>NC_083409.1:98485553-98802625 GCF_020745735.1 Hemiscyllium ocellatum
ATACTCACAATAGCAATTTGTGTTTACATAACTCCTTTAACAAAATAAAACAGCCAAGAGCACCTTGCCAAAGGGATCTTAAAAAGTAACACCAAGTCACAAAAGATGACCAAAACCTGGTCAAGTAGGTGGGTTTTAAAGAGCAACCTAAAGGAGGAAATGAGAATTAGAGAAGTAGAAGAGTTTAGCCAAGGAATTTCAGAACTTTAAACCCAGGCAGTTAAATGCAGAACAGACTATGATGAAGCAATTAAGGTAGAATTTGATGAGTGCAGATAACTTGGGCATTCTCAGGCTGGAGGTTGTTCCAAAGTTCAAGGAGGCAAGCCCATGGACAGCTTTGAAAACAAGTTGAGAATTTTAAAATCCAGGCATTGCTTAATTAGGAGTCAATGGGAACAGGTGAACACAGAAGTAATGAATGTCATTCAGAACACAAGCAGCAGAGTTTCATAGGACATAGAACATTATAGTGCAGTACAGGCCCATCAGCCTTCAATGTTGTGCCGACCTGTGAAAATATCTATCATAAATCTATCACCCCTCGATTTAAAGTTAAGTAATTTAAAGTTTCCTTGTAAGACCTCCCTTCCATACCAGATAACATCCTAGTAAATCTCCTCTGAACTCTTTCCAAAGCTTCCACATCCTTCCCATAATGCAGTCACTAGAACTGCACACAATACTCCAGGTGCAGCCGTACAAGTGTTTTGTGCAGCTGAAGCATGACCTTGTGGCTCCAAAGTTCAATCCCCCTATCAATATACGCCAACACACCATATGCCTTCTTTCCAACTCTATCAACCTGGGTGGCAACTTTCAGGAATTTATGCACCTGGATATGAACATCTTTGCATTCATCTACACTGCCAAAAATTTTACCATTAGCCCAGGACTCTGCATTCCTGTTAATTATTCTGAAGTGAACTACCTCACACTTTTCTTCATTAAACTCCATTTGCCACTTCTCAGCCCAGCTCTGCATCTTATCTATGTCCCTCTTATCCACAACATCCTTCGGCACTATCTACAACTCTGCCGACCTTAGTGTCAATCGCAAATTTACTTACCCATCCTTTTACGCCCACATCCAGATCATTTCTAAAAATGACAAACAGCAGTGGCCCCAAAACTGATCCTTGTGGCACACCATTGGTAACTGACCTCTAGGATGAACATTTCCCATCAATCACCACCCTCTGTCTTCTTTCAGCTAGCCAATTTCTGATTCAAACCGCTAAATCACCTTCAATCCTGAAACTCAGTATTTTGTGCAATATCCTATTGTGTGGAACCTTAACAAATGCCTTACTGAAGTCTATATACACCAAATCAACCGCTTTATCTTCATCCACCTGTTTTGTCAACCCTCTTGAAGAACTCATTAAGGTTAGTGAGGCACGTCCTACCCTTCACAAACCATGTTGACTATCCCTAATCAAATTAGTCTTTTTCGGATGATTATAAATCCTGTCTCTTTTAACCATTTCCAACATCTTACCCACAACTAAAGTAAGGATCACTGGCCTATAATTACCAATACTCCGTCGATAATGATGACATAAAATTTGAAGCCAAAGGCTCTGCAATCTCCTCACTTGTTTCCCAGAGAATCTGAAGATACTTAACTTTGCAAGGGCCTAAAACACTGGATATTGACCAAGACTGCATTTGGGCAGTAACCCAGAGTATAAAAAACACACGAGGAAATGTTTCAACAGGAAGTGAGCTGAGGCACAGCAGAGTTAGAACATAGAACAATACAGCACAGAACAAACCTTTCGGCCCGCAATGTTGTGCCAACCTATGAACTAATCTAAGCTCATCCTCCTACATTATCCCATCATCATCCATGTGCTTATCAAGCAGCATCTGCTCAGCAATAATATGCTGTGAGAAGCCTAGTTTGGATTCTGTAGAGCCACTCAGCTCCTAACCTCATGACAGACTTAGTTCAAAAATGGACAAAAGAGCTGAATTCCAAAAGTGAGGTGAGTGTGACAGCCATTGACATCAAGGCCGCAATTAACTGAGTGTGGCATCAAATCCTTTCAAAACTGGAATTAACGGGTATCAGGGGAAAATTCTCCACTGGTTGGAGTCATACCTGGCACACAAGAAGATAGTCACAGTTGTTAGAGGTCAGTCATCTCAGGTCTAGGACAACTCTGCAGCAATTCCACAGAATAGTGTCCTAGGCTCAAATATCTTCAGCTGCTTCATCAATGACATTTCCTCTATGGTAAGATCAGAAGTGGAGATGTTCACTGATGATTGCATGGTGTTCAGCATTATTTTTGACTCCTCAGATACTAAAGCTGTCCACATTCAATATAACAAAATATGAATAATAACGTTCTGCAAATTTGCCACATCCAGTCATGAATGGTGGCGGACTATTAAACAACTCACTGGACAAGGCAGCTCCACAAATATCCCCATCCTCAATGATGGAAGAGTCCAAAACATCAGTGCCTTCTCCTCCTCTTCTATTAAGTTCTTTAATTGTTCGCCACTATTCACAACTGGATATGGCAGGACTGCAGAACGTACATCTGATCCATTGGCTGTGGGATCCCTGTAACTATCATTTGCTGCTTATGCTGGCTGGCATGCAAGGAATCCTGTTTGGTAACTTCACCACATTGACACCTTATTTTTAGGTAGGCCTGGGTTCCTTAAAGATCAATGTGGCCCTCCATGTGTGGAACCACGGCAGATGGGTGAGATACTAAATGAATATTTTGCATCAATATTTATTGTGGAGAAGGATATGGAAGCAAGGGAACATAGGAAAATAAACAATGATGCCTTGGAAAGAGTTAACTTTACAGAAGAGGAGGTGCTGGAGATCTTAAAACATATCAAGGTAGGTAAGTTCCCGAAATCTGATCAGGTCAACTGCCAGTTGGATACAAACTTGGCTTTACGGTAGGAGACAGAGAGTGGCGGTGGAGGGTTGTTTTCAGACTGGACGGCAGTCATCAGTGGTGTTCCATAGGGATTGGTACTGGATCCACTTTTGTTGTCATTTACATAAATGATTTGGATGAGAATATAGGAGGCATGGTTAGTAAGTTGTGAATGACATCAAAATTGGCAGTATAGTGGATGTTGGAAAGATTATCTAAGTTTACAAAGAGATCTTGAACAATTGGGTGAATAGGCTGAGGACTACCAGATGGAGTTTAATATGGATAAATGTGAGGTTTTGTATTTTTGTAAAACAAACAAGGGCCCTAGGCTGTGTTGTAGATCAGAGAGACCAAGGGGTTCAGGTACTTAATTCTGCGAAATTTGCGTCACAGGTAGACAGGGTAGTTGAGAAGGTGTTTCACATGCTTGCCATCACTGCTCAGACCTTTTGAGTATAGAAGTTGGGACTGTCATGTTGAGGTTGTACAGGATGTTTGTGAGGCCGCTTCTGGAATACTTCATGCAATTCTGGTCACCCTATTATAGGAAGGGTATTATTAAATTTGAGAGGGTTCTGAAAAGATTTATCAGGACGTTGCCAGGAATGGAGGGTTTGAGTTATAAAGCTAGGCTGGGACTTGTTTCACTGGAGTGTAGGAGGGACATAGATAAGGTGAATAGAATTGATCTTTTCCCTTGGGTAGACAGTTCAAAACTAAAGGGCATATTTTAAAGGTGAGAGGATAAAGATTTAAAAAGATGATAAGGAACAACATTTTTACACAAAGAATGGTTCATATATGAAATGAAGTGCCAGAAGAAGTGGTGGAATAAGATACATTTACAATATTTAAAAGACATCTGGATAAGTACATGACTAGGAATGGTTTGGAGGGTATGGGCCAAATGCAAGCAAGTGAGACCAGTTTGGTTTTTGAACATGGTCAGCATGGACAAGTTGGACCAAAAGGTATGTTTCCATGTTATATGACTCTAGCTGTTTCCCAAAACTTTGTAGGAAGCTAGGGAAAAGATTGATGGGCCTCTTGCTGAGATATTTGTGTTATGGATAGCCATGGATGAGGTGCTAGGAGACTAGAGGGTGGTTAATGTGATATTGTTGTTGCAGAAAGGCTGTAAGGAAAAGCCAGAGAACTATTGACTGGTGAACCTTACATAAGTGGTGGGTAAATTGTTTGAGGGGATTCTAAGGGACAGGACTTACATGCATTTGGAAAAGCAACATGGCTTTGTGCATGGGAAATAAGTTTTTTGAAGAGGTGGCAAAGAAGCCTGACGAAGGCAGAGCAGTAGTAGTTGTCTATGTGGACTTCAGCAAAGCATTTAGAGATATAGAGTCACGGAGATGTACAGCACGGAAACAAACCCTTCGGTCCAACCTGTCCACGTTGACCAGATATCAAAACCCAATCTAGTCCCACCTGACAGCACCCAGCCCATATCCCTCCAAACCTTTCCTATTCATATACCCATCCAAATGCCTCTTAAATCTTGCAATTGTACCAGCCTCCACCACATCCTCTGGCAGCTCATTCTATATATGTACCACCCTCTGCGTGAAAATGTTGCCCCTTAGGTCTCTTTTATATCTTTCCCCTCTCACCCTAAACCTATGCCCTTTAGTTTTGGACTCCCCGACCCCAGGGGAAAGACTTTGCCTGTTTATCCTATCCATGCCCTTTTTAATTTTGTAAACCTCCATAAGGTCACCCCTCAGCCTCCGATTCTCCAGGGAAAACAAGCCCAGCCTGTTCAGCCTCTCCCTATAGCTCAAATCCTCCAACCCTGGCAACATCCTTGTAAATCTTTTCTGAACCCTTTCAAGTTTCACAACATCTTTCGATAGGAAGGAGACCAGAATTGCACGCAATATTCCAACTGTGGCCAAACCAATGTCCTGTACAGCCGCAACATGACCTCCCAACTCCTGTACTCAATACTCTGATCAATAAAGGAAAGCATACCAAACATCTTCTTCACTATCCTATCTACCTGCGACTCCACTTTCAAGGAGCTATGAACCTGCACTGCAAGGTCTCTTTGTTGAGCAACACTCCCGAGGACTTTACCATTAAGTGTATAAGTCCTGCTAAGATTTGCTTTCCACAAAATGCAGCACCTCGCATTTATTTGAATTAAACTCCATCTGCCACTTCTCAGCCCATTGGCTCATCTGTTCCAGATCCTGCTGTAATCTGAGGTAACCCTCCAATTTTGGTATCATCTGCAAACTTACTAACTGTACCTCTTATGCTCGCATCCAAATCATTTATGTAAATGACAAAAGGTAGAGGACCCAGCATCGATTCTTGTGGCACTCCATTGGTCACAGGCCTCCAGTCTGAAAAACAACCCTCCACCACTACCCTCTATGTTCTACCTTTGAGCCAGTTCTGTATCCAAATGGTTATCCCTTTATTCCGTGATATCTAAACTTGCTAATCAGTCTTCCGTGGGGAACCTTGTCGAACGCCTTACTGAAGTCCATATGGATCACATCTACTGCTCTGCCCTCATCAATCTTCTTTGATAAATGTGAGATACTGCACTTTGGTAATGTAAACCAAGGCAGGATGTTTACACTTAATGGTACAGTCCTGGAGAGTGCTGCCAAACACAGAGACCTTGGGATGCAGGTGCATAGTTCTTTGAAAGTAGAGTTGTAGATTGACAGACTGGTGAAGAAGGTCTTTAGCATGCTTGTCTTCATTGGTCAGAACATTTGACAAAGTTCCACATGGTAAACTGGTTAGTAATGTTAGATCACATGGGATCCAGGAGAGCTAGCCAAATGGATAGAAAATTCGCTGGAGGCAGGAGACAGGGTTTTGGTTAAGAATTGCTTTTCGGGTGAGAGGCTTGTGACCAGTAGTGTGCCACAAGGATTGGTGCTGGGTCTTCTGCTATTCATCACTTATATGAATGACTCGGATTAAAAAAAGGAGACATGGTTAGTAAGTTTGCAGATGACATCAAAATAGGTGGTATAGTGGATAGTGAAGAAGATTATTTCAGAGTACAATGGGACTTTGATCAGATGGGCCAATGGGCCAAGGAGTGGTGATTGGAGTTTAATTTAGATAAATATGAGATACTGCACTTTGGTAATGTAAACCAGGGCAGGACGTTTACACTTAATGGTACAGCCCTGGAGAGTGCTGCCAAACACAGAGACCTTTGGATGCAGGTGCAGAGTTCTTTGAAAGTGGAGATATAGGTTGACAGACTGGTGAAGAAGGTCTTTGGCATGCTTGTCTTCATTGGTCAGAACACTGAGTAGGGGATTTGGAATGTCATGTTGCAGCCATACAGAACATTGATGAGGCCACTTTTAGAATACAGCATGCAATTCTGGTTGTCCTCCTATAGGAAAGATGTTGTTAAATTTGAGATGGTACAGAAAAGCTTTACAGCAATGTTGCCAGGACTGGAAGGTTTGAGTTATACGGAGAGGCTGAATAGACTGAGGCTTTTTTCCCTCCGAACCATCAGAGGCTGATGGGTGAACCTATAGAGGTTTTTAAAATCATAAGGTCCATGTATAGGATGAATAGCCAAGGTCTTTTTCCTCGGTTGGGGGAGTCCAAAACTAGGGGGCATAGGTTTAAGTTAAGATGGGAAAGATTTAAAATTGACCTGAGGGGTAACATTTTCATGCAGAGGATGATGTGTGTATGGAATAAGCTGCCAGAGGAAGTACTGGTAAGCATAGTTATAACATTTAAAAGGCATCTTGATTTTTACATTTAGAGGGATATGTGCTGAATGCTAGCAAATTGGAATAGCTCAGATTGGAGAGAAGGGTGTGTTTCCATGCTGCATGGTTCTATTACTCTGGTGGTGTTGCCCCTGGCATGGCCTCCTGCACTGTCCATTGAGCCAGGATTGATCCTGTGGCTTGATGGAAATAGTTGAGTAAGGGAAATGCTGGCTATGAGTTTGCAGATTGTTAAGGGCCCATATATCCTCATGAATGCCTAATCTTGAGTTGCTAGGTCTGTTCAAAGCTTATCCATTTAGCACAGTGATAGGTGCTACAAACAACCATGGAGGATGTTCTCATTGTGAAGGCGGGATTTCATCACCACAAAGACTGTGCAGTGGTCACTCTTATCAATATTGGCATGGACAGGTGCACCCTGCACCTGCAGATTGGTAAGGATGAGGTCCAATATGTTTTTTGCCTCTAGTTGGTCCCTCACCAATTTTGCAGACACAGTCTAGTATCTATGTCCTTTCAAACACGACCAGCTCAATTAGTAGTGCTATTGCTGAGCCACTCTTGGTGGTAGTCTTAGAAATCCCCCACCCAGAGTACATTTTGTGCTCTTGCCATCTTCAGACATTCCTCCAAGCGTTGTTCAATATGGAGAAGCACTGACTTAGCAGCTGAGGGAGAATGGTATATGGTTATTAGTAAGAGGTTTGCTTGCCCACATTTATCCCGAAGCCACGAGCCTTCATGGAGTCCAGCGTCAATGCTGAGGACTTCTAGGGCAACTTCCTCCCAATTGTGTATCAATCTGCTGCCACTTCTGCCAGTGGGACAAGACATATCCAGGGAGGGTGATAGTGGTGTCTGAGACATTATCTGTCAGGTACAATTCTGAGAGTATGACTATGTTAGGCTGTTGTTTGACTCTAGACTGAAAGACAGCTCTTGCAATTTTGGCAGTAGCCCCCAGATGTTAGCAAGGAGGACTTTGCATCGACAGAGCTAATTCTGCCATTGTCTTTTCCGGTGCCCAGATCATTGCCAGAAGCCAGATATGAAAATGTGATCCTGGAAAAGCGCAGCAGGTCAGGCAGCATCCAAAGAGCAGATGAATCGATGTTTCGGGCTTGAGCCCTTCTTCAGGCTCATGCCCGAAACGTCGATTCTCCTGCTCTTTGTATGCTGCCTGATCTGCTGCGCTTTTCCAGCAACACATTTTCCTCTCTGATCTGCAGTCCTCACTTTCTCCTCCAGGTGTCAGATATGCCAGGTGGTCCATCCATTTTCATGTCTTTGTTAAGACTTCAACATGACTGATACAAGTGAGTAACTTACTCAGACTTTTCAGAGGGCAGTTAAGAGTCAACCACATTGTTGTGGCTCTGGAGTCACATGTATGACAGGGCAGATGAGGTTTGCAGATTTCCATCCCTGAAGGACAATTGAATGTTTTTTCCTGACAATCGACAATGATTATATGGTCATCAGTAGATTCTTAATTCCAGATATTTTAATTGAGTTTAAGTCTTTCCACCTGCCATGGTAGGATTCGAACCCAGGTCCACAGAATATTAGCTGAGTTTCTGGATTAATAATCTAACAATAGTTCCACTAGACAATCGCCTCCCCTTATTCCAGCTATAGGATCAAATTGATGTTTGAATGATTGGCTTTCATGACTTCTGCTCCAAAATGGTCAAAGAATATGAGATTAACACCGCAAAATGATTAATAAAATAAGTAAAGTAAAACAAGAGGAAAAAACCTATAGAAGTGGTTAAAAATCCTTTAAAATAGTTTCACACGTGAACAAAAATTGTTTGAAATGTTAAACTAATACCTGAAGATCTTAATCTTTCAAGATCTCTCTGTAAGTCATGAGCTGCAGGCATTTCAGAAATGGATGGAGCCGGAGCTATCTTCCAACTTGTCTTTTCTTGATTAATAAGTTTCCTGTCACAGTATTAGAACATATTTTTTAGCTTAGTGTGTCACATACATAACTTTATACAATATAAAATATCTGTACATCTGCTTACCCAGAGATAAAAAGTGAATTTGATTAACAGTTAAGACAAATGACTCTCTATTTAAATATTTCTTGAACCCTGATATCATCAAGGAAGAGCTTTTTGGTATGTGAAGTACTCAAAACTGGAACTATGTTCATTGCTGATCTTCAGATTCTCTGCAATGAATGTTGTATACGTAGATTATTATGGGGTATTTTTTCATTTCTTTGGACTCACACATCTTAGACAAGTAAAAGCGTAAAAGAATGAAGGGAGCCATTGACTACAATAGAATTTTTAGAACTAAAGAATCCCTATATTGTTGAAATAGGCTATTTGCCCAACAAGTCAACACCAACCCATTCCCCTACCCTATTACTCTACATTTACCCCAGACTAATGCATCTAACTTACATATCCTTGAACACTATGGGCAATTTAGCATGGCCAATTCACCTAAGCTGCACGTTGTTGGATTGTGGGAGGAAACTAGAGCATCCAGAGAAAACCCATGCAGGCAAAGGGAGAATGTGTAAATTCCATACAGACAGTTGCCTGAGGCTGGAATTGAACCTACGTCCCTGGTGCTGTGAGGCAGCAGTGATAACCGCTGCCACTGTGCTACCCCTCCAATGTCCATGACCACCTTGGTACCGATATCTTCCGAGGTCATCAATATAATTTTATGCTAACTTCTTTATATGAAACTAATCTCATTGCATGGAAGCAGGAGGAAACATCTCATACTCAGATAACAAACTAAGAGCAGGAAAAGGCTAATCTTGAACTCAATACAGTTTTAGTTCAATCATGGACAAGGAATGAGTGTGAGTGCCCTAGATGTTAAGGCTACATTTTATCGAGTATGGCATCAAGGATCCCGAGGAAAACTGGAGTCAGTGGGAAACTCTCTACTTGGCATAAAAGAGGACGATGGTGGTTGTTGAAGATCAGACATGTCAGCTCCAGGACATCTGGGCGTGGGTTCCCCTAAGTAGTATCTTCATCTCAACCATCTTCAGCTGCTTCATCAATAATGCCCCATCATAATGATAGAAGTGAGATGTTTCTTGATGATTCACTCTACAGGTACTGAAGCAATTCACATCCAAATGCAGGAAATAACAGACAGTATCCAGTTTTGGGTTGAGAAATGGTGAGTAATATTTGCACTACACAATGACTATCTCCAACAAGAAAGAATCTAACCACGGTCCTTTGACAAATTTGATTGCATTGCTACCACTAAATCCTTCACTATTAATATTCTTGGGGAATGCCACTGGACTAACCATATAAATATATATAACTTTACATATAAATACTGCAGCACAAGAAAAGGTTGAAGACTAGGAATCTTGCAGCAAATAACCCACCTCCTGATACCCAAAGCCTGTTTAGCATCTACAAGCCACAAATCAAGAGTGTGATAGAATACTCCCCATCTGCCTGGATGAGTGTAGCTCCAAAAACACTCAAGGTATTAACACCATCTAGGACAAAGCAACGCACTTAATTGTTTGCAGATATGCTACTATTTAGTCCCTTTACCAGTGACACTCAGCAGTAGTGCTTACTGTTTACAAAACACATTGCAACCATTCATCAAGGGACCTCAGTCAGTACCTTCCAAACCAAAGACCACTACCATCCAGAAAAACAAGGTCAGCAGACACATAGAAATACCACCTCCCGCAAGTTGCCCTCCAAGCAAGTCACCATTTGGACTTAGAAATATAGCACCATTCCTTTAGTCACTAGGTTAAAATCCTGGAATTCCCTCATCATGAATCTACCTACATTAAACAATGGGCAGCAGTTCAAGAAGGCAGCTCACCACCACCTGCTTAAAAACAATGAAGGAGGGACAACAGATGATGTTTCAGTCAGTGAAGTCTACACCCCACAATTGAATAAAAATAACTTGTCCTTTCAAGACAGCGTTGCCACTCAATAAAATCATGTTCGAACTGATTACTCCACATTCCTGCCCTTCACATCCATGTTTATCAAGACATCCTACCTCTGCCTTAAAAATATTCAAGCATTCACCTCCACCACCTTTTAAAGGGAGTTCCAAAGAGTCATGATTCTCTGAAAAAAATAATCCTTATCATCTTAAATGGGCAATCCCCAAATTTAAATCCTCCACAATAGGAAACATATTCCCACAGCCACCCTGTGAAAACGTATCAGGATCTTGCATGTTTTAATCAATAATCTCTAAACTCCAATGGATACAAATTTTTCCTGATCTGGTTTTCCTTGTACAACAACCAACTCATTCCAGGTATTAGTCAGGTAAAATTTCTCTGAACTACCTCCAATGTACTTTTATCTTTTCTTTACATAAGGTGACCAAAACTGGATACAGCACTCCAGGTGAGGTCCACCCATTCCCTAACTAACTGAAACAGACCATACCTACTTTGGAGTATTCAATTTCCTTCACAATAAATGAGAACATGGCATGGTGGCACAGTGACTAGCACTGCTGCTTCACAGCACAAGAGACCCGGGTTCATTTCCCGCCTCAGGCAACTGTCTATGTGGAGTTTACACATTCTCCCGTATCTGCGTGGGTTTGCTCCCACAGTCCAAAAATGTGCAGGTTAGGTGAATTGGCCATGCTAAATTGTCCATAGTGTTAGGTGAAGGGGTAAATGTTGGTGTGGACTTGTTGGGCCGAAAGGTCTGTTTCCATACTGTAAGTAATCTAAACATTTAATTAATTTTTCTAATTATTTTGTAGAACAAAATGTTGCGAATCGTATACTGGAGACACCCAGATCGCTCTGCATATCTGAAATCTGTGATCTCTTATCATTTAGATCGTATGCTTTTTTTAATTCTTCCTGCCAAATGGACAATTTCACATTTGTGAGACATATGGCCATTCACTTAACCATTCTTTATCCCTCTGTTGTCTCATGACCTCTTCGCAGCTTGCCAAAGGCACTATCATTTTAACAAGCGCAAATGCTATCACAGATGGTGAGACCCAAGGCCTCACCATCGATAATTCCTTAAACAAATTTAATGATGAAAGTAACTCCTAATCTAACTATACATTTTTCCCAAAAGTTAATCATATTTTCAACTAGATCAGTCAAATATTGCTGTCTATCTATCTTCATGTCAGCAGCAAATTTGGCAATTATACCTTGAGTCCTTTCATCCAAGTCATTCAAATGAATTGTAAAAACAAAAGCTGAGACCTCAGCAGTGATCTCTGTGGCACATCACTCATTATATCTTTCCAACCAGATACATTTATGCCTGCTGTTTCCTGTTCATTAACTGATCTCTTAAAATGCCAAAACGCTACCCAATGCATAACCAATCTTTAATGGTCATCTTCTCAAATACTTCCCTGGTTCTCCTTTATTCATGGTACATGTTATTTACTCAAAGAATCTCAATAAATAGTTTAAGCATTTTTTTTCATAAAGTTATCCTTTTAAGTACCCTGTTATAATTTAACATTTACAAACATTTTCCCTATGACAAGTGTTATCACTGGTCTGTAGTTTCTTACTTTCTGTCTTCCCCCAAATTGAATATGTCAACACACTTCACGGACACATAGTACTCTCTTTTATATCATCTTCTACAAAGACATCTTGCTCCAAAGGGAAACGTTTTCATCGCTAATGCCTTGCCATTACAATGTGTATATGTTTAAAATCATTTTGATGTGGACTAATACCTGGATCACAGCTATTGATCCTTCCCTCATGAAACTGAAAGGTCCTTCATCAGCACCTCACTTATTGACTCTCCTATGTCTCTTTACATTTAAACCATCTACTAGTCTGCCACATTAAAGATGCTATCTCAATTAAGACAACGGCTTTTAATGTGATATTCATAGAATGAATAAATTAGCAAAGGTGCCATTATTTAAAAAGGACCAAAGTTATCAACGTTTTATGAGACTCAAGCTCTTACCATTGATAAATGGCCAGCACGGTGGCACAGTGGTTAGCACTGCTGCCTCACAGCGCCAGATACCCGGTTTCAGTTCCCGCCTCAGGTGACTGTCTGTGTGGAGTTTGCACATTCTCGTGTCTGCGTGGGTTTCCTCCGAGTGCTCCGGTTTCCTCCCACAGTCCAAAAGTGTGCAGATTAGGTGAATTGGCCATGCTAAATTGCCCGTAGTGTTAGGTGAAGGGGTAAATGTAGGGGAATGGGTCTGGGTGGGTCGCGCTTTGGCGGGTCGGTGTGGACTTGTTGGGCCAAAGGGGCTGTTTCCACACTGTAAGTAATCTAATAAATAAATCCAGTAAGATCATAAGATAAAGGAGCAGAATTAGGTCATTTGGCTCATCGAGTCTACTGTGCCACTCCATCATGGCTAATGTTTCTCAACCCCATTCTCCCCATAACCCTTGATCCCCTTACTAATCAATAATCTCTTCTTAGATACAAACATTGACTTGGCCTCCACAACTCTCTGCAGCAATGAATTAAAGAGATTAACCACCCTCTGGCTGAAGAAATTCCTCCTCACCTCAGTTCTGAAGAGTCATCCCTTCACTCTGAGACTGTGCCCTCGATTCCTAGTCACTCTTGTGAGTGGAAACATCTTCTCCACATCCACTCTAGTGAGGTGTCTCAGTATTATGCAAGTTTCAATCAGATTCCCCCTATCCTTCTAAACTCCAATGAGTACAGACCCAGAGCCCTGAAACATTTCTCATATGACAAGTTCTTCATCCCAAGGATAATTCTTGCAAGCCTCCTCTGGACCTCTCCAAAGCCAGCACGTTTCCTTAGATACAGGGCCCAAAACTGCTCACAATATTCCAGTTGTGGTCTGAGCAGAGTCTTATACAATCATAGCAGAACATCTCTGTTCTTGTATTCTAGTCCTCTCAAAATGAATGTCAACATTGCATTTGCCTTCCTAACTGCCAACCTAATTTGCATGTTATCCTTAACCTTGTTCACAACCTAAACAAGACTCCTAAGTCCATTTGTGCTTCTGATTTCCAAAGTCTTCCCCCATTTATAAAAGTCTATTCTTCCGATCAAAATGCATAAGCAAGCACTTTCCGTCACTAAATTCCATCTGTCGCTTTTTGCCCATTTGCCCAGCATGTTCAAGTCCCTGCTTGCTCCATCTATTTTTGAGTTATATGCAAACTTAGCAACAATGCCCTCAATTCATTCATCTAGAACATTAACATATAATGTGAATAGTTGTGATCTCAACACAGACTCCTGTGAAATTTCACCATCACTGACTCCCATCATGAAAAAGAACTCTCTGTCTTCTGGCCTGTCAGCCAATCTTTTATACATGTCAGTAATTTGAACCTAACACCATAGGCTCTTATTTAACAGCCTCCTGTGCACCTTGTCAAAGGCCTTCTGGAAATCCAAGTAGATGACACCCACTGGCTCTCCTTCGTCTAACTTGCTTATCACTTTTTCAAAAACTTCTACCAAATTTGTCAGACATGACCTCCCCTTGACAAAGCTGTGTTGACTCAGCCTTATTTTACCATGGTCGAAATATGTGGTGCTGGAAAAGCATAGCAGGTCAGGCAGCATCGAGGAACAGAAGAATTGACGTTCCAGACATAAGTCCTTCATCAAGAGCGTGGTGAGGAAGAGGGCTGAGGTTAAATGGGAGGGTATGGGTGGGGCTGTAGAGCAGGTAGCTGGGAAGGTGATAGGTAGATGGAGGGAGGGGTTGCTCTTTCGTTGTCCCAGCTAACTTCCCTCCAGCCCCACCCCCACCCTCCCATTTAATCTCAGCCCTCTTCCTCACTTCAATCCTGATGAAAGACTTATGCCCAAAATGTCGATTCTCCTGCTTCTCAGATGCTGCCTGACCTGCTGTGCTTTTCCAGCACCATACCTTTTGGCACTGATCTCCAGCATCTGCAGTCCTCACTTTCTCCTTTTGTTTCCATGCACTCCCAAATACTCAGCAATCTCATCTTTAATAATGCACTCTGAAGTCTTACCAACAACCAAGGTCAGGCTAACCAGCCTTAGTTTCCTGTCTTCTGCTTTCTGCCTTTCTTAAACAGGGATGTTACATTAGCCATTTTCCAGTCTCTAGCACCTTCCTTGACTCCAGTAATTCATGAATTATCTCCATGGATGCCTCTACTATCTTCTTCAGAACCTGGAAGTTTAGTCCATCTCGTCTGAGTGATTTATCCACCATCAGACATTTAAGCTTCCCCAGCACTTTCTCCTTAAGTGATGGCCACTACAATCACCTGTATCTACACTCACTTTCCCACCCCACCTCCCCACCCAACATCTCTTGAAGTCCTGGTTTTCCTGGTGCCTTCAAGTGCGAAAATTGATGCAAAGTAACCATTCAGTTACTCCATTTGCTCCAGCATCATTTTCCAGTGATTCAATTCCCACCCTTGCCTCTCTCTTACCTTTTAGATATCTAAAATATACTTTCATAAAAAGAGCTTGTTCAGATTAATCAGGATAAAAGTACTTACTTCAGAATGTGATGTGGTGTCTAGAGCTGCCTAAGAGATTTATAACTACAACCATCAACATATTGGGATTGTGCTTGAAGTTTTGAGAAGATTTGTAGATCAGGTTGAGGTTCTGAATATAGGTTTTCTTGCTGAGCTGGAAGGTTTATTTCCAGATGTTTCGTCACTCTACTAGGTAACATTTTCAGTGGGCCTCCAGGCAAAGCAGTGTTGATAATTCATTGTACTTCAACTTAACACAGAGTGAGACTTCTAAAATTGTGGCCTCTGCTCCCAAGTTGGGTCGAGAAATGAAATTTTGGGGCTGCAGTTGCAGAAGTGCTATTTGGCCACTGATCATTTGTTATTATGACATATGGCAATCATTGGCCAACTGCCCATGCCAGAATCAATTAAGTTTAAGGGTCACTGGACTCCAAACATTAAATCTGCTTTCTCTCCACAGATGCTACTACGTGCTGCTGAATTTCTCCTACAATTTCTGATTTTGTGGCAATTATGTTTTTCCTTCCTTTTTTGCCTACCGTGTGTCCTGGACGATTCAGCTGGAGACGGTAGGAGGCTGCTCTACCTGATGAGTTTAACATGGCTGCAAATTGTTCTTCCATCGGCCCCATTCCATCACAATTCTGTTGGTGTCCACTCCACAATACAGTCTAGCTGCAAATGGCTCCTTCCTTTTCCTCACTCCCAATTCCTTAAATCTTGCTGCAAATAGCTTCTTTACCTTGTGAGTTAGAGATGGCATATGCCAGTACGTGTGAAAGAGTGAGAGTGAGATAAAGAGTAAGCAGGTGAGAACGTGATAGACAGATATGGTGAGTAAATCGGTGATAGAAAGAGAGAATGTGAATGTGAGAAAGCAAGTCTGTGTGAGAGTGTAAATGAGTTAGATGGAATGTAAGTGACTGAGTATTACATGACACCAACAACTGCTCACAAACTAAACTCCCCAACATACTCTACCCTCGTAGTTTTGATTTGAGATCCCAACAATATCGATTTTTCCAAATAGAGTCATAGGGGAGCAAAGGTTTGGGTAGCACTCATGGAGAATTGGAGTGATATTGAATGTTCAATCCTTCAAGTTCATGCCATTATCTGTACAGCAATCTAGTCAGTTACATTCCCACATTCTATACCTGCAGCTCTGTGTTTATTTTTCTCAAGTTTCCACCCAGTTTCCTTTTGAAATCAGGATGATAGGAACAAGTACAGCAAGACTCCTAAACTGCAACATCATCTGGAAATTAAGTTCCATCAAAACATAACAAAACAAACTCATCGACAATGATTTAAATTATCAGATCATCTGTTTTTACACCTGGTTGTCAAGGAAGGAAAGTAAAAAAAACACAATGGAACTGCAAACTATTTGCCTTGAATACCTTGTCACAATTTGGCATTTTCACTATAACGAGCCTATACACGCTATTCTTTGATAGATGAAACTGGAGTGTGGCAATCAAAGTAGCATTCTTTCAGCAATTTTTATTGATTTGAATGAAGTGTAGCTGTTATAATGATCTTATCACTATTTTGGTGAGATGAAGTGACAGAATAGTGCAAAAGTCCTCAAGAATCATACATGGCAAAAGTAATTTAGTCACTGTTGCCACAATTTCTTTTGGATTTCTGTGTTGCAAACTATGACAGAAATGTAACATTTCAACTGCAAGCCTCCAAGAAATTTTGAGCCAATACTTACTCATCCTATGCAGTAAAGAAAGTTCCTGTTCTCTTTTAGTTAAAGGACATCTCAACTACTGCAGCAACTCCATCTTTTACCCCAGAACAAATATGCAGATGATCAAATGATTTCGCACCTTTATGTTTATCATGTTAGAACTTGAGCATATCAGGTTAGTCAGTTTATGAAAATTTCAATATTCCATTGTTTTGTTTGATAATTATTTTTAATTAATGCATATTTCTTATCTATAATTCAGCCTCAAAAATATTAATATAAAACTGCTAACCCTCTTTTTATGAAGAGTGATACTGTCATCATAATTTCTCCAAGTATGCTTATAGGTTAATTGAGAAATAATAAAATGCTTCTCCCAACAGCTGAAAAATTTACATTTATATAGTTAATCAAGTCTAAAATATGTCAAAATGCTTCACCTATCACAAATCATTTAAAGGTGGAGGGCAGTTTGTTATGTGCACAAATACAGCAACAAAAATCAAATAGTCATTAAAGGGCTGGGAAACATATATGTATTCTGGACATAAAGCAAAGATGTTAACTACTAGTGGACCCAATGATAGAAGTGTATAAAAAACAATTTTACAAGCATATTTCAGGCTGCTACTGTTATGGTTAATAATTTTCTATTTCCATTACTTTACATCATAATGCAGCTTACATTTTCCATGTAATAAAAATAATTATTAAAATTTAATGTGCCATTTGAAAACACTAAAAATAGAATATGCTGTAGGCATATATGATCAAATGCAAACTCCATTTGCAATGATAACTTGACTGGTTTTCTAAGGAGCCTGGTCAATGTCAATTTTGTCAGTATTTATCACGTCTCAATAGGAACAAGTACAGTAATTCTCCTAAAGTGCAATATCATCTGGAAATTAAGTTCCATCAAAACATAACAAAACACACTTGTCGACAATGATTTAATTTATCAGATCATCTGTTTTTGCACCTGGTTACAAAACTGAAGCAAACCAAAATCAAAGTAATTTGAGACTTTGGGAGGTTTGATCAATCAGGAGTGCAGACCAAGACGAAGCACCTTTATATAGTAAAACACAAAATAACATACACTTCCTCAGATGAAGGCTTTTCAAAAAACAAAGCATCCAAAGGTAGCAAACAATCCTCTTCAAGCTCGAGCATCTTGCATAAGAGACCACTTTTCTTTAGCTAATAACAACATAAACAAAAGACAACAGTACTCAGTGAAATAATCATATAAATCCAAACAGAAAATACATAATGTTATACAATTATACAACAGCCAAAAAGAGAATTTGTTTGAACGTCAAGCTGTCTTTTATATTTTCAGATGATAATGAGACTGCATTTCCAGAATTTCCTGTTTCCATTTCATATTTCCTGCTCCTACAGGTACATTGTTTACAAAAAAAGACTTGGCAATCTTTAATTAAATGGAACAGCACTGCAATTATGTTATGGTTATTGAGAACTTGTCGTGGGAAAGGTACTACTGCTGTGGTAAAGTCAGAAACAATTTTTTCAACATTGCATTTATAATATACCACATGGAACCAAACCATTAACGTGGAATCAGATGAGTTGATCAGTTTGCAGTCAATTGTGGATTTGAATTCTAAACAAAATCAATTAAACCTGTGTGGTTGGTGTGGTGAGGGGAGGAAACAGGTGAGGTATTATCAAACTTGCTACCCTATAACCTGTTCCCCTACTGGACCTGACCTGCACGGTATGTTTTAAATAATGTTTGAAATGAAAAAGAAAACTACTTCACCTTTTCAGGGCAACTAGGGATAAACAATGAATATTGCCTTGACAATATTGCGGCCAAATAAGCAAAACAATGCTACAGGAACAATACTTTGTCCCACACAGCACAATTACAACACAAAACCTCCACAACAGCCTTCTAATCCCAAAATAACTAAATCCTTAGCTGCATGCAGTCAAAGTATGACATTCAGATGCACAAACTCTAGGGTTGACGACTTTCATTAAATGTGTTTGCATTGGTTTCATCAGATGGCCTTCAATAAGTCCACCCTGTAATTGTGCACCATGTTCCCATACAAGTTGGAAATAAAGAAATATGTTTGGCCCAGTATTATAGAGTTTGAGAGGTGGGGGGGAGCTGGAGAGAGGGTGGATCTGAAAATTCAGATTCTTCTGACATTTCTGGAACAACAAAATCAAGATGTATGCCCAACTGATAGGATTGGATACCTGTCAGGTAGGCTTTTGCAACAGATGTGTCAGCCAGGATCAGGAGTTTTCTTGACATCACACGGAATGGCAGATGACAAGACAGTAAATAGTCTAGTTTGGAGACCAAGTAATAGGCATAGATGGTTGCGGCAGAGAAGGGCAATGATCACTGAGCTGAGGAAAAAGAAAATCAGTGTCACAGGGAGCCCTAGCCAATCACTTAGAGAAAGAAATAGGTTTGCCTGGATAAAGCACTCCTCCTCCTCCTCCTGGCTCACAAGCATAACTGATAAGTACTCATCTTTCTCCAGATGCTAGGTTTCCCATAGCCTGGGAAAAGAATTGGGTCTGTGAGTCAAACTGAGAGAGATAAAATAAGCAGTCTCATGAAAATACAAAGAGGTACAGAACCTCAAAACTGTCTCTTGAGACTTATATCTGTAACAGATTTTCGTGGGTTGTTAGGTGGTTTTAGTTGTGAGCAGTATGGGTCAAGCTGAGTTGTGCAACGTGGAGAGTCCATAGATTCTAAGTTTGGAAGCAGGCCATTCAGCCCCTCAGGTCCACATCAAACCTCCAAAGGGTATCCCTCCCAGACACAAACCTCTACCCTATCCCCAAATTCCTGCATTACCCATGGCTAACCTACCTAGCCTGCGCATCCCTGGATGTTATGTGCAATTCAGTATGGCCAATCCACTTCCTTGCACATCTTTGGTCTGGGCCAAGGAAAGTCTAGAGTGTGGTGCTGGAAAAGAAACAGCAGGTCAGGCTGCATCCTGCTCCTCGGGTGTTCCCTGACCGGCTGTGCTTTTCCAGCACCACATTCTGGACTCTGATCTCCAGCATCTGCAGTCCTTACTTTCTCCATGGGATAAAGCAGCCCACGAAGCTAGTAACTGAACCTCAGCAGCACCTATGCCAAATTGCTTAAACTCTTTTTAAAATTCCATAAAATTCATACTGCCAAGGGTTGCTTGCAAAAATGTCCAGGAGATTAATGTTTCAATCCTGGAGACTGCAGGACGATTCAAGAGATTGGCAAATCCGCAAGATTGATTTTAAAATGCCTTCCCTGTCAATGATAACAGCCTGGCTTTAAACTTTCAAACTCCTCCCCTCTGTTCATAAACAGGTCACTGAATGAAATGCGCCTCAGCATTAATCAGCCGACTCAGATTACCCGTTTTCCGGGATTTGAAAGAATAAACAAAATTCTTTCCTCGCACTTGGCGGGCTCTTCAGTTCGGCGCCTCTCGACGACCCTGGCCATTCAGGGCACCTGAAGCCCACGTGATCGCCCCGCAGCGCGTGAATTCCACCGGCTCCCGCACACGCGACCTGGGCAGAGAGAGCACGAGGATGGCAATGGAATAACGGTCCTCGGGAGGGCCAGTGGAAAAGGGAAGGGGAGTGAGTGGGAGGGAAAGGGCTGAGAGGGGAAATGAAATTCGCAAATAGTCGTTCTTACAAAAGGGGTCTGTATTTCAATGTTGCATTTGCAATCCCCCTTTCAGTTTACGCAGCTGCAGCTTTCTTCCCATTATCTGATAGCCAAGCATCTAGAATTCTCGCTCAAACAGCAAAAAACATCAAAGACAGTTCACTATTTTTATAAAGTTCCAGAAGGAGATTGTGACCGTCTCTTCACTAGTGCAGACACTTCGTGGGCAGTGTACAGTGGCACACAGAACCCAGGTGTGTATGAAGGATCTTCTCATCACCAGCCAAGTCATAGAGATGTACAGCACGGAAACAAACCCTTCGGTCCAACCCGTTCATACCGACCAGATATCCCAACCCAATCTAGTCCCACCTGCCAGCACCCGGCCCATATCAATCCAAACTCTTCCTATTCATATACCCTTCCAGATGCCTTTTAAATGTTGCAATTGTACCAGCCTCCACCACTTCCTCTGGCAGCTCATTCCATACATGTACCACCCTGTGTGTGGAAAAGTTACCCCTTAGGTCTCTTTTGTATCTTTCCCCTCTCACTCTAAACCTATGCCCTGTAGTTATCCTTACCCATTGATTTATCTATTCAACGTGCAGACTTAAATCTGATATGACAATTGTACGATCCTTCCTGTATGCCTCCCTTATATCCCAATTTATACTTTGTTCTACATTGAGGCAACTCCTTGGATGACTCCCACTCCTTTCTTTATATCTTGGTGCTTATTGGAAAGTTCCTGTGATGTGGCATTTAACCAAAAGACTTTGACAGGAAGAAAGTGAGGACTGCAGATGCTGGACATCAGAGTAGAGAGTGTGGTGCTGAAAAAGCACAGCAGGTCAGGCAGCATCCGAGGAGCAGGAGAATCGTTATTTCAGGCATAAGCCCTTCACCAGGAATGAGGCTTATAAGCCGAGGGGGTGGAGAAATAAATGGGAGGGGGCATTAGGGCTGGTGGGGGGGGGGGAAGATAGCTGAGAGTGTGATGAAGGTGTGGTAATGGTGATAGGTCAGAAGGAGGGTGGAGTGGATAGGTAGGAAGGAAGATGGACAGGTCATGAGGGTGGTGCTGAGTTAGAAGGTTGGATCTGGGATAAGGTGGGGAGAGGCATTCTTCCTCCAGGCGTTGGGTGATTAGAGTTTGGCAATGGAGGACGCCCAGCACCTGCATTTCCTTGGCGGAGTGGGAGGGGAAGTTAAAGTGTTCGGCCATGGGGCAGTGGGGTCGCTTCATGTATGTATCCTGGAGATGTTCTCTGAAGCGTTCTGCAAGTAGGCATCCTGTGTCCCTAGTGTGGAGGAAATCGCATTGGGGACAACAGATACAGTAAATGACGTGTGGAAATGCAGGTAAATCCATGACGAATGTGGAAGGTTTCTTTGGGGCCTTGGACGGAGATGAGGGGGGAGGTGTGGGCATAAGTTTTGCAATTCTTGCGGTGAAAGGGGAAGATGCCGGGAAAGTGGGTTGGTGGGGAGCTACGGAGGAATGGTCTTTTTATCTGTGGTGGCGGCATCCGGTTGTAGGTGGCGGAAATGGTGGAGGATAATACGATGTATCCAGAGGTGAGTGGGGTGGAAGGTGAGGACCGGAGGGTTCTGTCCTTGTTGCAGTTGGAGGGGTGGGGTTCGATGACGGAGGTGCGGGAAATGGCTGAGATGCACTGGAGGGCATCATAGACCACATGGGAGGGGAAATTGCAATATTTGAAGAGGAAGGTCTTCTGGTGTGTCCTGTGGTGGGACCAGATGCGATGGAGGTGGAGGAACCGACTCCCACAACTACCTGGAAACTCACTGCCTCCCACAGCTACATGGAAATCCACCGACTCCCAGAGCTACCTGGACAACAGCTCCTCCCACCCTGCCTCTTATAAAAACACTATCCCTTATTCCCAATGTCTTCGCCTCCGTCGCTTCTGCTCCCAGGAGAACCAGTTCCTGAAACCAGAACGTTTCAGAGAACATCTTTGGGACACATGCACGAAGCAACCCCATTGCCCCATGGCCGAACATTTTAATTCCCCCTCCCACTCTGCCAGGGACATGCAGGTGAATGGTCTCCTCCATTGCCAAACCCTAACCACCCGATGCCTAGAGGAAGAATGCCTTATCTTCTGCCTTGGGACCCTCCAACCTCAAGGGATTAATGTGGATTTCATCAGTTTCCTCATTTCCCCTCCCCACCTTATCCCAGATCCAACCTACTAACTCAGCGCTGCCCTCATGACCTGTTCTATCTGTCCATCTTCCTTCCTACCTATCTGCTCCATCCTCCTCTCTGATCTATCACTATTACCCCCATCTTCATCCACCTATTGCACTCTCAACTTCCTTCCCCCCCAGCACCATCACCTCTCATTTATCTCTCTACCTCCTTGGCTCACAAGCCTCATTCCTGATGAAGGGTTATGCCTGAAATGTTGATTCTCCTGCTCCTCTGATGCTGCCTGACCTGCTGTGCTTTTCCAGCACCATACCCTCAACAACTGACTTTGACAGTCTGCTCAGAGAACCACCCAATAGGATCCATCCTTTCCTTTTCCTGAAAGGAAACTATATGCTGACCGGTTCCTGATGGACTTGTTGGCAAAGGTATTTTTCTTTGCAATTTTTACCATGAAAGACATGTTGTATGGAACCATGCAACTACTTGGATCATCTGCAGCACTGAAGCCAGACCTGTCCTTCACAAAACCACTGACAGGTCAACCTCAGTACGCAGTGACAGTTGGTGTTTGCCTACCGAGTGTCGACACATAAGTTGATGCAGCCATTCAAAAATGTGGCCAAGAGGCTGAAGGTGGCATTGGATATATACTTCCCCCATTTATTCAGGGCTTTTTACATGGTGACCCTGCAGACATGCTCCATCTTAGACTTCCAGATGAAGTGGAAGGTGGCTCGAGTGACTGCAGTGGCACAGGCTCAGGGAATGGGCCACACCACACTACACCATGTGCAAAAATACTGACAGTACATCACAGCTGATGATCAAGTTTTTAACTGCAGTGGAGAAGGGGTGGTGCTCCCATCTGCCCAGTTTCTGCCTTACCTTGGCGATATGCTGCTCTCAAATGTTTGTGCATGCTCCAGCCCCAGGCAATCTGTCCTGACGATGAAGGGAATAAAGGATCAGTCGACCTAATTTCCAAAAAAACATGGCCTCACTTTTGTCTCAATTTACCTTGGCTCCCAAGGCAAGGTTGAACTGATTATAGATGCTTATGAGTCTGTGCAATGACAGCAGATTTGCACAAAAAAATGGCAACATCATCCATGTGCAGAAGGCTTTGACCTGCAGGCCACCCCTGCCTGGAATTGTTACCACTGTTAGGCTTGCATCCTTCCTGATGGATTCAGCAAATGGTTTTATACAACAAGCAAACAAGGCAGCAGAGAGAGGGCAGTTCTGCCTGACTCCAGATCTAACTGAAAACTTTCTGATTCACACCCATTGATTGAGACTGCAGTACTGATATTGGTGTAGAGCAATCGGATCCAGTTCTGGATTTCTTCTCCAAAGCCCATGTCGGTGTGCAATAATGTGTCAAAGGCCTTCTCCTGTCAAGGCTAATCAGGCAGGCATCTATCCCCATTGTCCTGTGTATAGGTGATCATATCTCTGAGGAGAACAAGGCTGTTAAAGATCTTCCTGCCCATTTCAGCACAGGCTTGGTTGGGATGAATCACTGATCAGGGAGAAAGTGAGGTCTGCAGATGCTGGAGATCAGAGCTGAAAATGTGTTGCTGGAAAAGCGCAGCAGGTCAGGCAGCATCCAAGGAACAGGAAATTCGACGTTTCGGGCATAAGCTTATGCCCGAAACGTCGAATTTCCTGTTCCTTGGATGCTGCCTGACCTGCTGCGCTTTTCCAGCAACACATTTTCAGCATGAATCACTGATCCCAGAATAGAACTGACTTGGTGACGATGACCATGGACAGGATTTTTAATCTACATTCAGCAGTGAGACTGATTGCTGATTTCTGATTTCCTACTTCTCCTCCTTCTGCTTGTAGATGAAGCCCTTCCTCATGGATTCGAACATGCCACTGGGAAGAAGCATACTGTTGCACACTTCCAGCAGGTCTTGACAATCAAATCCCAAAGAACTGAATACAGCACAGCTGGTAAGCCATAGCTCCCTGGGAGTTTTACTCTTCTCAAAGAATTCAAGACCTCTAGTTAGCTCATTGAAGGATAACGGCTGGTCCAGATTCTCCTGTAAGATCTCTGTAATAGAGGATAGAAAAGACTAGGAGGCCATGCTGTCTGGATGTCGAGTCATACAATTGGGTATCTTCCTTGATAGTGACAGGTTCTGCATGCTTTCCTGGAGTTTTGACAGTTTTTCCTGTCTCTCTCTCTCTCTGTCTCTCTCTGTCTCACCTTCTGGACATCTATGAGGATGATGAACCTCTTGATGTTCTCCTCGATTGTTTTCTCAGCAGTTCACTGGAGGCCCAAAGAGAGGTTGTACAGTTCTCCAATCTTTGTAATTCCTTTTGAGCTCCTTAATGTTTCCTGGGGTCAAAAGTTTCACATTTAGCCTCCATGCTGCATTTCCGGCTCACTGGTCAACCTGCATGTGACAGTTGGTCAGCAGGAGACAGTGGTCAGAGAATACTGACTTGATGTCAGTGGATCTGATTGAGAATATTAGGAACACAAACAGGAAATCTATCCTGGAATGGATAGACCTGTCTGGCCATCACCAGGTATATCTATGCTGCACTCTGTCTGCAGGGGTGCTGAAGAGTTTGGTGTCTAACTGTTTCCATCAGGAATCTGGGTGTGGTGTCCAGTGTGCTGTCAAACCCTCTAGATCATCCAGCCACATTGATGATGCAGTTGAAGTCTCTGACCAGAACAACCGGCCTGGATGTCTTTAGCAGCAGTGGGAGCTGTTGCAGGATGGCCAGGCACTCGCTCTTTACCATTAGGGTGCACATGTTATGTAATCTCAGGGAAGCATTTCTGTACATACTGTCTGCTACAAGGAATGCTTTTAATTTCAGAGATGATGAAGTTGCATCCTCACAGCAGAACACCCAAGCTGGAGGAACAGCAGTTGTTACCCCTGACCAAATCATAGGCCCACAAGCTTGATCATTTCCTGGAATCACTGAGGTGTAGTATCCCAAACTCATGCAGAAACAGGAGGTCTGCTTTGACATTGAGCCAGATAAGCCAATGTGGAGACATTGCATGACAGCTTTTACATTGCGCACGTCTATGCTGGAAAGTGTCAAACCTATTTTAAGGGTTTTAGATCACCATGTCCAATACATGTTTAAGTATGGCCCTAAGCAGTGCAGTTTTAATTTCCCTGTTCTACATTACATTATCTAAAGCTATTCTGTTTTCACTTGTTTACATACATAGACTGCCACTCTGAATCCAAGCTCCTCTATTTTGCTGACTGCTTCCTGCTCTCTTTGTCCAGCTCCTGAATTTTCCAATCGCTACTACCCATTTGTTCTTCCCTATAGTATGGGCAGGATTTGAGCTGCTCCCAGGAGTAGACAATGGAACTTAACTGGGAGAAAAGCCAAAATTCAGAATCCCAGAGTGGAATGAACTTTCACAATGAAGTTGGCCAAAACATTAAAGGCAGTTAAGCTTGTAAGGTGGCAAACATTGAGTAATCCTTTTGCATTCTTATTAAAATGCCAGCATTAAGTTCCCCTTCCCAATTAGGTTTTTCACGAGCAAGCAATGTGAGTGTTCAGATACTTGACTGCATATACAAGGCATACATCTGATGAGGTAGATTTCTTGCTTGACTTTGGGGGAGCCATTGTTTGCCCCCATTGAGAAACATTCATCAATGTTTGAAATCAGATGGTTGTAATATAAATTGTATGCGTCATAGGAATGACCAAAGGAGGGAAGCTGGAGTGTAATGAATGTAGGCTGCAGAGATTGGTCAAGAATGAATGTCTGTCCAGTGTAGAGGCAAATTGATTGGAAAGGGTGTAAGTGCAAGAATGTTTATCTCTGCATTCATCCACTCTGAAAGCTCGAGTGATAGTCTTGTCATTGCAGGAATGAATGCTTTTGATTTGCCCTTTAAATATAGAGCAAGGACTTTTGACTCCATGAATTGAGTATCAGTAGTGTTCATGATTTTCTGCACAATCAGCTCCAGTAGCTGTTTTATCTATGCAAAATGAGCTGAGCTGAGCATGATTGCTGGACAAAATCGGATTCATCTGATATGAAACACATGCTTTTTCATCCCATTAGTCAACAGACTAAAGAATGGAAGATTTGGACCATTGTCTTTTCCTTTCACAATAATTGATACCACTCTGCCAGTTTACACATAGCCCCCTTTGGCTCTTCCCAATAGTGAGAATGTAGCTGCTTAAGCAGATCCAACAGTGGAAGGTTTCACCTCTTTCATCTGGTGGCTGAGGTGGAACAGAACATCCTACACATATTTTCAACTAATGTTAAGACTCCAACATGTGCAATCATCCTCCAATGTAGGCTGAACTCACCATTTACCAAATGTGAGAGATTGTGAGAGTATCCAATT
Organism: Hemiscyllium ocellatum; assembly: GCF_020745735.1. Taxonomy (NCBI): domain Eukaryota; kingdom Metazoa; phylum Chordata; class Chondrichthyes; order Orectolobiformes; family Hemiscylliidae; genus Hemiscyllium; species Hemiscyllium ocellatum. The sequence goes on from NC_083409.1 coordinate 98,512,609, forward strand.
TTGGTAGGAAGAATGAAATAAAGAACATTATTTAAATAGATGGAGATTGTAGAATGCTGGAATACTGAATGATCTACATGAGTCACAAATTAAGGTTTACCAAGTGATCAGGAAGAAAAATGGAATAATGGCTTTTATTGTAAGAGGAATGCAGTACCAAATTAGGGAAGTCTTACTGCAATGAGCATAGGGTATTGGTATGAACACAGAGAGTACTGTGCACAGTTTTGATCTCCATCTTTAAACACAGATATGTTTGGATTGGACAATGTCCAAAGAATAGTCACTTGGCTGATTCCTGGAATGAAGCAATTATCTTACGAGGAAAGGTTGAAGAGGTTGCATCCATATTTGTTGGAATTTAGAAAAAAGGAGATAGCTGATTGAACAGTTAAGATTCTGAGAGGACTTCACAGGCAAGATATTAAGAGGTTGTTTGTCCTCGTGGCGGAGACTAGATTTAGGAGGCACCGTTTCAAAATAAGGGGTTTCCCATTTAAGATGGAGATGATGGATTTCTTCTATCATGGCATAATTAATTTTTGATATTTTTCACCCCAGACAGTTGAGGCTGCACCATTGAATATAGTCAAGACTGAGTTAGACAGATTGTTAATCTAAATCAAAGGTTTGGACGACCTTGACTACTTGCTGTCACTTACATAACTTTTCCAGCTCCTGTATCTCAATATATGCAACACTAATCCATGCTTAACTTACCCCAGATAGCAATTTCTCCCCTTCTTTCCTGACTGATCTCCTTAATTCTATTGAACAAACAATAACCTATCTGAAATTCTCCTGTTTATATCCTTTCTTGCATGATTTCCCACTCATCTGTTATCTGCTAAATGTACTAACACCTATTGGCACAACACTTCTTAACAATATTTTAATAAATGATTAAACTTAACAGTGCACAATGTTAAAGACAAATATTCATGATTTAATTCTTAAAATGAATATTAATGCTTGGTTTACATTAAAATTACCCAAAATTCTTTTTTCTTTTGACTAATATAATCCATTATTTACAAAAGTGAACTGTTGTTCATTTGCAACCAGAGACATTTTGCTGACAATTCAAAGCCTGCCTGAACGTGACTGCACTGGCTTTCGTACTGTTAAGTATTGACTTCTATTGCTATATCAAATCAAAAGACTCAGTGATAGCATGCCTGAAAATTTATAATTCTTCACAGTTATTAGGAATTTTGAAAAATTCTTTAATGGGTTGGATGCATTGCCGGCTGAACCAGGATTTATTGCCGATCCATAATTGCTCTTGAGAATCAGATAGTGAGTTGGTTTAAGTACACCCACAATGCTGTTAGGGAGGGAGTTCCAGGATTTTGACCCAAATTATGGATGAAGTTGGGTTTCATTTTTTGCAATTCAATCAAATTCTGGTTTGTTCTGCAGAAGGGTCACTGGACTCAAAGCATTAGTTCTGCTTTCTCTCCACAGATGCTGCCAGACCTACTGAGTTGTTTCTAGCAATTTCTGATTTTGTTACTGATTTCCGGCATCTGCAGTCCTTTTGTTTTCTTCTTGTAGTTTAGGCACTTGTTTTATCACCTAATCCATCTTTTTATGATGATCATCTGAAAAAAAAGTGTTTTTACCTGCCCAAAATATGTTGGCAGGAGCTGAAAAGTTAATATTATTTTATTCTTATGTTTACATACAATTTTTACTGTACAGAAAGAGGCCTTTCAGCCCATTGATTCTACACCAATCCTCCAAACAGCATCTCACCACACTCACCATGGTTAACCTACCTAGCTTGCATATCTCTGGACACTATGGGGTAATTTAGCATGGCTGGTCCACTTAACCTGCATATCGTTGGACTGTGGGAGGAAACGCATACAGACGTGGGGATAATGTATAAACAGTTAGTCATCCAAAGTTGGAATTGAACCCAGGTCCCTGGCACTGTGAGGCAGCTGTGCTGACCACTGCACCATCGTGCTGCTCCTCTTAAACTATTTGCTGATTAGTTATTGAATATGCACAAAGCCATTTTCAGTTTAATAACTGGATCAATTTATTAACCTGGGCCTTTTTTTCTTCAAATGTAATGTAAAAGTTAAATGCATTAATAAGACTACAGCCTACATTTTCTGAGCACAGGTTGGTAACAGGGGTGAAACATGCTATTCACTTTCCTTCCATTGAGATTAATGGATAGTAATTTGCAAATAGCAGGTCTGTGATTTTCCGATATAGTCTGTCTCAGCAGCAGATGAGGATCCCTGCTGCCAGCATGTACCAGGAAAATGACTTCCTAGTGTACCTTAAGTGCAAAGAAGATCTAAATGCACATGACATAGCATTACAGTACAGGGGGAAAAGAAGCGGCAGATATTTCATTGATGGGATTGTAGACTGACAAAAGGAGGAGCCTGGATTAGAGGTTGTCTTCCTAGAGGTTTCCATTTTCAAATGAGATGTTCAACATAAACGATGTCCTGATATTTACCAGCATCCTGGCCAATATTTGCCCCTCAATCAACATTGCAGTTGTGGAACTTGTTATATGCATATTGGATTCTAGGTTACCGACAACAGTGACTATGCTTAAACAAAAGAATTAAATGGCTGTAAAGCACTTTGGAATTTCTTGAGATCATGAAAGGCTTGATAGAAATCCAGGTCATTCTTTCTGAATATGCACACTTATTTGGCTAATTCTAACATCTTTTAAGATGAACTTCCATCAATTTACTCCTGAGGGCATCCTTATCTCCCTATGGAAATGAATGGGTTTCATGGGGCATAAATTTGTACGTCAGTCAGATTCTTTTGGGAACTTGTTTATTACCTGATGGATCTATGAACTCTCATCCACAGTGACCAACTGAAATTCCTCTGAAATTCTCCAGATTCCTCTTTTTGCCTGTCAACAATCCCATCAATGAAATAGCTGCCATTTTCTTCCCTAAAGTATAAAGATGTGGTATGTGCATTTAGATCTTATTTATGCTTAAAATAACACTGGAGAGTCATTTACAAGGTCCAGTGAGCAGTTTTGGACCCCCTTTCTAAACAAGGATGTTCTAGCATTGAAGGGCAGCTACAGGAGGTTTACAAGAATGATCCCGGGGTTGAAGGGCTTGGTGTTTGAGGAGTGACTGAGAACTCTGGGTCTGTGCTTATTAGAGTTAGACAAATGAGGTAGGATCTGCTTGAACAGCATAGAATTCTGAGGCTGGATAGAGTGGATGTGGAGGAGATGCTTTTGTTAGTAGAAGTATCCAGGACCCGAGGGTACAGCCTTAGAGTGAAGGAATGACCATTTAGAACTGAGATGAGGAGGAATTTCTTCAGCCAGAGGGTGGTTAATTGGTGGATCTCATTGCTGCAGAAGATTGTGGAAGCCAGGTCATTGAATGGATTTAATACAGAGATAACTAGGTTTGTGATTGGTAAGAGGATCAAGAATTATGCAGAGAAGGCAGGAGAATGAGGTTGAGAAATATCAGCCATGATCGAATGGTGGAGATGGCTTAGTGCTGAATAGCCTAATTCTGCTTCGATATTTATGGTCTTATATTCCAAACTTCTGCTCAGTTTCCAACGTTCTGTAAAGCAGCTGCAGTGTTGTGAATATGGTGTAGTCAATTGCCTTTGCAGATTTTAAAAGCAGACCTGCCATCCCAAAATAGTTTTCCATTCACTCATGAACATATTCAACTTAAATCTGAAAGTTGCCAGGTTCCAACTGACTTCCTGAGATTTTAAATTTTTAATTTGTCACATGTACTGACATCCACCCACGATGGAAGGATAAAATCCTCTCTGCCTGTGTTTTTCAGATGATGTTGCTGAGGACCAGGGTGCAGGTGAAAAATAGGTGGAGGCTAAGGATAGATTCCTTTGAGGCATCAAAGGTTTCATTCTTCATGGCACTCACTAAAACCTCCCTCTTTGAGCAAGCTTTTGATCATTAGCCCTAATATTTCCTTGTGTGGTTTGAAGTCAAACTTTGTTTGATAAAGCTTCAGTGAAATACCTTGGAATATTTTACAATGTTGGGCGTGCTGTATAAATACAAGTTGTTGATGTTGTCAAGGCTCACAAATAAATAATGAATAACTAAATGAGGTGTCAGAGGGCAATTACTGCCCAAAAAGGTGGGAGCAAGAGCATTTTTAGGAGAGTAGGAGGTACATACAAGAAAGAACATTTGAAAATGTTAGAATAATTGAAGCTGAGAGTACAGTAAGAGAGACCACTCAGATGGCACTTTGAAGGAGATGTGTAATTAACCCCATACCCTACTCTTTCCTCGTTGTCCCTCAAAAATGTTTTCCTTTTGTAATATTTGTCCAGTTCCCTTTTGAAAGTTATTATTCAATCTGCTTCCCCCATTCTTTCAAACGGTACTTGTGTTCCAGTTTAGAGCAACTTGCTGTATTGTAACAATTCTTTTAATCCATCCTTATTCTTGTGCCAGTTACCTTAATATTTATCATCTGATTACTCATCCTCTTGCCAATGAAGCTGTCTCTCCATATTTACTTTATCAAGATCTCCCAGATTTAGAACATCTTGAGTAAAAATCTCTCTTTAACCTTCTTTGATCTAAGGAGAACAATCCTAGCCTCTCTTGCCTCTCCACTTAACAGAAACCAGATTGTGGTGCTGCAATTCTCCGTTTCATGACAGCCATTGGGTTGTTTGAGAAAGAAGAAACAATTATTGTAAATCTAATAACGTTTTTCAATGCAAGTTTGTAAAAGTTGAAAATAGAAGCTGATCTATGTAAAGATAAGTTTTTTTCTTGTTGGTTTATTTTGGTAATACTATTTGGCACAATGTGATTTACATATAATGATCTAATTAATTTGATGAAGTGGGCAGAAAGAATGAATGAAAACGTTTGGTGGGTAATTTCAGACTTGTGTGGTGAATGTTTCTAGTCTCAGATGAACCAGAAAAGAGAAGGACGTATGCCTAAAAAAACAATAAATTCCCAAAGCTGGATGACCTTGCATTATGTGCTTCCTACTTTTGAAGTTAGCATTAACACTTTTAATCCACTTTTATCAGTGCTTGCAAAGGTAAGGTGAACAAAGGTGACATTGGCAAGCATTTCAAAACCAACATAATAAAGAAAAATAGTCATATTAATAGGAAAATATCGAATGCTCTTTCACTATTGAACATGGGCGGCACGGTGGCACAGTGGTTAGCACTGCTGCCTCACAGAGCCTGTAGACCTGGGTTCAATTCCCGACTCAGGCGACTGACTGTGTGGAGTTTGCACGTTCTCCCCGTGTCTGTGTGGGTTTCCTCCGGGTGCTCCGGTTTCCTCCCACAGTCCAAAGATGTGCGGGTCAGGTGAATTGGCCAAGCTAAATTGCCCGTAGTGTTAGGTAAGGGGTAAATGTAGGGGTATGGGTGGGTTGCGCTTCGGCGGGTCGGTGTGGACTTGTTGGGCCGAAGGGCCTGTTTCCACACTGTAAGTCTAATCATCTAATCATGATTCCCATATTTTATATACTTACCATGTAAAATATATTTGGTTTTCAGTGTTTATTACTGCTCATGGGTTTTCACTTTCTGCTGTCCAGAAAGTTACATTGTTGGACATAAGTAATAGAATCATAGAACAACTATTTGTAAACAGTTGTAAACCCTGTGGAAGACAATTGAGTTTTAAGTGAGTTAAAATCCCACTGTCAATCCTCTGAAAAGACTATAACATGAAATACGAGAACAAATACCAGTTTGCAAATAAAGAAGTTTTAATTGCTGTGGACAAACTTGTTCTGTGGACAGGATTGTGGTGTTGTGAGAATTTGTCTGTGCAGAGGACTGCAGATATATTCTAATCAAACCTGTTCAGAAATGTTATTACACACCTCCGGGACAGGTGGGACTTGAACTCAGGCCTCCTTGGTCTGCCCCATTATCTGTTCTGTCATGGCCTCAGACATGACATCGTATAATAGTCATCGGCCATAGTCACAGAGGGAAGCCCTTGTACTCCAGTATCCATCCTTGTAAGGCATGTAGTCCCTTAAATGCAGTAGGGAGATGAAAGTTCTCAAGGATTTAGGCATCGTGGCAACTTGCAGGGAACCTGAAGCAGACTTTTAGGATGTGCTACTGATGATCACAGATTGCATGTACATTGATGGACTGGAGCCCTTTTTAATTGATACGCTCAGCTGTATTATGGTCTGGGTCTCTCAATGCCTTGTGTATAGAGTCTTGTGTATTTTTGGTCTGGGGAAGTCAGCAATGCTAGTGAAGTCTGGTCTGCAGCATCGACGTGGTCATGAGGAAATGACATGAAGCCATGTGATCTGCCGCAAATTGTATTGGTAGCAGCCTTGGAAGGAGCCAGTTGCATAAAATTTCAATCCATCTGTCACCTTGATGACCTCTGGGATAGAACGGCTACCCACTTCTTAATGTCTCAAGTCCTACTTCAGTGGTTGGCATAATTCTACAACAACATCCTAGGGCACTGTGCCTCACTCATCTGGAGGAAATGGCATTGAGTCTGAAAGACTAGGCTTTGTCGTACCTCCTGCACATCCTGAGGAGCACTACAGCTCTGATCTATTCATGTGGAGGCTGTTCAACATCAGCTGGAGGTTGCTGCTGGCCCTGGGCTTAATGGCAAACTTGTTCCTACTCTTTGAGGGTCAGTTAGACTCGAAACGTCAGCTCTTTTCTCTCCTTACAGATGCTACCAGACCTGCTGAGATTTTCCAGCATTTTCTCTTTTGTTCATCCTCCATTTCTTTGTAGCATCACAACAATAATGATAATCACTCCTGCTGTGGCTGGATCCATGCAATGAACTTGCGTGGGGAACATATGAAACAGAACAAGTCCTTTATAATGTGAGCAGTCAGCATTCACATCACTCACAACTGACGCATCACAACACTCCTCCAATACTGTGGAACATGAAGCACTTAGACAAAGAGGGCCATGGAATGCCTCAACGTAAAACTTTGACATTGCACCTTATTTCACTGATACAGCACCAGTCATGTTGCAGAGAGACAGGGGAGATTGTAAATGTTGAATTAGTACTGAGATCTTGTTCTCCCAACCCCACATCACTCAAGAAAGATATTATTGCATATAAAAGCATGTGGAGAACTTACAGTTCAAGGTTATGGGAAATCAGTTCTATACTTCTGCGTAACCTATGAATATTGCATTAGCTTTGTGCTTTGTGGCCTGTAGGTGCCAATTTTAAGGTTTCCTGTTATCACAGTTGCTTCGCAGAGATAACAATCCTCAATCTACAATGACCACTGACATGGTCGAGATGACTTGACACATTTCACTTGCACAATGATAATGATTACAAATCACTTTGACCTGTACTCTGCAAGTGCATGATTGATTAAACTGCCACTTGAAGGGCATCCAATGTTTCACTCTTGGAGTCCACATATGAGAAAAAAACTGAGTCTGCCTACTTTGGGTATGTTAGTTTATAGTTAGGAATCCTCAGAACATCAAAGGCAATGCTGGTCATGCATGGCAACACAAGTCATAGACTCAGCCTGGTAATTGAGGGGTCCCCTGAATCTCCATGACTACTTCTACCTGGACCTCTCTGGTCAGCCCTGACTTCTGTTTCCCTACTTGTTGTGATATACCACCTGAATGTATGACTGTAAATTCAATCCTTACCCCCGAACCCATCACTATAGTTTAGTCCTGCCCACCTTTGTGATACACAGTCCTCCTCTGAAACCATTGTGTTTGTGACCACCGATAAGCTCCCAGTTCTGCAGCATCCTAGTTCCTTCCATGGTAAAAACAATGACTGCAGATGCTGGAAACCAGATTTTAGAGTAGAGTGGTGCTGGAAAAGCACAGCAGTTCAGGCTGCATCTGAGGAGCAGGAAAATCCGACGTTTTGGGCAAAAGCCCTTCATCAGGAATACTGCTGTGCTTTTCCAGCACTACTCTACTCCAGAACCTAGTTCCTTCCATGCACTAACAACCCCACCTTACATGTTTTCCCCCTTCACTGTCCTTGTCCTTTTGCAATCCAGGTTTCCACCTCCAATCCCTAGCACTGAGTTTCCCAACCTTCCTTTGAGACCAATGTTCCCTGGTCTCCCCTGACCTTTATTCTGCTGACTCACTGTGACCTATTCCACTGACCGACTTGGATGGACAGCCATGACTGACTAGATCCTAAATTGTTCTCTGTGTAGATCCCTGACTGATGAACCATGAATCCTTTACTAGCACTGAACCTGCAGCCTGACCATGGTCCACTCTCTAAATTGCTGTGAGACAGATTCCCTGAACCTCACCGTTCTAAGTGGACAACTGATCATGCCCAAGCCCTTGGATTGTGAGCAGATATGCCCTTGACTGTTTGATTTAGAATACACTGACAGATGTCAGCACCCCTTGACTTGTCTTGAGGAATTTGAGACATGACCCTTTCATAGGTGCAGTTGCAGTGTTTTACCATATAACCTGTCAGCACTTGCAATAGGTATGAGATATAACACGGTACCTTAGAGTAATATGTCCACTTAATGACTCATGACAAGCATTGTCAAGTTGCCTGGCTTTGTGCCCATGCTAAACAGCAAAGCAAAGCATAAATCCTGTGAGTTTTTAAGGTGTGGCTGAGGGGGAAAAGTGCCAAAAGACAGAGAAAGGCAAGGCAGGAGTGATGTAAGCATTAAAATAGACTCAAAGTGAGTAAGTGTTAAGAGATCAAGTGAGGAGTCCTGACATGCAACCTGGCCCAGTACATAAGTTGGGTGCCTGTTCCTGTGTGCAAAACATCCCTGCAGCAATATTGAAATAAAAGGTGCCAGTGTAGCATTTAAGTGCAGAACCGTACTGTAAGTGGATCGGACATGTGCCATAATGCCACAGTAAGGGCAGGATATGTTACATGCTAAGGTCTGTGGATGTCAGGTGTGTTGCTGCCTGGCCTGCTGTGCTTTGACCAGCAACACATTTGCAGCTGTGTATGGATGCTGCCCATGGAGATTGTGCTGTTGGGTGTCTCTTAGATGGAGATCCATAGGAGTAAGCAGCAAGCTGGTATTGCAACATAACTGCTCAGACATTCACGTCAGGAATTCTTAGTATTTGGTTTCTATATGATGGATAAGGGAATGAGAAACTTCAGACAAATGATTTGAGATTCCATAAAAATGAGGCTGTTAATGAGTGATAAGCTATACAGAAAGGACATCTCATTATTCAACACTTGATTTGAAAATGGGAGTATTTGCTCTTGATATTGACATGTCCTTACTGGATAACTCATGTGATTTTTTTTCCTAATTTTATCACCATAATCTTTAGTTGTTCAGGAGGTGGGGGAATATTCCATCCTAAAAGTTCTTTTCAGACAGCACATTGTAATCTGAAGCAAAAAACAGAAATTGCTGGAAAAACTGAGCAGGTCTGGCAGCACCTGTGGCGAAAGAGCAGAGTTAACGTTTTGAGTCTAGTGACTCTTCTTCAGAACTGATAGCTGGGAAAAGGTGGTAAATATGCTAAAGACAGAAGATGACAGGGAAAAGGAGTAAGTGGATGGGTGACCAGAGAGTGAGAATAAGACAGTTGAGCAGACGAAAGAATGGATGATAGAAAGCCAGGGAAGTAGAAACACTAATAATGGTGATCAGAAGTAGGTGAAAATGGGTTGGCTGAGCCTAGAACAACTTATGTCCTGACAGGACTTGGTGTATGGGGGTGAGCAAAGGACATGGAAGACTATGTTCAGTTCTAAAATGATTGAACTCAATATTTACCCCTGAAGGCTGTAAGGTCCCCAGGTGCAAAATGAGGTGCTGTTCCTCCAGTTTGCGTTGAACCTTGGTGGGCCACTGCAGCAAGCCTGAGACAGAGATGCTGGCCAGGGAATCCTTGGTTGAGGATAAAGGCGGACATTTCTGAGGCTCCCATGTGGAAAGTGGCATCATCACGACACATGCAATGGATAAGAAGAAACTGGGAGAAAGAAATGGCCCCTTTACAGAAAACAGGGTGTGACGATGTATATTCTGGGTAACTGTGGGAGTCATTGGGATTGTAGTGGATATAATCTAATTTTCTTTTGAAGAATGGCTGAAACAAGTGTGAGGTGTCAGTATATTAGTTTCCCAGTAATGTTAACTGAAAGTGAGTCTGACGAATGATTGAAAGGTAAAGTAGATATGTTGACATGATAGAAAAGTGAAGTAGATATATTAACATGCGTCACGTCCTTACCAAAATAAAAGAAGACACTGTCACTTCCAAATAGAAGCAGGATCAGGTATAAACTATTCTAAGAACTAGAGACTTAAGAATCAAAGACTGAGGAGGAGTTGAATAATCTCTTAAAATTTTAAGGTCTAAATTTATGAAAACGATGGCCTCTTAAATGCTTTTGTTTCATGGTCAGGCTTTGATATAGTTAGAAAGGTTTAAAATATTTTAAATGTAATTTAACATTATATGCAAGATCACAAAAAAATTCTACTTGGCGATTCCTAATTTAGTGCTTGCATTTAAATTGTTGAATTGTGCTAACGTATCAAGCATGTTTACATTCCTCCTCTTAACAGGAATTAAAATTTCTGAAAGTAACGTTCTTTTGAGATAAATGTCAGAAGCCTTGAAGAAATCCTGGGAAAAATTTTATTTCCAGAAGTAGGTCCTGAACTAGGGAGCCTTGTTTGAAAATTAGGAGTTAACCTTGGAAGGCAATCGCAGCTGAATTGTTGAATATAGTTAAGGCAAAAGTAAACAGATTCTGTGAGACAAGAAAATCAAAGGTTAACAAAGGTAAATGGGGAGGTGGAAGAGAAAACAAAAATAGTGGACAAAGTGTTGCGTCCGCATTTTGGAAAATCAGACCACAATTTTGTTCTCCTCCTTCTGGCTTACAAGCAGAAATTGAAGTGGGAGGACCAATTACAGAAAATAGTGTAGTGTTGATCTGAGGAAACTGAAGGGCTATTATGGGACTGCTTAGAGTTGTCAAGAACTCAGTGGCTAACCTAAATAAGCATGCCACTACTATTACGGACTTCATTAGTAAGTGCATAGATGATTATATGCCAAAGAAGTTAATCTGAACATTCCCTAATTGGAAACCATGGATAAACTGGTAGATCCACTCCCTACTGAAGTTCAGGTTTCAGGCGTTCAAGTCAGGCAACCCTGACCTATATAGGAAATCCAGGTAAGACCTATGAAAGGTCATGAGGAATATCAAGAGGCAATACCAAATTAAGCTCGAGACCCAGACTAACCACATGGATACTCTTCGTTTGTGGCAAGGCTTACATGACACAATGGCCTGCCAAGTGAAGTCAAACAGAATTGCAGGCAATAATACATCCCTACCTGATGAGTTCAATGTATTCTATTCTCCCTTTGAATAGAAGGGCAGTAAAATGACATCACTTGCCCCATCAGCCTTTGATGCAACTGTACCCTCAGTCACTACTGCAGGCATTTAAGTGACTAGCATAAATGGAGTCCCTGGCTGTGCACTCAGATCCAGTGACGGGAGTACTTGGAAACATCTTTAACCTCTCCTTATTACAATCTGAATTCCCTACCTACTTCAAGAAGACCACAAGCATTCCAGTGCCAAAGGAAACTCATGTAGCATACTTCAATGACTTCAGCCTGATGGATCTGACCTCCATAATTATGAAGTGTTTTGAGAGGTTAGTCATGGCTTACATCAACTCCCGCTTCCCAGACTGCCTTGATCTGTTGCAATTCACCTACTGGTGCAACAGGTCCTTGGCAGGTACCATCTCTCTGGCCCTAAACTCTTCCGGAACATCTGGACATCAAGAATACCTATGTCAGGCTCCTACCTATTGACTACAGCTCTGCCGTCAACACCATAATTACAACAAACTTATCTCCAAGCTTTGGGATCTAGGTCTCTGCTCCCCTCTCTGTATCTGGATTCTCAATTTTCTGACAAACAGACTGCAGTCAGTCAGGATAGGTGACAACACCTCCTTTACCATAATCCTCAACATTGGTACCCGGCAAGGCTGCATGCTCAGCTCCCTACTCTACTTCTTGTACACTCATGACTGTGTGGCCAGATTCTGCACCAATTCTATTCGTAAATTTGCCGACAATACCACTATTACAGGTTCAATCTCAAACAACAGCGAAACAGAGTACAGGAAGGAGATAGAGTGCTTAATGGCATGGTGTAAGGACAGTATCAATGTCTACCAGTTTCAGTAAAGTGAATGAGCTTGTCATTGACTTCAGGAAGCTCAGTGAGGGGCACGCCCCTTGTCTGCATCAGTGGTACTGTAGTGGAGATGGTTGAGAGCATCACATTTCTGGGAGTCATGATCACCAACAATCTGTCCTGGTCCACCACGTTGACACTATGGTCAAGAAAACGCTTCATCAAGAACCTAAGGAAATTGGGCAGGTCCATAAAGACTCTTACATATTTTTATCATTGTACCATAAAAAGCATCCTATCTGGATGCATCACAGTGTGACGTGGCAGCTGCTGTTCCCAAAACTGGAAGAAACTACAGAGAGTTTGACCACAGTCCAGTCCATCACTCAAACCAACCTCTTATGCATTGCCCTCATCTATACTTCCCACTGTCTCAGGAAAGCAACCAACAATGTCAAAGGCCTAGTGGTATTATCACTGGACTGTGAATCCAGAGACCCAGATAATGTTCTGAGGACCCAGGGTCAAATCCTGCCATTGCAGATGGTGGAATTTGAATTCAATAAAAATCTGGAATTAAGAGTCTAATGGTGACTATGAATCCATTGCTGATTGTTGGAAAAACCTGTCTGGCTCACTCATGTTCTTTAGGGAAGGAAATTGCCATCATTACCTGGTCTGGCCTTTGTTTGACTCCAGACCCACAGCAATGTGGTTGACATTGAACTATGCTCTGGGCAATAAATGCTGACCTAGCCAGCGATGTTCTCATTCTGTGAATGAGTAGAAACAATCAAAGACCCCGCCCACCCCAATTATACTCTCTTCCACCCACTTCCACCGGTAGAAGATATAAAAGTTGTATATATTTAAGAACAGCTTCTTCCCCACTGTTATCATATTTTTGAATGTATCTGTTCAATGTTAATAATTATCTTTCTTCGCGCCTTCTCAGCAGTTGTAACATTGTATGCTGCAATCTGTACTTATATGGCACGATCTACTTGTAAAGTATGTAAAACAACACTTTTCACTGTACCTCAGTACACATGACAGCAATAAATCAATCCAAATCAAAGTAAAGGAGAAATAGTGAGGAACTTGACTGCAGGCACCAGCTACATTCCTAACTGTCAATGGGAGAAGTTTGTCAATATTGTGAAAACGTGAACATTATGGTAATGAATACAGCTGTGCAGGATCTATTTAGTAAGGGGGTTTGTGAAAGAAATCACACAGAGGTGGATGAGATGCTTCATAAAATCCTAGCAGACCAACCAAATTATAAATTAACCCCTGCCTTGGCAGAGTAGTCCATACGAAGTACTCAGTGCAAATGGTTGGGAGCTACAGTCCATATCAGTTGTTTTACAGGAGAGATCCAAAACTTATTTTGCTAAGTATTTGGAAGGCACTAAAATTAGCTCCATCTCCTTTTCCGAGCATTACAGTACCCTACATGCAGGAGTAGGGCATTCATTAAGGCTGAAGTTCGAGAACTTTGACAATATCGTACAAAGCCATCGGGAATTGATTTTAATTCTAGGGATATGTTATATTACAAAACAGAAGGTCAGGAAGGGTGGGATGGTATGGGAAAGTTATAAGTAGTTATGAAAAAACAGTAATTGTCCAGCATAGCAATCAGACTGTTGAGACACATTGCTTAAGATTAATTGGCACTGATTGGCACTGAATCAGAAAAAACCTTAGGAAGTGATGAAACACATGTTTTGGACAATTAGGAACGCCAGATTACAGCAGACAAAGAGCTGCCTGAATATGGAAGGCAATACAGAAATGTAGGACAAGGCTTTTTGCCCCAGAGGACAACAGGTGGAAGCTGACACCAAAGTAACATATACAGGTATACCAGAAGAGGTCAGTGAAGGAAACTTTGCCACCATTATAGGGAGAGCAATGAAAGCCACCAGTAAATACAAATATTGCCTAACTGTATAAAATGAGGGGCAGGAGATGAGATCCATGTGTTGGCAAAATGGGGTAAAGTTATAGAAGGCCAGAAAATGCAGTACGAGTTCTGAATGTGGATCTGGAAGTTAACTTGTCCCTTTGGAAAAAGATCGTGATCAAAAGAAAAGGAGATGCTGTCATCGAGAGTGAGATCTAGAAGTAAGAGGTCATAGTTTGACAAAAACAAGGACCATGGAACAGGTTAAGAATACCAGGAGAAGTATAAACCCTTATAATGGCAAAAGTTTTGTGTCTACAAGCAAATTATGAGACAAGTTGAAAAAGGATACCTTGAAAAGAATTTGTGTATACACTGAGTTATCAGATAGGGACAGCAAGCTTTATCATACATATGGGTACAGAAGAAATGCTCCCTCATGGGACATTTAAGGTTAAAGACAGACTAGTGGTTTAGGGTTTGCATAAAAAGTTAGTGATCATGATAGCAGAATGGATTCCCCTACTGCAGGAAACACAGTTTTAAGATCTTCTTAGCTCTTTTAGCAAAATATTCCTGGGGAATATAAATTGATTACTGTAAAATTGTATTTTTGAAGCCACCTAAAGAGGAAGATGATATAGGAATGAAGCTATGGAAATTAAACAAATATAGTTATGGGTGAACTAATACAGTGAGGATGTGGTATTTAATCTACCTTGCTGCAAGTAGTTGCATTCAGTTTAAAGCAGAATATCACAAAGAGAAACTGACAGAAGTCTTCATGTAGTGCGTCAATGGTATTGTCTGTGGAGATTTTCTGAACAATTCAAGCAATGTGTGGTTGATAACATTTTTAAAAATCAGTTTAAGATTCATAATTAACTTTCAGGGCCTTTAAAATTAAATAGGATTAGTCATCAAGCAGAATACGTTGGGTGTGACTTTGGATCAACTATGTTACTTAGAGTTCAATCACATTCCAATATTAGGGCCAGATCCTTAAAGAAAGATGAGGCAGCATCCAAGATAGAAAAAGATCAGTTAAGAAGTTTGATTGCATCAGTTGAACTGATTGTATAATTGGATGACCAGGCTTCACATACCTATCTTCAGATGAATATTCTAAAATCGAGAGTGTGGTGCTGGAAAAGCACAGCAGGTCAGGCAGCATCCGAGGAGCAGGAGAATCAATGTTTTGGGCATAAGCCCTTCATCAAGAATATGGCTCATTCCTGATGAAGGGCTTATGCCCAAAACATTGATTCTCCTGCTCCTCAGATGCTGCCTGACTTGCTGTGCTTTTCCAGCATCACACTTGCAACTCTGATCTCCAGTGTCTGCAGTCCTTACTTTCTCCTAGTTGAATATTCTAAAATCAGGGTTCATCAGATTCTTAATAGGAAAGCATAATAAATGTGCTCATTGATCTGGGAAGCCAAGAAAATAAAAGGAGTTTTAAACGCACCTTTAGCTGTTGAAGCATTGCCATGAGCACAATCAATAGGTATGGAGGTGTACTTGTCCAATATTCTGAAGGAAATCTTATATAAGGGGCAATCTGAGAAAAAAAAGTCCCATAAAATGTTGATCAATCGCTTCAGAACAATTTCATTTTAAGAAGGATGTCACAGAGAATTGAGAATTTACCTTACTAGTGCGAACAAAACATTGTGAAGGAAATAGATTTTTAAAACAAAATGGGTTGATGCATGTCACCAATTGTCAGACATTATTTCTGCAAAGATAAATCCTTTCCCTAGGAGATTATTAGATCTCTTGAAGAGGGATGTCTTGTGTTATGATATGAACATGGAATATTCAGATTCGATGAATATTAATCGAAGATTGAGCATCAGGTTTTTCTTTAATTTCTTTATAGTTATTTTCAACACGTGATTTTTCTTTAAAACTTGGAGAATATGTGACCTGTTAATGGCTGGTTGTATTGTAATGTGTGATAAAGAAGAAATACATTTTATTTCTTTGATTAGTTTTGGAAAGATTATTATGTAATTATGAATTTAAAAAAGGTAATCTGTTAATGTCTAGTTAATCACATTATTAAATTTACCTCATTTAAGGTTAGGAAGAAACAAATAGTGGTAATTGACTGAAAACAAACACACACACACATTTTGGATCCATGTCGACACATTGCAGGTGAGACCGGAAATATGTTGCAACTTCCCAGCCTGAAGAAGAGTTACACCTGACTTCTCCACCTCCTGATGCTGCCTGGCTTGCCGTGTTCTTCCAGCTTCCTGCTTGTCTACCTTTCCCAAAAGGCCATCATAGATGGAGAGATCAAACACCAGATCTGTTGCACCAATTCAGTCTTCAACAAACAAGTATTTGACAACAAAGACTTGCAGGGGAGATTTTTTAAAAATTATTCATGCAATGTGGCTGACTGAGCCAGCTAATCTTGCCCATCCGTAGATTTTGGTCATTTGGACACAATGTCAACTCCACTGAAATTTATTTTGTAGGAGTTTTATCTAAATGCTTGTGCAGTTGTATTCAATGACACTTGTATATGTTTAATGGTTGTCCTATTGAATCCGGAAAATGCAGTTGATTGATTTTCTCTTGAACTCTTATGTGTTGCTAATACACAGTCATTCTCAAGTGTGGTGATGCAAAATGCTCTGTACACTCCTGCTTTTCTTAACTCACACAAAAGTCTTTGTTGTCAAATACTTGTATGTTGAAGACTGAATTGGTGCAACAGATCTGGTGTTTGATCTCTCCATCTACGATGGCCTTTTGAAAAAGGTAGACAAGCAGGAAGCTGGAAGAACATGGCAAGCCAGGCAGCATCAGGAGGTGGAGAAGTCAGGTGTAACTCTTCTTCAGGCTGGGAAGTTGCATAATAAGGGAAGTTGCAACATATTTCAGGTTTCACCTGCAATGTGTCAACATGGATCCAAAACAGTTGTGTGTGTGTGTGTTTTTTCAGTCAATTAATAACCACCATTTGTTTCTTCCTAACCTTAAATGAAGTAAATTTAATAATGTGATTAACTAGACATTAACAGATTATCTTCTTTAAATTCATAATTACATAATAATCTTTCCAAAACTAATCAAAGAAATAAAATGTATTTCTTCTTTATCACACATTATAATACAACCAGCCATTAACAGGTCACATATTCTCTAAGTTTTAAAGAAAAATCACATGTTGAAAATAACTATAAAGAAATTAAAGAAAAACCTGATGCTCAATCTTCGATTAATATTCATCGAATCTGAATATTTTCAACACTCAAGAAGCTGGCATTCTAATAAAAGACAATGCAAATGCTTCAAAGACTTTCCTGAGCTCCCTTGAAACACCGACATACATAACTGTGAAGAACTTGTTACTAATCATTCAGAATAGAGACAACCTATCCATCAACTCTGAGTCACCCATCCACAAGACCATAAGATGTAGGAGCAGAATTAGGCCATTAGGGCCATCGAGTCTACTCCGTCATTTGATCATGGCTAATATGTTTTACAACCCATTCTCCTGTCCCCATAACCTTTGAACCCCTTACTAATGTCTTAATGATGAGGCAGTGTGATGACAGCGAGGGAATTAAAGGGAAGCAAATCTTGTACTCTTGATGTGACTACCTGTGGGAGATCCTGTACGGTGGACCGAATGTTATACAAGTTTAGACTCAGCTTATTTAGTCACATGAAGACCCATGGCAGAAACCCATGGCTCTGAGTGAATGTAATCTTTGAATCAAGGGTCAGCTGATGATGAAAGGCTAGCCTTGAAGAACAAGACAGTGGTAATGTCAACGGACTAATAATTTTGAGGTTCAGACAGCTGAGTTCCTTGATAAGCATTTTGCTAAAACTTTTGGAGGATTTAAATTATTTTGGTTGGGGTGTAGGAACAAAGAAATAACATCAGGTTCATAGAATAATAGGAGACATAGCAGCAGAATAAAGAACAGTGACTTAATTGGTGGTATCAGAGTAAGAGAGAAAGAAACAAAGTCTTAAGTCAGGGTTGCTATGCAAGTATGTGTCTGCATAGAATTAAAACATTGGTGAATTACAGGTGCAGATTGCCTTGTGGAAATATGTTATTGCTCAAACAAAGATCTCACTGAAAGAAGGGCAGGACTGGGTGTTAAATATCCTTGGTACAAGGTTTTCAAGAAAGACAAGAAAAGGAGAAATGTGTGTGTGTGTGTGTATGGGGAGGGGGGTGGTATCAATTGAGGAGATCTTTTGCAGTGCTGGAGAAAGATAATACCCTGAGAAGTTGAGGATAGAGTGAATTTGGCTATAGCTAAGGGACAAAAAAGGTGCAATTAAATTGCTCAATAGAGGCCACCTACTTGTGGGAAGGATATAGAGGAATACATTTCAAGAAATCACAAAGAATATGGAGTAATTATAGTCAAGGACTTTAATTACCCAATACAGACTGAAATAGTATTAGTGTAAAGGACTAGTGAAGGGCAGGAGTTCCTGCAGTATGTTCAGAAAAATTTTCTACAGCAGTGTGTTTCCAATCTAACAAGAAAGGATGAGCTGTTTTACCAAATCTTGGGAAGAGGTGAGTCAAGTAGGTCAAGAGTCAGTAGGAAACCGTGCAATCCCACTGAAGAATTACTCCAATTTCACTTCAAAATTACTTATTCAACAGACAGGCTCAGAATAATTTCCATTCAACAACTTTCTGCCAGAAATACACAGACAGGTTAACTCACTGATATTTCCTCACTGAATTCTATGAAAAGCTTAAAGCACTTTCCAGTGTTGCATTTTTGGACTGTAAAAACAGCTTAAGGCTTTTTTCAATCCTGATAGTATAGAAACTACCAAAAGAAAACTGTCCTTCTGTTGCCATGAAACTTCATCTTCTTCTGAACTGAATATATCTGTGGCCTAAAAATATTCAAAGTTATCTGTAAGAGACAGTTTTGTCTTCCACAAAAATTTCCTCTTATTATTAGTTCCACTTTATTTTAACAATAATATTTTTACACTAAAAACACAAGATTTTCATAACAATCATATTTTACCCAAGTGCATTTCAGTCATGATTTACATTTTCTTTCATATTCACTCTTGACAAACCATCCACTGTAGAAACATAATGGTGATGGTCTTTTCCTGTATCATGAATGATTTTCAAATTACATGGGTCTCACATTAAATTTAAAGAAAAATTTAAATTCTTGTGATGGAAATATTTCAAGAAAGTGAAATGGTTATGATCTGTATCAAAGGTCTCTACAGAATTGATGGATATGGAGACTTCAGTTTGCTGTAGAAACAACATCAAACTCAGTGTTTCTCCACTGTTGAGTATTTCTATTGACAGGAATTTAATTTTCTAGCAATAATAGCCTTGTGGTTTGATTTGCATCTTGGCCTCCTGTAACAATATTGCGCCAGTACTGACAATACTGGCATCAATCTAATAATTTAAATTGGTGCTGGAGTAAGCCATTTGGCTACTGAAGCCTTAACATTCAGTTAAATGGCTTATCACAATTTGGTGTTGCAAAAACTGGTGTGGTAGTTAGCACAGCTTCAAAGTGCCTTTCAAAGACACTGTAGCATTCTTCTGTTCATTCAAACTGCTTGCCTTTTTTAAAAAACAGCTTGTCAAAGGATCCACTATGGTGAAGGACTTCAGAATGCCCTTCACATAAGTATGCCACAATAAGTGACTTCCAGGTGCTGTGACTCAGTTAAATAATATCATTGTCCACAACAAGATCATTTGTTTCTCTGGATTAAGCCTGAAAAGATATTGTACAGAAAACACATACCAACGTTGATGTTATGTATTTGTCTTGGCCTATTTATACTGTGGGAGAAAAAAATAAACCCCTCTGCCTGCCCATGACTTGTTCACAGAAACCATGTCTGTTCTTAGCTAAACAGAGCATACCCATAATACCTCAACTTGACCACAACTAGCTCAAGAACTAAACAGAAAAACAAGATATTACCTAAACAGTTTCCAGACTGAAGGAATACACTCCTTAGATGATCTGATAACAGGCTTCTTATCTCACAATAGCCTCACCGCTCCTGCAGCCCCAAGAGCATCCCCAGTCTCCTCAGGTACTGATGCCCCATAAAGCCTACCTAGACTGAGTGGCACCCATATACCTGACAAGAATGCACACCACCCTGCAGATCCATTGAAATCAGGATACTGGTCGTTAGCACTTGCTCTAGCGTGGAACGGAACCTCCTGTTACAATTATTACCTGATTGCTACTACAGGCCAACCGATTGTTTTCCATTGAATTTAATTTAATTCATATTGTCTTGTAATTAACACTACACTACTGTAACACTATAAAAACTGTCTATATCTGCAGCTTGGGGAAGAGGATCCTTGACTTAGCTTTGCAAAGTGTCGTTCTAGACCAGTCATGTCAATTTTTCTTCCCCAATATATCCTGAGAAATAAACCAGTATTCGTCAATTTCACAAGGTCTGTAAGTGGCCACTATTTGTAATTGAATGATTCTCCGACATATTAAATTGATTTATAAGTCTGAATTGGCCTTTGTAAGTCACTTTGATAGTTATCTGGAAGATTTCCTAATATTCTGTCTAACTTTTAAACACCTCTGTATTATCCAATCTGATTACTGGATGGTCAATTTTGAACTTTCGATTTCTAATACATTCTTGAATTGTTCTCACATTTTTATTTCATTCATTATTTCTTTCATCTTAGTCAGTGCACTTCTCCCCAGACTATCCTTCCTGTCAAAGCATTGCTTTAACATACTAATATCAGTGAGTTTTAAGAAGATTTGTAGCTCAGGTTGATGTCCTGGATGTAGATTGGCTCGCTGAGCTAAAAGGTTCATTTTCAGATGTTTTGTCACCATACTAAGTAATATCTTCAGTGAGCCTCCGGACAAAGCACTGCTGATGTTTCCTGCTTTCTATTTATATGTTTGGATTTCTTGAAACTTTGGAACTCTATCAACACACACATTGACTTGGACACCATTTACCACCCCCTGAGAAAAATAACAGGAAATTACATAACCACAGGAAATGACATCAATGCAGGAAATGACATCGCCAACCCAAAGACATCCAAACATATAAATAGAAAGCAAGAAACATTAGCAGTTCTTTGTCTGGAGGCTCACTAAAGATGTTACCTAGTATGGTGACAATAAGTTTGAAAATGAACCTTCCAGCTCAGTGAGCAAACCTACATACATACTAGTATTACACACTCGCTGATTTTTCATCCTGTCTCGAGTACTCATTACATGATGACTGTAAAGCTCTTCCCAAAGATCAGAAGCGATAGGATCTGAATTGACAGTATGTTTGCGATTCCTACTGGTGAAGGGAACTGTGGAAGCAAATCTCCTCCCAGCGATTGGGTCAGTGACAGCAGAAAAAAACTGCAGACTGCAGCTAGGCCCATGTGCTTGCTTTGGAGGCTGAGCATTCCATACTCCTTTATTGAGATGGGACTTTAAGATCTGGATGCTTTCCTTTCTTTAGATCTGGACATTTTTCTTTCCTTTTGGCTCTGTTTCTTTTATTTCTCCTGTTTGTTTTTTATTCTGGTTTTTGTGATGAGGTTGGCACTGGAAAATGATGACTTTGTACACTTTTTACTGTACTCCTGTATTCCTATACTTGAAACATGTCAATAAAATATAATTTTAATTTAAAAAAAAATTCTAGTCACTAAGTTTCTTTTTGATTTGATGTGGTCAAGTGATTCTTATTTCTAATGGTTTCTCAGGTAACAATAATGCCTTGTTTGCGGCATCAAAATTCCAAACATTTTTATCTGCTCTATTTTTTTATTGTTTGTAGACATTTTTCAAATGCACTTTGGCTAACTCACACACTTTGCTTAGTTTTTTTTTCTCCCAGAAATTTGAATGATAGGTCAGAAATGTAGATTGAGTTCTGGTTTGGAAAATTATTTTTAATCAGTTTAAAGGGTCTTCTCAACTAATGTCTGAATATCAGTTCAAAAGAATTAATCTTGTTGACTTCTAATGCAAACAGTAACAGAGGAATTTCTTTATCCCAATCATGAGGTTATTCTTGACAATAAGCCCCAATCACAGCTTTAAAGTTGAAGCCATCTTTCTGTCAAGCCTCATTATTGCTGATGATTAGCTGAATATGTAATTTTTTTATTTCCATGTTCATGGATCATTTGAATACTTGTGACATAACATTTGAATGTTGATCTGTTTTTATTACCTTGAATAAGCTATAACTTGTAAAAACAATATTGGAACCAACTTTTCCACTACCTTTTTCTCTGGAATTTTACCCGAAAGCACTGCAATAATCTTGTTGAATAGTGGAGCAGACTCAATGGGCTGAATAGGCTACTTCTGTTCCCATGTCTTAAGGCTTCAGGAAATCCTGGTTTCAGGTAGAGATCCCACATAATCCATTAAGCTGCTGAACTATTTTTTGAAAGTTGGTATTAGAATTAAAGGTATAGCTTTAGTTAATGGCTGTGGTTTTCTTGCTACATGTCTGATAATATTGACCAACATCTTTATGAAATCCTGGCCAAGCCAATAAGTTTTAGTATTTTAGCCTGCATCTTCCTGATACCTAAGAGGAGTGACATTCAAACCTTGTGAGCTGCTCATAAAATTGAGTTATGATACTCAAATGGAATTACCACTTGATGGATTGCTACTCATTCCTCTTTGGCTGGTATTTGAAGTATTTTCCATTTTCTCACTAAAACTCAGTCTTTTAAAAAAACATTTCACAGGTATTGGTTTTGATTCAATTTCCCCAGAGGTTGATTGACCCAGCTGTCTCAATTCAGAATACATCTGCTGTATTTATGTTAAAGAAGTTAGTCTATACATTTCAGCTTTCTTTACATTTATCTCTTATATGTAAGTTTTCAAAAGTAATGACAGATAATCAAATTAGAAGTTGTCTTTGTTTTTCACAGATTGCTTCTCTTTCTGTTTAACTCTGTGAACTTGAGATCTAGTCACAAACCAATCAAGAAACAATCCTGGATGTTTCTCCTGTTGCATTTCAGTTCAGTTTATTCAGAACCTGATAGTCAACTTTTCTTTATCAATAAATAAGGAAGAATTGTCTTACTGTCTTGAACGAATTCCCCCTCCCTAATATGTTCAGAGGGCATACACACCACTTGTACTTCTTCCACAGTTTACTACCAATTTCCTTTTCTGAGGATCCCTTAAGAATCCCTACTACTGCAATACATTTCCCATTTAAATTTTGGCAATTAGCTTTTATATGTCCAGTCTTATTACAATACTAGTACATTATTTTTGCATATTATTTTCTTTACATAATTTTTAGGTTCTAACCTTCTTCCTTTATTATTGTAGAAACCTTTTGTTTGCTCCCTAAAACTAAAGTCTTTCCCATCCCTCGACTTTCTACTCCTGTAATTTTCTTGTTGATTCCCGTATGATTGTTTCCCCATATGTAGCAGTCTGGTTAGGTATCACAGGTATACACTTAAGCTGCTGCTTTTTGAACTTTTAATATTTATTTAAACACATCTAAATAAGTCTTAATGGTTTTGAGAATACTATTTCAAAATTCTTCCATAATCATGATTTCAATCAAATTCCCAAAACTTTTCTCTGACTTAATTGATGGAAATCATTGATCCCATAATATTTCTTTTTCCCTTGCAATTTCCACAAATGTCTGATCAGGTTTCTTTTTTAAAATTCTAATGTTTAATCTATAAACTTCAGGGGCAAGCATACAAGCATTGAGTATTGCTCTCTTAACAACTTCATAGCCTGAAGATTGCTTATCTGACAAACTAGTGCACACATTAATAGCTGTGTCCATCATGTCACTCTGTAATATTAAGGTCCAAACATCTTTTGGCGACTTCATCTCATCAGCTACCTTTTCAAACGAGCTGCAATATTTTGAACTCCATCCTCCATAAATTTAGGCACTATATTCAGATTTCTAGTTTAACTAAATACTCACCGCCTTATGTGCAAAAGTAGAGGAAGAAATCAGGAGGTTGGAAAGTGAAGGAATCAATAACTAATATATTTTGCAGAATGGGCAGTGCCAGTTGGTTTGCTTTTGTGGGGATTTTGAGTAAACAGTGAACCACTTCTTGCAGCTGGATAAATAACGAATCTCTTGGATGGGGACTTGTATGCAAAACTAGTGGGGTTGTGAGGGTGCAGGGTACTGTCCTTCACAAAGCTAGACATGCTCTGGTTCCCATGTCTGTACCAGAGCCTAGATCTTTCCTTGGGTTGGTAAATTATTATGGCAAATTTATATGTAATCTGCCCTCCATCTTGGCATTCTTACACCTGCAATTGAAGAAATGTCAGCCTTGGAAATGGTCATACAGCTATCATTATCAAAGGTGCTGACCCACTACGATCGCAAGCGAGATGTGGTGCTGACATGCGATGCCTCCCCATACAGTATCAGGGTAGTGTTGGCTCACTGGTGGCTCAACAGAGAGGAATGCTCCACAGCATATGTTTCCTGGACTTTGGTCGATGCTAAACACAAATATGCCCAAATACAATAGAGAAAGAAGTATTCTGAGGAACGGTCACTTGACCCGAAATGTTAACTCTGATTCTCTCCAGATGCTGCCAGACCTGTTGAGCTTTTCCAGCAATCTCTGTTTTGTTTTTGATTTATAGGATCTGTAGTTCTTTTTGGTTTTTGTTTACAGAAGGAAGGTTTTGTGGCCATCTTGAGTCTGAGAAGGTACCACCAGATCTTTTATGGGTGTAAATTTGTAATAGTAAGGGATCACGAACCCATGCTAGGTCTACGTAAAGAAGACAAAGCCATGCCACCCACAACTTCTGGTCAAATTCAGCGGTGGGGCCTTATTCTCACTGTGTATACTTACAAGTTGGAAAACCGTCTGGGAGGCCGTGGCAAATGCAGATGCCTTGAGCTGCCTCCCACGAGCAATACACCATGGGTGCTGCTTCCCCTGTAAGAATCCATTCTGGTTTTAAACTTTCTGCACACTCTTCTGGTCATTGCTGACAATATCCAACTGTGGACACAAAAAGATCCTGTTCTTGCAAAACTAAAACAGTTGGTGGTGATGGGAAAAACAAAAGGGTCATCACAACCAGAATTGAAACCTTTCTGGACCTGGCGAGACCAGACTACAATAGAGGACAGTGCATTATAATGGTGAGCGAGAGTGACTGTCCTGAGTAAATGTTGCTGCCAGATACTGGCTGAACTCTACCAGGGTTCCAAAATGAAGATGTTGGCAAGACATTATGTTTCGTAGCCAGGATTGTTTGCCAACTTAACCACGTTGGTGGTACAGTGCCCAGAGTGCCAACAAGGACAAACGTTACTGCCAGCAGTTCCCCCACGTTTATGGAAATGGCCTGGTAAATCCTAGAATTGGTTACGCATTGACAATGCAGGTCCTTTCATGGGCTTAATATTCTTGGTCATTGTAGATGCCCTTTCAAAGTGGTTGGACGTGCATAAAGTTCATTCGGCAAACTCAGGGATGAGAATTGAAAATCTGCAGGCATCATGGTTTCCTGGAAGTATTGGTCACAAACAATGGGACATCATTTCCCAGTAGGGATTTTGAGCATTTCCTAAAGTTGAATGGCATTTGGCAAGTTCGGACAGCTCCATATCATCCAATGGTCTGGTGGAAAGAGTAGTCCAAACTTTTAAGGCAGGCTTAAAAAAAAACCCACAGCTTCACTCAATACCAAACTGTCCCAGTTCTGTCACCCCTCACACAACTGCAGGGATAGCTTCAGTGAAGTTACTAATGAGGACAAGATTCTGCATTGGGTTAAACCTGATATCCCCAACTTGGAGCGAGAGCGAAATGGCATCAGAAATGCCAACGCTGGCCATATGCCTCATCTAAACAAGGGAGACAGTTTATTTCAGGAGACAAAGTTTGGTGTCGAAACCATGCAAATGACCCTGCATGGGTACGAGGTAAGATTGATGCGAGGTCAGGTCCCGTGACATACAAAGTTAAGGTAGGCTTTTTGAGTATGAGTTCCCTTGGCCTGCCCAACTGGAACTCATCACCTGAGCCCTTCATAAAGCAGACCCAGTGGAACAGTGATAGTGTCCCTACCACTAGACAAGAAAGGGTTCCAGTCCCATATGCTCCAGAGTTGTGTAATAACATCTCTGAACAGGTTGATTAGACAATAGGTTAGATTAAAAAAATTGTAATAAGAAAAAGACCGAGGCCTCGTTGTGGCATAGCGGTAGTCAGAGAAGCCCGGGTTCAGGTCCCACTTGCTCCAGAGGGGTATAGTAACATCTCTGAACAGGTTGTTTTGAAAAATAGATTAAAAGACTTTTTAAACAATTTAATAAAGCAGAACAGGATCAGCATGGTGGCTCAGTGGTGAACAAACATGTGGATCACATCAAAGCTGCTACCTCGCAAATGGGGCAGGAGCATCAGCTGGAAACACTGACAGAAACCCTGGGTTCTGCCCTTCTGTTTAGTGTCAAAGAAACCTCAGAGTCCAAGATGGATACAGTGGATGCTATCACCTCGATACCATTACTGCCTGAAGAAGAGGAGGTATTCCTTTTGAGATGCTCCAGATGCAAGAGATGGGCTATGGTCTGGTACATGCTGCCCCTATCCGAATCAGAATTGGAGGAATCGGGCCTGAGGTGAAAACATTCCAGGAGAAGCTCCAAGAGAAAGAAAAGGTTACATACTTGGATTTGGCAGGAGAGTGGGGTAGGGGGCAGGCAGTAGAGTGATTGGAACAAGGTTGCCCAGGTGGATCTCATTAAGTATAAGTTCCCTGATTGAGGCTGTGAACCTGAGGGAGTCCTGGCTGACAGGAGTCTCAGGAATTCTCCTCACCACTCAAGGAACTGGCTATGAGCAAGCTAGTTAGAATCCATGTACTGTGCAAAAAGGGTGACTGGGTGACAGGATACTGACCTCCATGGAATTATTTCATTCCCTTAGTACCACGATCATCTACCTGTTCCTTCCTCCGAGATTCTAAGATTTTGTCTTGTGAGGTCATGTTGTCTGAGTTCAGTCTCCATTTGAAGATCAAGTTTTTAAAAGTTCCATTTCTCTTTCCGATTTTATTTGTCTTTCTTTATTCCCACTTTCCAATTCAAGCTTTCTCTTCCGCTTTCTGTTTCTTTGTTTCTGTTTTGTTTCCTTTCTCTCGGTTTCTTCTAATACAAGTTTTCTCATTTTACTTTCTCCCTGTCTGCCTGAATCTTAGCTAATTCTAATGCTGAATCACCCCTTATTCTAATGCTAAATCTCATGCTTATCACATCCTGCTTTTATTTTTACCTTCAATTATCAGTTCTACCTTAGTATAGTCTTAGTCAAGGATTTAAAATTGTAATAACTCAGGAGGCCTGACTGGAAAGGAACATCATTGATTGTTGCACACTAAGGTTGGTGGAGTTGTGGATAGTGACGAAGGTTGTTGTAGGTTACATAGAGACATTGAAAAGCTGCAGAGCTGGGCTGAGAGGTGGCAAATGGAGTTTAATGTGAACAAGTGTGAGGTGATTCACTTTGGTTGGAGTAACCAGAATGTAAAGTACTGGGCTAATGGTAAGATTCTTGGTAGTGTAGATGAGCAGAGAGATCTCGGTGTCCAGGTACACAGATACTTGAAAGTTGCCACCCAGGTTGACAGGTTTGTTAAGAAGGCATACAGTGATTTAGCTTTTATTAATAGAGGGATCGAGTTCCGGAACTATGAGGTTATGCTACAGCTGTACAAAACTCTAGTGCAGCCGCACTTGGAGTATTGTGTACAGTTCTGGTCACCGCATTATACGAAGGATGTGGAAGCTTTGGAAAGGGTGCAGAGGAGATTTACTAGGATGTTGCCTGGTATGGAGGGAAGGTCTTACGAGGAAAGACTGAGGGACTTGAGGCTGTTTCATTAGAGAGAAGAAGGTTGAGCGGTGACTTAAGAGAGACATATAAGACAATCAGAGGGTTAGATAGGGTGGACAGGGAGAGCCTGTTTCCTTCGATGGTGATGGCATAGCTTTAAATTGAGGGGTGATAGATATAGGACAGATGTCAGAGGTAGTTTCTTTACTCAGAGAGTAGTAAGGGTATGGAATGCTTTGCCTGCAACAGTAGTAGATTCGCCAAGTTTAAGTACATTTAAGTCGTCATTAGACAAGCATATGGATGTACATGGAATAGTGTAGATTAGATGGGCTTTAGATTGGTATGACAGATTGGCGCAACATCGAGGGCCGAAGGGCCTGTACTGCGCTGTAATGTTCGACGTTCTATGTTCTATAATATGAAACCACTACTCGTAGCATGCATAACCCATTCCTGGGTCTGCTTTTGTTTAACATAAGCTATCAATTGTTACTCTATAATGTTTAACAATGAAATTTTCCTATCTTCAAATTAAACATCCATGTATCCAATTCACGTAGAATCATAGAATCCCGACAGTGCAGACAGAGGGTATTTGGCACTGTCTAGTCTGCAATGACCTACTGAAGAACACTATATCCAGTCTTGATGAAGGGCTTATGCCCGAAACGTCGAATTTCCTGTTCCCTGGATGCTGCCTGACCTGCTGCGCTTTTCCAGCAACACATTTTCAGCTCTGATCTCCAGCATCTGCAGACCTCACTTTCTCCTCCTATACCCAGACCTATCCACCCACCCTATCTCTGTAACCCCGCAATAACCCTGACTAATCCACCTAACCTGCACATCTCTAGACACTATGGGGCAATTTAGCATCGCCAATCCACCTAACCTTCATATGTAAGGACTGGGGAGGAAACTAGAGCATCGACAGAAACCCATACAGACATGACAAAACGTGCAAATTCAACACAGGTAGGTGCCAAATCTGGATTTGAACTGGTTCCCTGGTGCTGTGAGGCACTGAGCCACCATGCCGCCCCTGTTCTGCTTTATTAAATTGTTTAAAACTTCTTTTAATCTATTTTTCAAAACAACCTATTCAGAGATTTAACTTTACCCCTCTGGAGCAAGTGGGACTTGAACCCGGGTTTCCCTGACTACCACTATGCCACAAAGAGGCCTAGGTCTTTTTCTTATTACAATTTTCTTTAATGTAACCTATTGTCTAATCAACCTGTTCAATAATGTTATGACACAACTCTGGAGCATATGGGACTTGAATCCTTCCTTATCCAGTGGAAGGGACACTATCACTGTGCCACAAGAGTGCCCTAGGTCTGCTTTATAAAGGGCTCAGGTGATGAGTTCCAGCTGGGCAGGCCAAGGGAACTCATACTCAAAAAGCTCCACAGACCATAAGACCATAGGGACAACAGAAGAACCTCGATTATCCGGCAATTGATTATCCGAATATCAGATTATCTGGCAAGATGCAAGGTCCCGATGCTTGGCTAAATTATGTTATCCGGCATTCGATTATCCAGAATTCAATTAACGGAATGAAATACTCCCTGGTCTTGTCCTTCTGTTCCTCTGTATATTGGACAGGAAGATTAATTAATGATTTCCCATGTGGAGGTTATCACCAAAATGATTCACCATTATATTTTCTACTTCAGAATAGAACAACAATCATTAGCAACAATCATTTTGCAAGTCTAATAAATATACTTCCGTAGTGGTTGTGTTCGCCGAGCTGGAAGTTTTTGTTGCAAACGTTTTGTCCCCTGGCTAGGAGACATCATCAGTGCTCTGGAGCCTCCTGCGAAGCGCTTCTTTGATGTTTCTTCCGGCATTTATAGTGGTCTGTCCTTGCCGCTTCCGGGTGTCAGTTTCAGCTGTCCGCTGTAGTGATTGGTATATTGGGTCCAGGTCGATGTGTCTGTTGATGGAGTTTGTGGATGAATGCCATGCCTCTAGGAATTCCCTGGCTGTTCTCTGTCTGGCTTGCCCTATGATAGTAGTGTTTTCCCAGTCGAATTCATGTTGCTTGTTGTCTGAGTGTGTGGCTACTAGGGATAGCTGGTCGTGTCATTTCGTGGCTAGTTGGTGTTCATGTATGCGGATTGTTAGGGCAAACAGGAAGACAGCTAACAATCCGCATACATGAACACCAACTAGCCACGAAACGACACGACCAGCTATCCCTAGTAGCCACACACTCAGACAACAAGCAACATGAATTCGACTGGGAAAACACTACTATCATAGGGCAAGCCAGACAGAGAACAGCCAGGGAATTCCTAGAGGCATGGCATTCATCCACAAACCCCATCAACAGACACATCGACCTGGACCCAATATACCAATCACTACAGCGGACAGCTGAAACTGACACCCGGAAGCGGCAAGGACAGACCACTATAAATGCCGGAAGAAACATCAAAGAAGCGCTTCGCAGGAGGCTCCAGAGCACTGATGATGTCTCCTAGCCAGGGGATGAAACGTTTGCAACAAAAACTTCCAGCTCGGCGAACAGAACCACTACAACAAGCACCCGAGCTACAAATCTTCGCACAAACTTTGAAATATACTTCCATACAACTTCTGTTTTCATCTCTAATACTTCCACATAATAGTTTTTTTTAAGACTCACAGATCCTTCTTAAGTTCAGTGGATTTCCGTCCAGCCCGGAGCCCTACTTTGTTATGATCCCAGCTGATGGTCAAACTAGACAAGACAAGTCAGATTTCAGAAGCAAACCTGGTTTAACAGATTGTAAATTTTATAATGCAATTTGGTTACTGCAATGGTCAGTCACTTAAGATTTTCAGACAAAGTTGTAAATGTACTTTTAACAAAAGAGCATAAGTTTGTTGCACAAAATTTAAATAAACAAATCTATGATAAACACATTTGAAAGATCCTGTCATAAACAACAAAAGGAAATTCAACCTTCTTTTCCAGCAAAGCCTTTTACAAACACTCAACCCCAGTGAAGAATCTCTCCTAACTTCTTACTCAACTGACAAGGTTACAAGCCTCTCCTTTTGATGTCTTTTGCACATTCACTAGATGTGGTTCTCTCCATTTCTCCCAGAGACACAAAGACCTATAGAAAATGTTCTACCTCATGGAATAAAAGAAACAGTAACAAAATGATTATGAAATTGGATGAGTGATAAGAAACAGAAAGTAGATGTTGTTGCATTTTTTTTTGGGTTGGAGGAACTTATGTAGGAAAATTACCCAGGGACTTCTATTTTTCCAGTTATATATCATGAACATGAAACAGTGCAGATTTAAAGTAATTGAGAAAGGAAATGAAGATGACATTAGAAGAAGAATTTCCTGCATGGAGTGGTATGGAGTGCACTGCCTGAGAGTCATGGAGGCAGGTTCATTTGAAACATTAAAAAAGAAATTAGATTTATATGAAAATAAGAGAATGCACAAGGAAAAAGCTGGAGAGTGGAACTAAGTGAATTGCTCATTCGGAAAATTGGTGTAGAAAAGATGGGCCCAATGGCCTCCTCTGTACTGTAACAATTCTATGATTCTTTGAATATATCACATTGGCAGAATGCAATATCTGTTCCAGAATGGTGGTTAACATGGGTCAATATATTTTCTGAGCAAGTGCCATAGAACCATGGAAAATAATTTACATTTTATCCTTTCACTGACACCTTGCATAGGTGTAGCCTGTGTCTGTCATCACTCCGACAGATCTTTTTCTCAGCCAAGACTACAGTAATCTAATCTTTTGTTTGCCTTATCCCGGAGAAACATATTCACTAACTCTCCAAAGCTGGCTACTGTTAAGGCAATTTAATCATCATTTTACTTTCTCAAGTAAAACAAAGTCTCACACTAATCTCTCAACAGTACCCTTAGACATGGTTGCTGTGCACCAGTACACAGATTATTATGCTGAGGGAGGGAATACAGCAAAAAATATGTAAGGACTTTTCTCTATATCACTGTAAATATTTTAATAGAAATTAAGTTTATGGCATATATATTGTAATATATACCAGATGAAAATGAAGACTTCTGAAAATTGAAGCCCAACAATCGTAGAATATTGGTCAAAACTTTCCTCATACTCATGGAATTAGAGCTTGAACTAATTGAACTGTTGTTTTCACTCTTACTTCCATGTTCATAGCTGACATGAATGTTGATGCAAATAATTTCATAGACAAATATTTGATCCTTCTAAATGGGACCAGCTCTTTTATTTTTTAACTCTTTATTGACTTTCGTTTTGTGCCTATATTAGATTAATTTAGGCATTCTCATGGGAATCAAACCTCAGAAGAAGTATGAAGTGGCAAATCAATTTTATAGTGCTGTAGCCGAACTGTGGATCCCTGTGTTTTCAAATGCATTTCCGTATCGGGAGTTTAGGATCCCTGAATTTATCTTTTAAAAATAACACATACATCTTATTTTGCATTGTTCAATCCTTGGTTGAATGCCATATTCTATACGTTTCCTTTTTAAACACTGAAACCCTCCTCCAAATTCAATGGCACTGACATCATGGTTACTCCAAACACTGTGATGTCACTGGCATGTTTTAAGCTCTGGTCTTGTCACAATGAAGTGTTGCAACAGGCAAGTGCATATACATTAGAGGTGAACTGTTCATTTTATATTTGAGTCCAGTAATAAAATTACAATAACAGCAATTGATCACATCTTTGAAACAGGAAGGACATGATCTCAGACCTCCTTGTCGAGAGGTGAGGACTACCACCACATCACAAGAGCTTTTTGACTAACTTAGGGTACTTAAATAGCAAATTCAACTTTCTGCAATGGTGAAAACCCCCCCACAAAAATTGTAAACTAAACAGGGAGACGTTGAGGAACAAAATATAACTAACTGCAATATAAACAAATTGAAGAAATTAAATCAAAGATCTTCTTGTCAACATTTAATAAAGCTTTAATAAAAGTCTGGAAGATAGGTTCAAATCATCCAGTTTTTAAGTGATGCTGTCAGTTGTCCATGACAAATCCTGTAATTTGACTGGTACGAGGGGTCATAGTTTTAAGATATTAGGAGAAAGGTATAGAGGGGTTCTTTATGCAGAGAGTGGTGAATGCATGGAATGCGTTGCCAGCAGTGGTGGTGAAAGCAGAGTCATTAGGGACATTTAAGCGACTGGTGGACATGCACATGGATAGCAGTGAATGGAGAGGTGCGTAGGTTAAGTTATTTTATTTTACATTAGGATTAACCCTCGGCACAACTTCGTGGGCCAAAGGGCCTGTTCTGTGCTGTACATTTCTACGTTCTATGTAAGAACTCTGCCCTGATTGACATAGTATTGCAATAATGTGGAAATTATTTCCTTTAACTGTGCTACAATTTACATTCTTTTAGCTGCTTGGGGGACAATGCTAGATTAGCTGATTTGTGACACATTGCTACAATTATTTGCTCACTTGTGCCTTGCTTGCTAGGCTGACTTATGTCATTATATAGAGTTTCTAATGATCTTGAACTTGCATCAAGAAGTCTCCTGAGTCATTAATGTAGCCTCAAAAATAATTGTGCTGTGTATATACAAGAGCACCTTCCCTGTGTTGGTTGTACATGTGCTTACATTGCAAAATTAACTTTTGTGAATTTATGCCCTTTTGTTACCTATTTGCAAACAAATTTTTAAAAATCTCTTAAAACTTGTTCTATGTTTTAATTCTTCATTAAATTCCCCAAAAAACTTCTGAGTTCTCAATTTTTCCGGGTCATTTTAATAACAATGATCTTCATCTCCAAAATAGCTCCATACAGCCAGTATCCCTTCACCAAGTCACCTTTTATTTACACATGAAGAGTCCTTGACACTGATCCAGCTCCCTCAGAGCCATCTCTCAAAGTGAACAGAACCTCTGACACTCCTGTTTTGTTTTTGCAGTAGTGCTTATATTTTCCCCAGCACCCATGTTCTGTGTGTGCAGGTGTGAGACACAGGTGTACAAATCTTCATTCAATTTCCACCACTAGAAAGAAATGAAACACCCAAGTGGCCAGTGACAAGCAGTGCCCTTCTCATCAGAGGACAATGCAGCATGATTAAACAGTGAAGCGGGGGGGATTACATTAAAACACTCCTGTTCATTTTTTTCTCTTTATTCAATTTCCACCACCAGGAAGAAAGGAAATACCCAAGTGGCCACTGACAAGCAGAGCCCTTCACATCAAAGGGCAATACTGCGTGATCAAACAGTGAAGGGGAGGGCACAGATTAAATCAATACACTCCTGTTCACTTTTCTTTCAAAATGGCACTTGTTGTTTACAAGTTATTTTTCTAATTTAACCTTTTATCTAATCAACATATTCAGTGGGAGTTTTTAAACTCTGGAGTAGGTGGGACTTGAACCTATGCTTTGCAGTTATAAGGGTAGGGAGTCTACCTCTGCATCACAAGAGCCCCCAAACATTCCTGTTCATGTTTGTCAGCCAGGGCTGCATGATTGGACCAGATTACCAGCCACAATTAGGTAACTATGATGTCCACCTGGCTGACCTTGTTACAATCACTACATCCTCCTTCTATAACTTATTTAGTTATACCTGGCAGCCTTCTGTTGCATGAGATGACTGTTTGCACATTGATGGTGAACACAATGTTAAACATTGCCTGGTTGCTCGAGTTACTGGGAATATGAACATCCTACAGTTCATCTAATAACATGGTCATTTATCAAGTCAAATACTTCTTAGTGATTCGCAAGTGATAATTTTTGCACAAGTGATCTTTTTATCCGTGACTTTAATACACTTTGTTTGTTCAGAACAAATGTTGGTGTACGATATGTGAAACTGTATGTGGTGATGGGATGGAAATCTTGATTAGTAAAGTGGAAACATGATGCAGTTTCTTTCAGACCTGAATGAGATAGTATCAATCTTTTGGTTTGAACAACTTTAATGTGAAGAATTACGAACATTTAATAAAATTCCTTTGTCAGGAATATCCTGTGGAAATATATAGCAGTAAAATGCAAGTCAAGTTGCTTTAACATTTACTTTATTAAACAGAAATATGGCAATCTTGGGGTGTGAAATAGAGCTACTAATCTGGAGGTTATGCCCATGGCATGTGGTGAAATTTAATTCAACAAATCTGGCTCAATAATATCCTTCAGGGAAGTAAATCTTCCATGCCTACCAGTCCTGTGTACATGTGATTCTTGGAGAAAGTGAGGACTGCAGGTGCTGGAGATCAGAGTTGAACAGTGTGGCGCTGCAGAAGCACAGCCTGTCAGGTAGCATCCGAGGAGCAGGAGAGTCAAAGTTTCAGGAATAAACCCTTCATCAGGAATGAGGCTTGTGGGCCAAAGGGGCTGAGAAATAAATGGGAGGGGAGTGGGGATTGGGATGAGGTAGCTGGAAATGTGATAGGTAGGTGAAGGTGGGGGCAAAAGTGATTTGTCGGAGTGGACGGTGGAACAAATAGGTGGGAAGCAAGATTGCCAGGTTGGATTGTTCAAGAGGGCAGTGCCAAGTTAGAAGGTTAGGACTAGGATATGTTGGGGGTGGGGGGAAAATGGGGAAACTGGTGAACCACACTGATTCCATGTAGTTGGAGGATCCCAAGGCGGAAGATGCGGCGTTCTTCCACCAGGCATCGGGTGGTTAGGGTTTGGCAATGGAGGAGGCCCAGGACCTGCAGGTACTTGCAGAGTGAGAGGGGGATTTTAAAGTGTTCAGCCACAGGGCAGTGGGGTTGGTCAGTGCGGGTGTCCCAGAGATATTCTCTGAAATGATCCACAAGTTGGTGTCCGGTCTTCCCAAAGTAGAGAAGACCTCAGCGGGTACTATGAATGCAGTAGATGACGTGTGGAAGTACAAGTAAATTTCTGTTGGATGGGGAAAGATCCTTCGGAGCCTTTGGTGGTGGGAGCTGTACGTAGGTGGTGGAAATGGGAAAGGATGATACAGTGTATCCAGAGGTTGGTGGGGTTGAAGGTGAAGACCAGGGAGGTTCTGTCCTTGTTGCGATTGGAGGCGTGGGGTTCAAGGGCGGAGTGCAGGAAGTGGAGATGTGTTGGAGGGCATTATCAACCATGTGGGAGGGGAAATTCTGGTCTTTGAAGGAGGCCATCGGGAATATTACACCAGAGATACATTTCCCTCCCCACCCCTATCAGCGTTTCAGAGAGACCATTCTGTCCGTGACTCTCTTGTCAGCTCCACGCCACCCAATCCACCTGACCCTCCCGGCACATTCCCTGCCATCGCAAAAAATGAAAAACATGTGCCCACACCTCCCCCCTCACCTCCATCCAAGACCCCAAAGGATCCTTCCAGATCTGACAGAAATTTACCTGTACTTCCACACACGTCATCTACTGCATCTGTTGCACACGATATGGTCTCCTCTACACTGGGAGATAGGACGCCAACTTGCGGATCGTTTCAGGGAACATCTCTGGGACACTTGCACTGACCAACCTCATCACCCTGTGGCTGAACACTTCATCTCCCCTCCCACTCCGCCAAAGACATGCAGCTCCTGGGCCAAACCCTAACCACCTGACAACTAGAAGAAGAACGCTTCATCTTCAAACTTGGGACTCTCCAAAGACAAGGGATCAATGTGGATTTCATCAGTTTCCCTATTTCCCTCCCCCACCTTATCCTAGTCCCATCCTTCCAACTTGCCACCGCCCTCTTGAATGGTCCAACCTGTCCATCTTCCTTCCCACCCATCTGCTCCACCTTCCTATCCAACCTATCATTTTCACCCTCACCTTCACCTATCTATCGCATTCCCACTGACCTTCTCCCCAGCTCCAGCTCCCCTCCCATTTATCTCTCAGCCCCCTTGGCCCACGAGCCTCATTCCTGATGAAGGGCTTATGCCTGAAACGTCGATTTTCCTGTTCCTCGGATGCTGCCTGACCAGCTGTGCTTTTCCAGCGCCACACTCTTCTACATGTGATTGTTGACATACTTGGACCAACTTGCCCTGTTCCCTATTTATGAATAGTTTGTACTACTTGTTAATCACTTTCTATTATGACAGCAATTACAATCTATTCCATGTTGCCTTCACAATGATTACAATGAGTAATAAAGCAAAATAGAATGGTTCAGTGCCAATATTGACATAATAATTACCATATGACAACGAACACGCTTTTAGCAGTTATATGTTTTCATTTTTTCACAGGGTGTGGATGCTGCTGGCTAGGCTAGCCTTTGCTACACAATCCCTAACTGCCCTTGAGAAGGGTGAGCCAGCTTCTTGAACAGCAGCAGTGCAGGTGTTGCAGGTACAAACAGTGCTTTTAGGGACATGAGTGGCACAAATGTTATTGCTACTTATCAGTTGATGCCTGAGTATTATCCAAATCTTGTTGCGGAGTGACATCGCCTGCATCAGTATCCAAGGAGTCATGAATGGGACTAAGCATTGCACAATCATCTGTGAACCTCCCCAGTTCTAACCTTATGATGGGGGGAAGTTGATTGGTGAAGCAGCAGAAGTTGGTTGTGACTAGGACACTATTCTGCAAAGATGCCCCATGGTTTAGTCGAAACAACCCCACCATATGCCTTCGTGCTAGATATGGCTCCAATAAATGGAGTTTCTACCCTGAAATCCACTAACTTCAGTTTTGATGGGAGTCGTTGATGCCATCCTTGGTTAAATGCTATTATACAGTCAAAGGTATTCCTCTCACCTCAACTCTGGCGTTCACATCTTAATGGATGGATCAAGGCTAAAATGGTCTTAACTGAACTCAAACTTAGCATTAGTAAGCAGGTTATTGACATGTGAGTGCTGATTGATAGCACTCACACTGACCACTTCAATCATTTTTCCAAACCTTGAGATGAGACTTATAAGACAACAATTGGCTGAATTGGATTTGTCCTGGTTTTTGTGAACAAATAGAGGTACTTGTGCATTTTTACTCTGAAGATATAAATTATTTATAATTTCTTCTAACTGTGCAAATTCCAAATATTATTACCACAAATACAAGAAGTCTGCTTCAAAGAAATTAAATTTTCACTTTGTGATGATATTACTATTTTATGCTTCAAAGCATTTTGAAGTCCTTCTCAAATTTGGCTGCCTGCACAAATTCATCACCATTCTCTACCATCTTCATAATGACATGCAAGCTGTGATCCTCACCATCAAAAACCAAGTAGGAATGCAAACTGAGGTCAATCAGGGCTGTGTCACTGCACCGATGTTCTTCTCCATCATCCTCACACAACACTCCAACCTATCTCCATGAAGCTCAATGTTGGAATGGAGCTAATCTACAGAATGAGTAGTATACTGTTCAACCTTCAACAACTCCAGGCCAGAACTGGGCCACCCCCATTTCTGTCATCAAGCTGCAGCATACAGACTATGAATATGTGTGCATATTCATAGGCCGAACTACAAACCATCATTGACTCAATCACTGAAAAGCATGAGAGAATGGGCCTCAAATAGAATATCTTGAAAACAAAGGATGTTTACCAGTCTACTCCTGCCACACAACACTTCTCATCAACCATGAAAATCATGGTGAGCGCCTGGACAGCATGGATCATTTCCCATATCTCAACAGCCTCCTCACTTGCGTAGAGACAATGACATCTAACATTGAACCCTACGCACCAATGCAGTTTTGCATATCTGAGGAAGTCTGAGACTTCAAACCCAGCATAAAGCTCGTGGTCAACAGAGGAGCTACAATCCCACTCTCCTGTAACCATCAGAAACATAGACCATGTACAGCAGACACCTCAAATCCCTGAAGAGTTATTAGCACTGCTGCCTTCGCAAAATCCTGCAAATCCATTGGCAGGATAGATGCAACAACATGAACATCCTTTTCCAGGCCAATATTGACAATATCAAGGCACTGGTCATGCACGGCCAGCTGCAATGGATGACCCACATGCCCAGCACAACTCTCTATAGTTTCTTGTGGTCTTGGAAGGACCAGTTGCCATATCATGCTGTGGTACATCCAGACAAGATGCTTTCTATGGTCTATCTATAAAAATTGGTAAGAGTCCCTGTGGACATGTCAAATTTCGTTCGCCTCCTGAGGAAGTAGAGATGTTGTTCTGCTTTCTTGACCGTCGTGTCAATGTGGGTGGACCATGGCAGATTGTTGGTGATCATCACTCCCAGGAACTTAATGCTCTTGACCATCTCCACCTTTGCACCATTGATGCAGACACGGGCATGCCATTCACTCCACTTCTTGAAGTCCATGACCAGCACCTTAGTTTTTCTGATATCGTTGGAGCAATTGTTGTCTTTACACCATGTTGTTGAGCACTCAATCTCTTTCCTGTATTAAGTCTTGTTTGAGATCTGACCTAAAACAGTGATATTGTCAGCAACTTGTGAATGGAATTGGGGTGGAATTTGGCCACACAGTTATGAGTGTATAAGGAATATTGTAGGGGACTGAGTATGCAGCCTTTTGGGGTATTAGTGTTGAGGATTATGGCAGAGGAGGTGTTGTCACCTATTCTTATGAATTATTCTTATGAATTGCAGAAGATGGGTCAGGAAGTTAAAGATCCAGATGGGGGAGACGACTCCGAGGGTTCGGTGTTTAGAGATGAGTTTGTTTGGAATTATAGTCATGGAGTCATAGAGGTGTACAGCATGGAAACAGACCCTTCAGTCCAACCTGTCCATGCCGACCAGATATCCCAACCCAATCTAGTCCCCTCTGCCAGCACCCAGCCCATATCCCTCCAAACCCTTCCTATTCATATACCCACCCAGATGCTTTTTAAAAGTTGCAATTGTACCAGCCTCCACCATATCCTCTGGCAGCTCATTCCATACATGTACCACTCTCTGCGTGAAAACCTTGCTCCTTAGGTCTCTTTTATATCTTTCCCCTCTCACCTTAAACCTATGCCCTCGAAGCTCTGGCCTCCCCGACCCCAGGGAAAAGACTTTGTCTATTTATCCTAACCATGCCCCTCATAATTTTGTAAACCTCTATAAGGTTATCCCTCGGTCTCCGACACTCCAGGGAAAACAGCCCCATCCTGTTCAGCCTCTCCCTGTAGCTCAAATCCTCCAACCCTGGCAACATCCTTGTAAATCTTTTCTGAACCCTTTCAAGTTTCACAACATCTTTCCGATAGAAAGGAGACCAGAATTGCACGTGAAAGTGGAACTGGAGTCAATAATTAGGAGCCTGATGTAGGTATCCTTGCTATTCAGATGTTCCACAGATGAGTATAGGGTCAGGGAGATGGCATCTGATGTGGACGTGTTGCGCTGATCAGCAAATTGCAAAGGATCAAGGCAATTTGATATGCTGGAGTTGATATTAGCCATGACTAATCTCTCAAAGCACTTCATAAATATGGAGGTCAGAGCCATGGGGTGATAGTCATTGAGGTACGCTGCATGATTTTTCTTTGCCACTTGGATGATGCTGGTCTTCTAAAAGAAAGTGGGGATGTAAGATCGTAGTAAGGAGAGGTTAAAGATGTCCGTGAATACTCCCGCCAACTGGTCAGCACAGGATCTGAGTACACAGCCAGAGGCTCTATTTGGGTCAGTTGTTTTCTATGGGTTCACTCTCAAGAAAGCCAGTCTAATGTCTGTGGCAATGACCGTGGGTAGAGATGCATTCAAGGCTGTTGAGTTAGATGACATTATTTCACTGACTATTCAGCCACTGCAGAATCCACCTCCCTGGAGTGGTTACATGTCATCCATGACTCTGAGGGCCTGTTGAAGAAGAAGAAGTTTCAAAGCACTGAAGTTTTTCTGTCAAACTCGGTGTAAGCACACAATCTATCATCTCAACAGATTTTAAAGATATGTAACACTTCCTGAAAGTTCCAACATTTTTTATGACAGGTAAAACTTTTACACAAATGTAGAAAATATGTAATAGTGGCAGCTTTACAGGCTGAAAAACATTATGCTGGTGGTTCTAAGATTGAAAAGTGGTAGTTGTGCCAACTGAGGTAAATGTGGCAGCAGGCAGACTGTAAAAAAAAACAAAGAGCACAACTTGCCAGTATTGAGTTTTGTTGATTATGTCAACAATACTAGCTGTGATAATGGTATTTATCCTGATATTTATTGTAGGTATTTCAATTATGACAGATTGACTGGTTGCTTAAACTGTGCAAAATTGTAAAGCATACACTTACACATATGGTAGATGAAGGTTACCCTAAATAGACAAGCAGGAGACGGGAATAACACAGTAAGCCAGGCAGCATGAGGAGGTGGAGAAGTCGGCATTTTGGGTGTAACCCTTCTTCGTGAGTCCTGAAGGGTTACACCCAAAACGTCGACTTCTTCACCTCCTGATGCTGCCTGGCTTGCTGTTTTCTTCCAGTCTCCTGCTGGTCTATTTTAGATCCCAGCATCTGCAGTTTTTTGGTCTTTAATGAAAGCAAGGAAATATTACACAAATAGTAAACAGTATATGTCAGCAGCACTAATAATTTTAAATCCGAGATTGATAGATTTTTCCTAGCACAAGATTCTAAGGAAAATATAACAAAGGTGGGTGATAGGAATTAATTCACAAAGCAGCCATATTCTCATTCAATAACAGAAGAGGCTCACAGGGTTACATACTTCTTTTCACTTGCTCTCTTCCAAAGATCCAAGACCCCAAACATGTATTTCAGGTGAAATTGAAATTTACCTGGACCTTTTTCAGTTTGGTATACTGTGTTTGCTGTTCACAATGCAGTCTTCTGTGCATGTTCATCCTCCATTCTCCTCCATCTCTGTCTTCAATGGAATCTTGAGAGAATATTATATCATGTTTTGTGCATTCATTTTACAATGTTCCTTATGTAACAATGATTTCAATAACTTCAGATCATAACCACTTTTCAAAAGGTAAGTGCTGGTAACATCTCTTCTGGTCCCATCTTTTGTTTCTTTACTTGTTTGATTACCACTCCATTTTGTTTAATTTCTTTTACCTTCTATCCTATCACAAACCTTTTCTTTGTTCTTCTCTCTGCTAGTGGTTTCTCATCCTGTTTTTGTTTTGTTGAAAACCTATTACATTGTTAGTTCTTTTGACGCGCAACATCAATTTGAGATGTTAACTGGTTCTCTCTCCACAAATGCAATTTGACTCAAATTTCTCTGGGTTTTTCTGTTATTTCACATTTCCAGCATCTCCCATTTTTGTTTTTTCTCCAGCTGCCTCTCTTCACTCATTGTATTCTCCATTCCAAAGCGAGGTCAGTCACTAGCTCTTACAGCCAATGACTTCATTCTGAAACCCAAACTGCTTTTTCCATTAATAAAGGCGAAATATTGTGACATCTGAAACAAACACAAAGAATGTGGGGAAATTCGGCAGGTTTGGCTGCATCTGAGTTTTTTTCCACTACCAAACTTTATGGTTCCTGACGATTGGTATTCTTTTGATAGTTTTTAACTTATCTCTATCTGAAGAGAGCTGTCTGGTCAAGATTCTGGCCACATTTTGGAGATTGATTTATATTTTAAAGTGTTTTTTGTCTTTATGTACTGTATTGTGCTTGCTACAATTTAAGATAGTAAAAGGCCTTGTTAAATACAACAAGACCTTACACAAGACAACAGGATACCCACTGGAAAGCCTCATTAACTGCCATGACATAAGGAAACCAAAGGTGGGCATAGCATTCTAGCTGAGGCCTAGGTAAGGACTTATACACAGACAGAGGCTTTATTTTATTACATAATTTTATTAAATAATTCACAGATGTCAGCATCGCTGAAAATAATTGTTTAAGTTTTCCTTGCCAATCCCTAATTGTTTGAGAGATATGACTTAATTTGAAAGGCAATTTTAGAGAATGGTTGAGAGTTAATCATATTAATATAGGTCTGGAGTCACTTATGGGTGAGACCAGATAAAGACAGAAGATTTTCTTCCCCAAACAACATTTGTGAAACATGGACATCATTAATGTTGCTAGCTTTTTATTTCAAATGTAATTATCTAACTAAATTTAAAATCTAGCTGCCATGGTGAGATTTGCATGCATATCTCAAGGTCATCAGTCCAAATCTCTGGATTACTGGTCTGGTCACGTAACCACAGTTGCCATTATACCTTATGAAGAGCTTTCATTTTTAATCCAAATGTTTTTTGCAAAGGATTATTCCAGTTTTGGGAAAAATGACCCTGTTCAATACACAGACTGTTGGTACCAGGGTCAAAAGCTTTCAGTTACTGAAGGTAAAATCACTGTAGTCCTATTAAACAGGTAGAGCTGCACTCTCATTAGAGACAGATAACTGGTCGTAGTTTAACAAGAGAGTCAACACACCTTGGGTGAGAGGAAAGGTTGAGGAGGAGAGTCTTTCACTGTAACATCAGCTGGTGCAGGAATTGAACCTATGTTGTAGCATCATCATCATTATCCAGCATTGCAAGTCAGCAGTCCAGCCAACTGATTCCGTATTTTAACTTCAATTACTAACAAGAAACCAACTCCACTAAATAGAGACATTGATCAACTTCTGTCTGCTCCAAACTGGCTTGGGAAACAAAGGCATTAACCTGTTTGAAAATCAAGGAGACAACGGAACTCTTGGGAGGCAGTTCACACATTGTACAAAATTCAAGATCAGGAGTTTCCATTGTCCCACAATACTAACTAGATGAGGGACGGGAAATCCAATATGGATTTAAACAGAGCTTTCTGCAAGCTGAGCATTGGGGTGGAGAGGCTGAGTGTTTATGGATATGATGTCAATCAAATAAGTTGCTTTGTTGCTGGATGGCATCAAGTTTCTTGAATGTTGTTGGTGCTGCATTCATCCAGTCAAATGGGGAGTATGCCATCACACTCCCAACTTGTGTTTTGTAAGATCAGACTTTGTGGAGTCATGGAATGAGTTACTTGCTGCAGGATTCTGTCCTCTGACCTGTACTTGGAGCCACAGTTATTTGTAGTGATTTGTACCATTTAGTTCCGAGTCAGTCATAATCCCCAGAAACTGATAGTGAGGAATTCAATGATTGTGAAGTCATTGAATGTCAAGAGCGATGGTTTGATTCTCCCTTTTTCAGGATATTCATTGCCTGGCACTTTTGTGGTGGCATTAATCTTAGTTTTTACTTGTCAGCCCAAACCTGAATTTTGTCCCAATCCTGTTGCCTTTGGACACGGATTCTTCAGTGTCTGAAGAT
Source organism: Hemiscyllium ocellatum (assembly GCF_020745735.1). Lineage (NCBI taxonomy): Eukaryota > Metazoa > Chordata > Chondrichthyes > Orectolobiformes > Hemiscylliidae > Hemiscyllium > Hemiscyllium ocellatum. The sequence continues at coordinate 98,556,790 of NC_083409.1, forward strand.
TTGCAAATTGTGCAGAATATTGTGCAATCATCAGTGAACATCCCTATTCTGACCTTATGATATTGATGAAGCACCTGAAGATGGTTCGACCTAGGACACAATTACCCACTTTGTCAGAAAAATGTTTGTGTTATACCTGTACTGGAATAGCTTGAAGGAAATGGCAAATCTGGAGTATACTTCTTCAGTACTATTCGATAGTGATCTTGGGAGGAGGCAAGATGCATCATCTATTCAGCACTCCTGGCTGAAGATTGTTGCAAATGCTTTTGTCCTACTTTTACACAGATCTACCATTGTCGAAAATGGGGATATTTGTAGACCACAAGTTTTGTCTTGAAGTGGTTTTGTTTCGTAGCTTCACCAGATTAACACCTGATGTTCAATTAGGCCTGGTGCTACTTCAGCATTCTTCACTGAACCAGGCTTGATCTTAGTATTAGATTGGGGGGGTATGCCAGGCCATGAGGTTGCCATAAGTATTCTATTGCTGCTGTTGGTCCTCAGCGCCTCATTGGATGTCCAGACTTGATTTGAGAGATATATACAAAGTCCATTCCATTCAGCATGCTGTCAGTGTCATACCTTGTGATCAATGTGAAGGCAGGACATTGTCTCCATAATGGTTGTGCGTGGTCATTCTTCTCGATGTTGTCATGACAGATGCATGTACTGCATCGGTGTGAATGAGGTCAAGTATATTTTTCTCTCTTGTTGGTTCCGTCACCACCTGCCACAGATCGAGGATAGCAGCTATGTCCTTTCGAACTTGACCAGCTCGATTAGTAATGATGCTTCAAAGCCATTCTTGGGGATGGACTCTGAAATTGCCCGATCACAATACATTCTGAGCCATTGCCAATTTCAGTTTTTCCTCCAAGTGTTGTTCAACATGGAGCACTGATTTAGTATCAGAGGTGGGGACCTCTCGTGGTAATCAGTTGGAGCCTTCCTTGCCGATGTTTGACCTGATGCCATGAGACTTCACAAGGTCTGCTTTCAATATTGAGGACTCCTGGAGCAGCTCCTTCTTGACTGTATGCCACTGGGTTCAACCGCGGATGCATCTGTCCTGGTGGTGGGACAGAGATAATGATGGTGTTGTCTAGGACATTACATATAAGGTATGATTCTGTAAGTATGAACATGTCAGACTGATAGCTCTCCCAATTTTGACAGTAGCCCTTATATGTTGGTGAGAAGGACTTTGCAGGATCAAAGGGCCAATGTAATTTCTGGATGTTTTGGTTGACGCCAGGTTTTTTAAGTTTGAGGCAACAGAGTCCATTGCTAGCAGTACTTAAGAGTGAGCCACATTGCTGTGGATCTGTAGGCCAGACTAGGTTTTCTCTTTCTAAAGGATATTAGTGAACTAGATAAGATTTGATTCCAATGGTTTACTGGTCATCATTTTGATATTTATTGAATTCAAACTCCCCCATCTACTATTGTGAAATTTGAATCCAGGTCCCCGCAGTAAAATAACCTGGATTTCTGGATTACCAATCCAGTGACAAGAACATCAAATTCGCTTTCATGTTTTGAAAATTGAGGTAATGTTTACCTCATTTTGATAAATGCTTCAAAACATACAATGGAATTAGTGAGGCAGGCCCTAATTTTTCTAGCATGTTAAGTGTTCCTGATATATCCTTCTTTAAGTAGCCAAATAGTGCATACTTAATCATCCCTCTTGAATACTGACAACAAACTTCTGGGCCGAAAGGTATCCTATACTGTCTTAGCTCCCTCATTAAAAATAGGAACATTAGCCTTCTTCCAGTCGTTGGGGGAAGGAGGGTTGGTTAGGTTGGAAGAAGGGTGTTAGGAGAATCTGTTCCTGTTTCCTTGAGATCCACTAGAAGGACATCATTTCAACTATCTACTTATTTTATATCAAGATTTCTAATTCTGTCTAAAACAATATTTTAATCTGTTTTGATATTAACAATGTTAGTGACATAATTAAATTGGTTAAGCACCAACTTCAAAAGTGAGAACGATTGCAAGGTACTCTTTTAATGTTTTCGCCATACCAAAATCTGTTTCTTTATAGGCTATTTCAACAATTTGATATTAGTACTTGAAATCTTCATATTACAGATAAAACTTTTTTTCTCATTACTATAACAGTTGATCAAAATCTTCTTTTCCATTAAACTTTGTAGCTGCTTTTGGAATTGGAAATGTCCTTGAATTCACAGTGTTTTGTTTATATGAATTTCCATTTAAAATGGTGGTGCTGTCCTACGCAGCTGAAGCTTGGTCCATGCCCGTGGAGTCATCTGTTGCATTATTTCTGCTTGCATTATGTTCCAAGCAGCTAAGTATGAAAGCAATGTATCTCTTCGCTGAAAGAAAAATCATGTAAACAGTGGTATTGTTGAGTGGGATGTATACTATGTGAAGAAATGCAACCAAAACAATGGCTGAAAAAAAAAACCATTTTATTTGCAAAAGGTAAAGGACTATAATGATAAATGCCAAACAGATCAATGAAAATTATATGCGGGGAATGGAGTGGTGAAAGGTCGAGTTCTGGAATTTTGACAGGAATCATGCCTGAATTGTAAATAAGCAGTTAAATCGTTTGTCAACAATTTCCCAGGACGTGCTGTCCAGCACCAGCAGCCACAAAGCCAAGAGTCATGGAGTCAGCAGTACTCCGGTAAACACCTTCCGGAATATTAATTAAGATATTCTTTCCAAAGGCTTCTTTGTAAAACATCCATGCAACTGTTAAAGTAAATAACCGCACATTTGCAACGATCTTCCCATGTGTGATGACGAAAGATTGATTTGTTTTGAAAAGGCGCAATGGATGTTTATTTTTTTTCACTCCCCAACCGACAAAGTAAAATGTTATTTGGCCCCTTTCTCCTGAAGGCCTGATTCCCCAGTGTACCATGGGGAGCTGGCCCAACTGGCCATTGATAATTATTTTTCTCGCAGCGTCGAGTTTCCTTCGACTTGACACCTGCCTTGTTGATCTGATGGGAGTTCATTCCCATTTTGTTTTTCTTCAGACAGGAAACCGGGTGCTGCGAGAAAATGATCAGTGGTATTTTTTTTCTCTCTTAGACCACCCCCAACCAACCCATCCAATTTTTCTTTTCCAGTCAGGATCCTGCTCTCTCTCTCTCTCACCTGGTCAGGAAGCCGCCACCATTTCCATGCTTTCCTGAAGCCCCAGCTGCCACTTTAAAAAAAACAGCGACAGGGGAGAGAGGCGTCGGTGAGGGGGAAGGCGCTTCCACTGGCGGAGGGAAAGGAGGGGGGGAAGGCGGTTGGTGATGGTGGTGCTGGAAGAGCAAACACGCACTTGGCGGGGACAAAGGATTGCGCCCGCTCGTGTTTCTGACAGGAAGCCGACCGCCAGGCTGTACCCAGCCGATACCACCAAGCCGGTTCCCGCGGGGAGGGCTCAGCGACGGCCTGCCCCCCCCACCAAGCGTCCCACCGCCCCCTTCTCTCCCCTCCCCTCCCCCCACCCTCCCGCCTTCACCATCTCCGGGCACAATAGCGAGCAAAATGGCGGCGGTGCCTGGATGGATGGAGGACGAGCGCTGACAATAAAACCCAGCCCGCCGCTCCTCCGCGCATTCCCTTGTGCCAAAAAAAAAACAAGGTATGTGCGTGTGTGTGTGTTTTTTTCCTTCTTCCTGTTGCAATAAGCTCACCGACAGCAGAGAGAGATATAGCGATGGTTGGGGGTGGGGGAGGACGAAGATCGGTTGGGAGTTTTGCTTTATATTTTTTTTTGCTTGCCATCCATTCCACCACCAATTCCCCCCTTTCTCTCTCTCTCTCTTTTCCCAGTTCCTTGGCTGTTGGGTTGTGGTTTGGACTCAGCCGAGTCGACAGCGTGACAGGCAATTCAGGCGGGACGGGGCACACACTCCTTGCATGTCTTCCTTTGCCACGCAACATGGCATCTCCGACCAATTCTTGCACACCGCCCCCCCCCCCCCCCCCACCTTGGATTTGATCATTCTATTTCCCACTCCAGTAACTACAACAGCAAAAGTTGTGTTAGCCTTTTCCAATGTCAAATTTTGAGCTTTGTGCAGTTCTTTTTTTTGAATAGATTCTGCTCTGCACTGCAACTCTACCCCACAAGCATAAAGTGAACACTGGCATTGATCCTGGGCAAAATGGTAAAAGCATGTCAGGAGTGTTTTGTAAAAATTGAAAGGAGCTGTACTTCAGAGCCTGTGCCTCCAAACTGGATTGTTGGTCTTTAAATTTGTCCTTATTTGTTTTGCATGGTATTTGGTGGCTTTTGTCACCATATTCAAGGTCAATGATATACAATGCCATTCATCTTTTGGATTCTATGTAAGGCAACTGAAGTATTTTTTCAAAGAATAATGGCTGTACAATGGATTCACAAGTAATTTAATTTAAATCTGGAGAAGATTTTAAGAGTGCTATGAATTATGTTTTGAGTACTTGTATAAAATTTCTAAATACCTGTACATTTTGTAATCATGCCCCTTCCTTTTACGTATGCTTAATCAATTGCAGATTATAATAAACTCTTCGAGGCACTAAAAAGTTCACAACTATTGGTCGCATGATGACTGGTGAAGAGCAAAGTTGTTTTCAAGTTTTAATTGTGATTGTAGTATATTTAGATCCAGAAATACAAGGGTTTGATGCTATCTAATTTTGGTCTTTTTTTTGTGTTCTGATCTTCCTGAATTTCATTTAGTAGTGCAAGATTCTTGTAGGATGTTTAACTTGCTTTTTATGGCATGCTGCCACAACAATATTCACTATATTTCAAATATTTCCAAGCTATCTATCGCCAGGGTGTCTGGCAAATACTCTTTTAAAAGCTTCTATGATAATTGGTTTCCAGTATGAATGTTTGGCTTGCATGTGCTTTGCATGCAATTTGTTGTTTTGTTTTAAACTAAACATTTAAAATGTAATCTTGTCCATTAAACATTTCAAACTGGATTATTTTCATGCAAACAGTAAATCAGCTTGATGTGAATAATACAGAATTGTTGCCACTATCTAGTTAAATTTAACTGATTTGTTTCATAAATAAAGGTAATTAAGTTCTTGTTTCTCTTTGAGACAAAGACCACCTTTTTTATCATCTGAGATATTTGGTAGGTGACTGCTGAAGTGACCTGGACCTGGAAAGTTCTGTTGTAAGTAGGATTTAGCAGATAATTGAGTTTTGGACAAGTTGGCTTTGGAATTCCATCTTTGCACATTTTAGAAGCTGAGAGAAAATACCTATTCAAAGGAGGCCACAATGTGTTTTGTATTTGTTGTTCCATGTACATGGATCCTAAGTGAGTTTCTCCCAGCAGTCTTAAATTGTTGATGTGAAAACTCCGAAATGAAGTTTTCTGATTAGCCAAAAGAAGCACTACAAGGGCAATGTGAAAGTACATAGCTGACTTAAGTTCTACATAGAAACTTTGTATTGGTAGGCAAACAAAGTTACAAAAGTAAGTAATGCCCAAATGAGTGAACTAAATGTGGTGCAAGGTCTTGGAAGTTGTATATCCAAGTTGCGTGGTTTATACCTGATGGAATGCTCCATAAAGTTTGTTTCTAAACTTGTGAAGATCTGTGGTGGAAAGTTATATTCAGCATTAAACAAATCTATCTAGTTCTTTCTAATTAGAAGTTGGGAAGAATTTGAAGTTGGATCTGTGATTTTAAGTATTAATATAAAATAAGCCATACTGCAGCCAGTAAAGGTAGAGGAAATAGGAGTGGTGGGGGGAGGTGTCTAGATTAGAATGGTGCTGGAAAAGCACAGCAGTTCAGGCAACATCTGAGGAGCAGTAAAATCGAAGTTTCGGGCAAAAGCCCTTCATCAGGAATACAGACAGAGAGCCTGAAGGGTGGAGAGATTAGTGAGAGGAGGGTGGGAGTGGGGAGAAAGTAGCATAGAGTATAATAGGTGAGTGGGGGAGGGGATGAAGGTGATAGGTCAGGGGGGAGAGGGGGAAGGGTGGAGTGGATAGGTGGAAAAGAAGATAGGCAGGTAGGCCAAGTCATGGGGACAGTGCTGAGCTGGAAGTTTGGAACTGGGATGAGGTGGGGGAAGGGGAAATGAGGAAACTAGTGAAGCCCACATTGATGGCCTGGGGTTGAAGTGGTCCGAGGTGGAAGATGAGGCGGTCTTCCTCCAGGCGTCTGGTGGTGAGTGAGCGGCGGTAGAGGAGGCCCAGGACCTCCACGTCCTCGGCAGAGTGGGAGGGGAAGTTGAAATGTTGGGCCACAGGGTGGAATGGTTGATTGGTGCGGGTATCCCAGAGATTTTCCCTAAAGCTAGGGGTGATTTCACAATCCGAAGGTGTTGAACTCCAATATTGAACCTAGAAGGTTGTAAAATGCCTAGTCTGAAGATTGTTAAAAATCTCACTACCAGGTTACAGTCCAACAGGTTTATTTGGAAGCATTAGCTTTCGGAGCACTGCTCCTTCATCAGGTGGTTGTGGAGTATTAAGATTGTAAAACAGAATTTATAACAAAAGTTTTCACTGTGTTGCAACTGAGATGATATATCGAAAAAGACCTGGACTGTTTAAGTCTCTCATCTTTTAGAATGACCATGTTGGTTTCAGTTCTGTTATGTGTAAACCCCAGAACTTTTTTAAAGTTACATTCTCAAGTGAACTTTAACAATAGGTGATATGTCAAAGTTTGGGAGAAGATTTATAGCTCGGGTGCTTGTTGTTGTGGTTCTGTTCACCGAGCTGGGAATTTGTGTTGCAGATGTTTCATCCCCTGTCTAGGTGACATCCTCAGTGCTTGGGAACCTCCTGTGAAGCGTTTCTGTGATCTTTCCTCTGGCATTTGCTGGAGGAAAGATCACAGAAGCGCTTCACAGGAGGCTCCCAAGCACTGAAGATGTTGCCTAGACAGGGGACGAAACGTCTGCAACACAAATTTCCAGCTCGGCAAACAGAACCACAACAGGTGATATGTCAATTCAGATAATGCATTGAAGGTTTAATGTTAAAGTCTGTGTCTCATTGTTCTAAATAAAGGGTTTACAGAATCTTGCATGGATTCATACAGTTTTTTTAGCAAAAGAAAATATAATTCTGCAAATACAAATTCACCCCACAAACTTGTGTGGGGGGTGGGGTGGGGGGGGGAAGAGTGGTGAGTGTTGGAGAGTGTATGTGTGAATGTAAAGGGGTATGAGTGTGTGAGAGGGTGCATATGTAGGGGATGTGTATGAGAGGGGGTCTGTAGGAGTGAGTGTGTGTCTGAAGATGAGATTTTATTCCTCCAGTTTACATAGTGATTCGATGGAGCATTGCAACGTACCAAGAATAGACAAGTGGGCATGTGAGCAGGATGCTGCATTAAACCAATTGGCTAAGGGAAGGTCAGGGGTCATGCTTGCACATGGACTGGAAGAGTTCTACAAAGTGGTCACCTTGTCTGACTTCATCAATATTCACTGTTGTAAAACTGACAGTAAGAACCCTCCAACCACAAGGGATGAACTCAGATTTCTCTAGTTTCCTCATTTCCCCTCCCCCCACCTTGTCTCAGTCGATTCCCTTGAACTCAGCTCCGCCCTCCTAACCTGCAGTCCTCTTCCTGACCTCTCCGCCCCCACCCCACTCCGGCCTATCACCCTCACCTTGACCTCCTTCCACCTATCACATCTCCATCGCCCCTCCTCCAAGTCCCTCCTCCCTACCTTTTATCTTAGCCTGCCTGGCACCCTCTCCTCATTCCTGATGAAGGGCTCTGGCCCGAAACGTCGAATTTCCTGTTCCTTGGATGCTGCCTGACCTGTTGTGCTTTAACCAGCAACACATTTTCAGCTCTGATCTCCAGCATCTGCAGACCTCACTTTTTACAGTAAGTTCTGAAGACCACATGCACTGCTAAAGGCAGAAATCTAGTTAGAATATGCTGTCAGTTGATTCTACACTTTTCAGTACATTGCACATTTGAAGTTCCAGCATGTGGTAGTCAATTAAAATAATTGAAATTGAGAATTTGCCCTTTTTATAGTGTTTGTCTTGGTGTAAAATATACACTTGAAACTGTTAAACATTGAATGAGATGTGTCTAGGTTTTTAACGGTACTCCTTTCATAATTACCAATGAGAGCTTTCTCTGGAACGGAACTGTGTGGAGTTTGCACGTTCTCCCCGTGTCTGCATGGGTTTCCTCCGGGTGCTCCGGTTTCCTCCCACAGTCACAAAGATGTGCGGGTCAGGTGAATTGGTCAAGCTAAATTGCCCGTAGTGTTAGGTAAGGGGTAAATGTAGGGGTATGGGTGGGTTGCGCTTCGGCGGGTCGGTGTGGGCTTGTTGGGCCAAAGGGCCTGTTTCCACACTAAGTCTAATCTAATTCTGTTTTAAATTATGTTTTTGTTTCATTTACGTTAATCTGGTGTATGTGACTGACCTCTGGATTATTCATTAAGGAAACCGATTTATTGAGGTCAAATTGTGTGCAACCTAACTTTGAGTTTTTTGAAGAGGTAATAGGAAGTGTTGATGAAGATGATATGGTGTGCATGGACTTCCAAACAACTTTTGACAAAAGTGAAACATAGGCTTTCGAGGAATGTTGAGTAAAAGAGATGGTTGCAACATGGATATGGAGTTGGTGATTTCGGATGGGAGGAAAGTGTACAGAGATCTGTAGGGAATGGCACGAGATCTATTGCTTTTCTTAAGTTTTTTTAATTAATGGCCTAAATTTGAGTAAAAGGCACAATTTTAAAAATTTGAAGATGGCATGAAACTAGGAAACATTGACATTTGAGGATGATAATGATTGACCTTGAGACCAGAAATGAAATGTCGAAGTGTGTATTTTGGATGGAAGAATGAGAAGAGGCAACATATAATAAATTGTGCAATCCTAGAGGAGGTTCAGGAACAGAGACCATGGCACAAATCGTTGAAGTTAGTAGGATTAGTTGAGAAAGTCACTTAAAGGGTTTTGGAAACCTGCTATTGTATTCCATATCCTCATTATATTACAAACAGAGGAAAAGTGAACTTTGCTAATTGAACCTCAGCTTGTGTATTTTGTTCAGTGGCATGCACCATGTTTAAGGAAGAATGTGAAGATGTTAGAGGAAGTGCTGAAAATTATGAGTTTGGTTACTGTGAAGACAGTCTTCAGTTATGTGGATAGCTTGGACAAGTTGATGCTATTCTTTTTGAAAGAGAAGGTTGAGAGCTTTGATTAGCAGAACTCGAAATCATGATGGACCTTGTCACAAAGCTGGTCCATTTCTCAAAGTTGGTGTGTCCTTGATTATTTTTTCCAGAGCTGAAAATGTGTTGCTGGAAAAGCGCAGCAGGTCAGGCAGCATCCAAGGAGCAGGAGAATCGCTCCTTGGATGCTGCCTGACCTGCTGCGCTTTTCCAGCAACACATTTTCAGCTCTAATCTCCAGCATCTGCAATCCTCACTTTCTCCTTGAAGATTTTTTTTCCCAGAGGGCTCAAAACGGCTGAATTGGTGCAGAGATGATTTGGTTTATTGGGGCCCTTTTTTTGTTTACCCCTAAACAGATGATATCTCAGGCCAAAGGTGCTCATGTTTTAGAAATAATTTTTGTCATGAAAGGGGAGTGGCTAGTCCTGGCAGCTGAGGTTTTTTGGTTCAGTTCAGCAACTGTGTGTGAAACAAGCTGCTGACTTGTTTCTCTCCTTGAACTGTAAAGCTTTGTTTGATTTTTGCCTTTTGTGCTAAGGGATGTGTGTATTGGGATTGTTGCAAGTGTTTTCAGAACAGCAATATTAAGTCAGGTTTGGGTAGGATAAATTATGCGTTATTCAGAGACTCACTGAAGATGTTACCTAGTACGGTGTCGATATGTCTGAAAACTCACCTTCCAGCTCAGCGAGCAAATCTATATCCAAGTATTCTGTTTTCTGGTCTGTTTCATTTTGAAATTTTGTGAATAAATCTTGTTCGTTTAAAATGTGGCAGTTGTCCCAGCTAATTTACACCGGGAATATCCACTATACACCCAGGTAAACAAATAGCAAAGTTACGGCCTGGGCTACCTGCTTAAAAATGTTTTGACAGGTCTGGCCTAATCCATAACAATCTGAGCAGACAAACAATTCCCATTGGCAGAAGGATTGAGATTCCGATTTTAATACAAGGAGTAAATAGGTTAAGCAGATGAATTTGAAGCCTGGATAAGGACATGGAATTATGATCTTGTAGCCATTAAAGAAACTTCATTGAGAGAAGGGCAGGACTGGCAGCTCAAAGTATCATGCCTGAAACTTCTAAAGAGAGGGCTGTATAAGGGGTGGGGCATTACTGATGTCATAGTTGTGACATGGCAAGGACATCTTTTGGGTGGGGGACTCATCCAGTGAGGCCATTGAAAGGTGCAAAATTCATGTTGTAATGAGTAATTTTCATTTCCTCAATATTTGATTGAGGCTCCATTAATGGGGCTTAGATGGATCAGAACAAGGATAGACTGGAATTCCTCCCCCCCAACCACATAAGCATAGGGTGTTGAGGGGTGACCAGTTAGATGTTTATAAAATTACGAGGAGCATGGATGAAATGAATAGCAAAGACCTTTACACAAGGATAGGGGAATTAAAAGCTAGAGTGCATATTTTTAATATGAGGGGAAAGATTTAAAAGGGACCTGAAGCTAGCGTTTTCATAGTGTGGGGCATACATGGAATGAACTGCCAGAGGAACTAGTAGATGCGGATGCAGTTACAACATTTACAATACATTTGGACAGGCACATGGATAGGAAAAGTTTTTAGAGGGGTATGGGCCAAACTCTGCAGACATATGGGGTTAGTTTAGTATGGGAAAACCTGGTGGGTGTGCACAAGTTGGACCAAAAGGTCTGTATGATGCTATAACTGCATGCAGGAGGGAATCTTGAAACAATATGTAGATGGCTCAACTAGGAAAGGAGTTGTATCAGACCCTGTTTCTTGGGGATAAGCTGGCCAGATGATCAAAAGTATCAGTGTGGGAGCATTTCGAGAACGGACCGTAATTCCCTATGTTTTAAGATCCTTATGGATAAGGATAGGCTGGTCCTTAGATGAAAGTACTAAATTGGGGTAAGGCCAGTTACAACTGTATTAGACAAGAATTGAAGAAACTGGATTGGTGGCAGTTATTTGCAGTTAAGTGCACATCTGACATGTGGGAGTCTTTTGAAGGCCAGTTGATCAATGTCCAAGTCCAATATTTAGCTGTGAGGATGAAGGATAAGGTTGGCAAGATTTGGGAACCCTGGATAACAAAAGATATTGAAAGTTTCCTGAAAAAGGCAGTGTAATGTAAGTTTTTAGGAAATTGAGATCAAACTGGGCCCTTGAGAAAACTGAAGGAAGCAGGAAAGAAAGTAAACAAGGAATTAGAGGGCTAAAAAGGACCATGAAATGCCCTTGGTAAGAAGGGTCAAGGAGAATGACAAGGCATGTTATGTATAATAGGAGCAAGAGGCTGGTTAAGGAAAGTGTAAGTCTACTCAAGGACAAAGGAGGGATTTGTGCGTGGATCTGAAGAAGTGGGTGAGGTTCCCTAATCAGCACTTCACATCGGTACTCATTGAGGAGGAGGACAAAGATGATGGTCAGATTAGGGAATGCTGTTGGTAGTCCAGAGCATGTCGATTTAAGAAAGAGATGATGTTGGGTATCTTGAAAAACATGAAGTTAGATAAGTTAAACACAGTCAGGGCAAGCAGGGGCAAGGTGGGATTAATAAATTAAACTGCATTTATTTCAATGCAAGGGGCCTAACCAGGAAGGCAGATGAACTCAGGGCATGGTTAGGAACATGGGACTGGGATATCATAGCAATTACAGAAACATGGCTCAGGGATGGGCAGGACTGGCAGCTGAATGTTCCAGGATACAAATGCGACAGGAAGGATAGAAAAGGAGGCAGAAGAGGAGGGGGAGTGACATTTTTGATCAGGGATAGCATTACCACTGTACTGAGGGAAGATATTCCCGGAAATACATTGAGGGAAGTTATTTGGGTGGAATTGAGAGATAAGAAAGGGAAGGTCACCTTATTGGGATTGTATGATAGACCCCCTAATAGTCAGAGGGAAATTGAGAAACAAACTTGTAAAGAGATCTCAGCTACCTGTAAGAATAATAGGATTGTTATGGTAGGGGATTTCCAAACATAGACTGGGACTGCCATAGCATTAAGGGTTTAGACGGAGAGGAATTTGTTAATTTTCTGATTCAGTATATGGATGTACCTACTAGAGAAGGTGCAAAACTTGACCTACTCTTGGGAAATAAGACAGGGCAGTTGACTGAGGTATCAGTGGGGGAGCACTTTAGGGCCAGCGACCATAATTCTATTCTGTTTAAAATCGTGATGGAAAAAGATAGACCTGATCTAAAAGTTGAACTTCTAAATTGGAGAAATGCCAAATTTGACAGTATTAGGCAAGAACTTTTGAAAGCTGATTGGGGGTAGATGTTCACAGGTAAAGGGACAGCTGGAAAATGGGAAGCCTTCAGAAATGAGATAACGGGAATCCAGAGAAAGTATATTCCTGTTAGGGTAAAGGGAAAGGCTGGTAGGTACAGGGAATGTTGGATGACTAACCAAATTAAGGGTTTGGTTAAGAAAAAGAAGGAAGCCTATGTAAGGTATAGACAGCAGAGATGGAGTGAATCCTTAGAATATAAAAGGAAGTAGGAGTATACTTAAGAGGGAAATCAGGAGGGCAAAACGGGGACATGAGATAGCTTTGACAAATAGAATTAAGGAGAATCCAAAGGGGCTTTACAAATAAAGAACAAAAGGCTAACGAGGGAGAGAATAGGGCCCCTCAAAGATCAGCAAGCTGGCCTTTGTGTGGAGTCGCAGAAAATGGGGAAAGATACTAAATGAGTATTTTGCATCAGTATTTACTGACGAAAAGCATATGGGAGATATAGACTGGAGGGAAATAGATGATGACATCTTGCAAAATGTCCAGATTATAGAGGAGGAAGTGCTGGATGTGTTGAAACTCATAGGTGGATAAATCCCCAGGGCCCTGGTGAGACCACACCTGGAGTACTGTGTGCAGTTCTGGTCTCCAAATTTGAGGAAAGACATTCTGGCTATTGAGGGAGTGCAGTGTAGGTTCGCAAGGTCAATTCCTGGAATGGAGGGATTACCTTACACTGAAAGACTGGAGCAACTGGGCTTGTATACCCTTGAGTTTAGAAGGCTGAGAGGGGATCTGATTGAGATATATAATATTATTAAAGGATTGGACACACTGGAGGCAGGAAACATGTTTCCGCTGATGGGTGAGTGCCAAACCAGAGGGGACAGCTTAAAAATATGGGGTAGACCATTTAGGACAGAGATGAGGAGAAACTCCTTCACCCAGAGAGTGGTGGTTGTGTGGCATGCTGTGCCCCAGAGGGCAGTGGAGACCCAGTCTCTGGATTCATTTAAGAAAGAGTTGGTACATGTATAGAATGAACTGCCAGAGGAAGTGGTGGAGGCTGGTACAATTGCAACATTTTAAAAGACATTTGGATGGGTATATGAATAGGAAGGGTTTGGAGGGGTATGGGCCAGGTGCTGGCAGGTGGGACTAGGTTGGGTTGGGATATCTGGTTGGTATGGACGAGTTGAACTGAAGGGTCAGTTTCCATGCTGTACATCTGACTGTATAAGTCCCCACGGCCTGATGTGGTCTATTCCAGGATATTGTGGGAGGCAAGGGAGAGATTTTCGATAGAGACCGATTTTGGGTTTTCTTTAACTACACAAGAAGTCCAAGAAATACATCAGGAGTAGGTCATTTGGCCGCTTGTGCTTGCTGTCCCATTCAATAACATCATGGACTCAGCTCCACCTAACTGCCCACCCACCGTAACCCTTGATGCCTTTACTATTCAAAAAAATCTATCTACCTTTGCCCTTAAATCATTCAATGAGGTAGCCGGAACTGCTTCGTTGGGCAGGAGGTTCCACCAATTCGCAACCGTTTGGGTGAAGCAGTTCCTCCTCAACTCGGTCCTAAATTTGTTCCCCCTTAATTTGAGGCTATGCCCCCTCTTTCTAGTTTCACCCGCCAGTGGTAACAACCTCCCTCCTTCTATCTTATCTATTTCCTTCATAATCTTATGTTTCTATAAGATCCCCTCTCATTCTTCTAAATTCCAATGAGGCTCAGTCTACTCAACCTCTCCTCTGAAACCAACCCCCTCAATCTCACAATCAACTCTCCTGTATGCCCTCCAGTACTAGTCCATAGTGTCTCAGTTAATACAACAATACACAATACTCCTGGTGTGGCCTCACCAGCTCCACATACAGCTGCAGCATATCTGCTTTTAACTCCATTCCTCTAGCAATGAGCGATTGCATTCCATTTGCTTTCTTAATTACCTGCAGACCAACATTTTGTGATTCATGCACAAGGACACCTAGGTGCCTCTGCGCAGCAGCATGCTGCAATTTTTCACCATTTAGGAGTCCATTTTGTTGTTACTACCAAAATAGATGACCTCGTATTGTACCCCTTCTGCAAAACCCTTGCCCGATCACTCAATCTATCTATATCCTTCTGCAGACTTTCACTTGTCCCATGCACTACCACTCATCTTAATATCATCTGCAAACTTTGACACATTTGGTCCCCAATTTCAAATCATCTATCTAAATTATAAATAGTTGCGGTCCCAAACTGATCACTGAAGCACACCTTTAGCCACTGGTCACCAACTAGAAAACCACCCATTTGTCCCCAGTCTTTACATTTTTTCGTTAACCAATCCTCTTTCCATGCTAACACATTACTTGTAACAGTATGCAAGTTTATCTTATCCAGCAGCCTTTGTGCGGCACCTAGTCGAATACCTTCTGGAAATCTTGATACACCACATCCACCAGTTTCTGAAGACTAGAGAATGGCCAGTGCTATTTCTTTAAGAAGAACAACAAGGAGATCCAGAAAACTATAGACAAGTGAGCCATACATCAGTGGAAGGTAAATTATTGCAGAAGATCCTTACCATAAAACACAACAGAAATTCGGCTATAGATATAAGATTAGGTAATAAATAGGAGTCAGACCGGAGGAGTAGATAGTATTTTCATGTTGACAAGTTGTGACTAGTGGATTGTCACAAGGATCAGTGCTTGGACTTTAGCTATTTACAATCCTAAATTACTTTAACAATGAGCCCAAAAGTAATGTGTTGAAGTTTATGATACAAAACTAACTGGGAATTAAAACTGTGCACTAACAGGTTGCACAGATACTGAAGACAGGTTAGGTGTTGAGAAGCAGGGTGGCAGATTGAATATAATGAGAATATGAAGTTTTTCACTTTGACCATACGAACAGAAAAAGCAGAGTTTTTTTTTAAAAGGCATGAAACTTCTAAATGTTGATGCTTGGAGACTTGAATGCATTCATGCAAGGGGCAAAGTTGTTTTACAGGAACAGCAAGTGACTAAACAGGCAAATAGTGTTTACGTCTGTATTGTGATGGGATTAGAGTGTAAGAAATTTTTTAATTCATTCATGGGATGAGGGTGTTGCTGGTTGGGTAGCATTTATTATCTATCCCTAATTGTGCAGAGGGCAGCTAATAGTCAACCACACTACTGTGGGTCTAGAGTTATATGTAGGCCAGCCCAGGTAAGAATGGTAGTTTCCTTCCCTAAAAAGTCATTAGAATCAGCATAACTTCATGAAAGGGAAGTCATATCTGACTATTTGAGTTTTTTTTTTAAGGAAGTCTAAACCAAACTGGGTAGAGGGAAGCCATTAGATGTGTTGTATTTAAACGTTCAGCCGACTTGTGACAAGGTACTTCACTAAAGATGAAGTGTTGTCTCCCAGGTGCCAGGGTTCGTGATGTCTCTGATCGTTTTTGGGATCCTTGAGGGGGAACAGCCTCAAGTCACGGTCCACATAGGGAGGAAGAGATGGGGATTGAAAGCAGAAATTCAGGGAGCTGGGGTGGAAGCTTAGAGATAGGACAAACAGGTGATATCTCTGGTATGTTGCCTGTGCCACGTGCTGGCGAGGCAAGGAATAGGGAGAGAGAGGAGTTGAACACTTAGCTACAGGGATGATGCAGGAGGGAGGGTTTTGGATTCCTCGATAATTAGGGCTCATTCTGGGGTAAGTGGGATCTCTGCAGTCTTCACCTGAATCAGAGGGGTACCAATATCCTGGGGGGGAATTTTGCTAATGCTGTCTGGGTTTAAATTAATTCAGTGGCGCGACGGGAACCCAAATTGTCAAATGAATACACAGGAGGTTGAGAGTAGTGAGGTCATAAATAAGGATTCAAGGTCGCAAGAGGGCGCTGGCAAGCAAGAAGGTGGTTTGAAGTGTGTCCACTTCAATGCAAGGAGCATCCAGAGTAAGGTGAATGAACATGCAGCATGAGTTGATACCAGAGATTTTGATGTTGTGGCCGTTTCGGAGACATGGATAGAGCAGGGACAGGAATGGTTGTTTCAGATTTCGGGATTTAGATGTTTCTGTAAGAACAGAGAAAATGGTACAAAGATTTGGGGGCAGGGGCAGGGGCAGAGGGATGTGGGAGTTGTGGCATTGTTATTCAAGGACAGGATTGCAGTTGCAGGAAGGATGTTTGAGGACTCATCTACTGAAATAGTATGGGCTGAGGTTAGAAATGGAAAAGGAGAGGCCACCCTCTGGGGAGTTTTTTATCGGCTTCCAAATAGTTCCAGAGATGTAAAGGAAAGGATTGCAAAGATGATTCTGGGTAAGAATGAAAATAACAACAGGGTAGTTATGGTGACTTTAATTTTCCAAATATTGACTGGGAATACTATAGTTCAAGTACTTTAGATGGGTCAATTTTTGTTCAATGCGTGCAGGAGGGTTTCCTGACACGGTATGTAGACAAGACACCAAGGGGCATGGCCACATTGAATTTGGTACTGGATAATGAACCTGGCCAGGTGGTAGATTTGGTGGTAGGTGAGCACTTTGGTGATAGTGACCACAATTCGGTTATGTTTACTTTAGTGATGGAAAGATAAAGGTATATATCACAGGGCAAGAGTTATAGTTGGGGGAGAGGCAAAAACAATGTGATTAGGCAAGATTTGAGATGCATAGGATGGGGAAGGAAACTGCAAGGGATGGGCACAATTGAAATGTGAAGGTTGTTCAAGGAATAGCTACTGTGTGTCCTTGTTAAGTGATGGCTCATATGGGGCACTTGAGGGTTACAATTTAGCCAGGAAAGACCTAAAGAGAGAGCTAATAAGAGCCAGGAGGAGACATGAGAAGTCTTTGGCAGGCAGGATCAAGGAAAACCCAAAAACCTTGTGTAAGTATGTCAGGAATAAATGACTAGGGTAAGATTAGGGCCAGTCGGGGACACTAGTGGGAAGATGTACGTGGACAAAGAGTTAGGAGGGGCGCTAAATAAATATTTTTCATCAGTATTCACACAGGAAAAAGACTGTTGTTGAGGAGAATACTGAGATACAGGCTATTAGACTAGGCGGGATTGAGGTTCATAAGGAGCAATTCTGAAAAGTGTGAAAATAGAATGAGTCCCCTGGGCCAGATGGGATTTATCCTAGGATTCTCTGGGAAGCCATGGGGAGATTCACAAGCCTTTGGCTTTGATTTTTGTTGTCACTGTCTATAGGAATATAGAGGAACCTTGGTTATCCGAACGGAATGGGCGGGCATTATTTCATTCGGGTAATTGATTATTCGGTTACTTGATTTTCTCCGGGCTCTTGGGTTTTCTGTGAAGTCTGCTCCCCGTTCAAACTAGGCAAAAGAACAGTGTGTGAGAGGACCCCCACCACACCCACACCCACACCCACACATCACCAACCCTGTCTGCTCCTACCCCGCCCCTCTGCCAGGCCCAACCCTGCCCCCGATGCCCCCAACTCCCTCCCATCCATTCCCACTCTGTCCCCGATGCCCCAACCCTATCTGCTCCAATGCCCGACTACCCTGCCCACTTCCAACACTCTTCGCTCCCACTCCGTCCAAAACTGCCCCCATGTCCGCCTCCCGCCTGTCCCAACCCCGTACCCCCGTCGATTCCCTTGTACAGGAAGGACCGTGTTGGAAAGATCATCTGGGGAGGGGAGATTTAGGGTACGTCCCTGTGTAGAACTCCAGGGAAAGTGTGTGTGGGGAGAGAGGGCAGGAGATCATTCATTCATTTAGAGATGGTGCCTGGACCGTCCATGACTGTTCTTGGCAGCAATGAACTGAGTTTGTTTTTAACCATTGTACCTGTAAACAAAAGATGTGATCAGGGTTGAAACAGCTCATTGATGTAATGTTCCTATCTGGACTTTGAGATCCCCTTTGAGTAGTTTGATATTCGGATAATTGGTGTTCGGATAATTGAGGTTCTTCTGTAGTGCCAGAAGACTGGAGAATAGCAAATGTTCCCTTGTTCAAGAAGAGGAGTACAGATAACCTGGTAATTATAGACCAGTGAACCTTACTTTGGTTGTAGGCAAAGTGTTGGAAAAGGTTATATAAATCCTATCTTTTATCATCTGGAATGGAATAATCTGATTAGGGATAGTCAGTACAGTTTTGTGAAGTTTGTGCTTCACAAACCTTAGAGTTCTTTTGAGAAGGTGACCAAACAGGTGGATGAGGATAAAGCGGTTGATGTGGTGTTTAAATTTCCGTAAGGCGTTTTGATAAGGTTCCCCATGGTAGGCTATTGCACAATGTATGGAGGCTTGGGATTAAGGTGATTTTGCAGTTTGGATCAGAAATTGGCTGACTGAAAGAAGACAGAGGGTGATGGTTGATGTGAAATTTTCATCCTGGAGTTCAGTTCCTACTGGTGTATCGCAAGGATCTGTTTTGGGGCCACTGCTGTTTGTTATTTTTATAAATTATCTGGATAAGGGCGTAGAAGGATAGGTTAATTTGTGGATGCCACTAAGGTCAGTAGACCATAAGACATAGGAGTGGAAGTAAGGCCATTCGGCCCATCGAGTCCACTCCGCCATTCAATCATGGCTGATGGCCATTTCAAATCCACTTACCAGCATTCTCCCCCTAGCCCTTAATTCCTTGAGACATCAAGAATCTATCAATTTCTGCCTTGAAGACATTTAGCGTCCCGGCCTCCACTGCACTCTGCGGCAATGAATTTCACAGGCCCACCACTCTCTGGCTGAAGAAATGTCTCCGCATTTCTGTTCTGAATTGACCCCCTCTAATTTTAAGGCTGTGTCCACGGGTCCTAGTCTCCTCGCCTAATGGAAAAAATTTCCTAGCGTCCACCCTTTCCAAGCCATATATTATCTTGTAAGCTTCTATTAAGTCTCCCCTTAATCTTCTAAACTCCAAGGAATACAATCCTAGGATCCTCAGCCGTTCCTCATATGTTAGACCAACCATTCCAGGGATCATCCATGTGAATCTCTGCTGGACACATTTCAATGCCAGTATGTCCTTCCTGAGGTGTGGGGACCAAAACTGGACACAGTACTCCAAATGGGGCCTAACCAGAGCTTTATAAAGTCTCAGTAGCACAACGGTGCTTTTATATTCCAACCCTCTTGAGATAAGTGACAACATTGCATTCGCTTTCTTAATCACGGACTCAACCTGCATGTTTACCTTTAGAGAATCCTCGACTAGCACTCCCAGATCCCTTTTGTACTTTGGCTTTACGAATTTTCTCACCGTTTAGAACGTAGTCTATGCTTTTATTCTTTTTGCCAAAGTGCAAGACCTCACATTTGCTCACGTTGAATTCCATCAGCCATTTCCTGGACCACTCTCCCAAACTGTCTAGATCCTTCTGTAGCCTCCCCACTTCCTCAGTACTACCTGCCTGTCCACCTAACTTCGTATCATCTGCAAACTTCGCTAGAATGCCCCCAATCCCTTCATCCAGATCATTAATATATAATGCGAACAGCTGTGGCCTGCGAGACACTGCTCGTCACTGGCTGCCATTCCGAAAAAGAACCTTTTATCCCAACTCTCTGCCTTCTGTTAGACAGCCAATCCTCAATCCATCCCAGTAGCTCACCTCGAACGCCATGGGCCCTCACCTTGCTCAGCAGCCTCCCGTGTGGGGGCACCTTATCAAAGGCCTTTTGGAAGTCTAGATAGACCACTTTCACTGGGTTTCCCTGGTCTAACCTACTTGTCACCTCTTCAAAGAATTCCAACAGGTTTGTCAGACATGACCTCCCCTTACTAAATCCATGTTGACTTGTTCTAATCAGACTCTGCTCTTCTAAGAATTTGGAAACCTCAATTTTAATGATGGATTCTAGACTTTTACCAACAACTGAGGTTAGGCTAATTGGCCTATAATTTTCCATCTTTTGTCTTGATCCTTTCTTGAACAAGGGGGGTTACAACAGTGATCTTCCAATCGTCTGGGACTTTCCCTGACTCCAGTGACTCTTGAAAGATCTCAACCAATGCCTCCGCTATTTCCTCAGCCACCTCTCTCAAACTCTAGGATGTATCTCATTGGGGCCAGGAGATTTATCAATTTTAAGACCTTTTAGCTTTGCTAGCACTATCTCTTTTGTAATGGCAACCATACTCAACTCAGCCCCCTGACTCCCTTTTAATTATTGGGATGTTACTCATATCTTCCACTGTGAAAACTGACACAAAGTACTTGTTAATTTCTCCTGCTATTTCCTTACTTCCCATCACTAGGCTTCCAGCATCAGTCTGAGTTGTGGATAGGACCGAAGGATGTTGCAGGTTGCAGAGGGATGTGGATAAGCTGCAGAGTGGGCTGAGAGGTGGCAAATAGAGTTTAATAAGGCAAAGTGAGAGGTGATTCACTTTGGAAGGAGCAACAGGAATCCAGGTAAATCTAATGATAGTGTGGATGAGCAGAGAGATCTGTTTCCAATCCATGGATCCCTGAAAGTTGTCACCCAGGTTGATAGGATTACTAAGACATACAATGTCTTAGCTTTTATTGAATGGGATTGCCTTTTGCAGTCATGAGGTCATGCTGCAACTGTAAAAACTCTGGTGCAGTCTTGCTTGGAGTATTGCATTCACTTTTGGTTACTGCATTATAGGAAGGATGTGGAAGCTTTGGACAGAGTTCAGAGGAGATTTACTCGGATATTGCCTGGTATGGAGGAAAGGCTGAGGGACTTGAGGCTGTTTTTGTTAGAAGAAGATTGAGTGGTGACTTAATAGATTATCTTGTATGTCTGAGGGTTTGATAGGATGAACAGTGAGAGCCTTTTTCCTTTTATGGTGATGGCTAATACAAGGGAATATTGCTTTAAATTGAGGGATGATAGATATAGAACAGATGTCGGAGGTAGTTTCTTTACTCAAGTAGTGGGAGCATGGAACAGTGCCTGCAACAGTAGTAGACTCGCCAACTTTAAGGACATTGAAATAGTCATTCGATCGAAATATGGACAAAAATGGAATAGTGTAGGTCAGATGGACTTCAAGTTGATTTCACGAGTCGGCACAACATCGAGGGCCAAAGGGCCTATACTGTGCTGTAATGTTCTACGTTCTATGTTCTATATGATAAAAGCCCACACTATTGGCGGTATTTAATGGCATAGAGAACTGGCTCATGGACAGGAAACAGTGAATGGAAATAAGCGGTATGTTTTTCATATTGGCAACTTGCGACTAGTGGGGTTCCGCAGGGATCAGTGCTGGGACTACAGCTGTTTACGGTTTGTGTTTGTTGACTTGGAAGGAAATGAAGGTACTGTGGCCAAATTTGATGACTCGGAGGAAAGGCAGGCAGAGAGAGAGAGAGAGAGACAGCAATTTAAAGATATTGATATGTTAAGTAAGTGGGCAAAATGTTGGCAAATAGGAGTACAAAACTGTAGAAAGCAAAGGACACGAGAGGTACTATTTCAAGGGCTTAGAGTATGAGAGAATGGAAATCTTCCTGCAATTATACAAGGTGCTGGTGAGACTATATCTGGAATACTGTGCAGCTTTGGTCTCTTATTGAAGGAAAGATAACATTTTACTAGAGGCGGGTCAGTGAAGGTTCACGAGGATGAAAGATTCTTGATAGGGATGGACTTTCATGAGAAAAAGGCTTAAACAGGTTTGGATTCTACTCATTGGAGTTCAGAAAAATTGCAGGTTATGTCATTAAAGCATAAAGGATTCTTAAGTGGCTTGACAAGTTGAATGTTGAAAGGACGTTTCCCCAGCTTTGTAGAATTTAGGACCGGAGGACAAAGTCTCAGAATTAAGGTCCACCAATTTAAGACCCTGTGAGGAGGAATTTCTTTTCTTAAAGAATTGTGTCTTTGAAATTCCTTGCCATCGAGCGTCCTATGGCCAGTGTCCTTTTATATATTTAAGGCTGAGAGATTTTTGATCGGTGGGGAATTGAGGGTTACTGAAAAGGGCAGGAAAGTGGATGTGTGCCATGTTGGACCAGCCATGATGTGACAAATCCTACATGTTCTTATTTCATATGGTCTTATTGTAAATGGGATTACAATGGGCTGCTAACTTTTTTTGCTGAAGCAGACTTAATGGTTTGAATGACCTCTTTCTGTATTGTAACTTTTCTGTGGTTCTAATTTTCTAATCAGTCCTAGAGATGTTTTTTAATGATGCATTGGGTGGAGGTAACCATGGTTTTTGTTGCACTTCTGTTAAACGAGGACAAGTTACAAGCATAGATGAGACAATCTGAGAGTCTTTTGTAGCTGGATTTCTGCGTGAGTGACTTGTGACATCAGTGTAGGGTTCCCTAATCAGAACATGATGCATTTTTATGTCTTTTGTATTCTGAGCCAGCATCACTGAATACAACCTTTTTTCTGTGTCCTATACTTCTTTGCAACTGATGCTGTTCATTGCTTCCAGTGAAGAAGCAAGACTGCTGAGAGGCAATGCAGAGTAAAGAAAAATATATCTAATCTTGGATATAGCAAATTATTGATACTGTGATACTGAGACATTGGAGGTCATAAGTTTGATTCTGTGCTGTTAGCTGATATCAGTGTATTGGCAGTGCCAGGTGTTAAAAATGCTTCACCACCTTGGGGGGAGGGGGGTGCAAAGATTCTGAACTTTGAATCTTTTGATTTTTTTTAATGAATAGTCAAGGCAGGAAAATGAAACGGAGAGCAAGATCAAATAAATTATCTTATTGAATGGTAGCACTGGGCCAAGTGCTGTAAACCTTCTCGTCTAAGAGTATGGTGCTGGAAAGGCACAGCAGGCCAGGCAGCATCCGAGGAGCAGGACAATTGACGTTACAGGCATAAGCCCTTCATCAGGAAGGGTTTATGCCCAAAATATTGGTTCGCTTGCTCCTCTGATTCGACTGTGATCTCCAGCATCAGCAGTCGTCACCTTCTCCTAGCTGTAAATCTTCTATTTGTTTAGAGGGCTCTTACAGATGCTAAACCATATTACCTGGCATTTGTTTGCCATGCATGATCATTTCCAAAAAGGGAGGAACACCTTGACATTCTATGACATGACTAATGCTAAAACCCATCTATCAAAATCCTCAGGGCTACCATCAGTATTCCTACTAAGCTTCATGGCTGCACAGCCATTTGCAAAGTCCAATCAGCGTGTGGACGCAGCAACTCCAGATTCTAGAAAACACTGCTGTGCATGGATATCCGAGGCAGGTACAGGACAAGAAAACTAAAAGATGACAGGTTACTGTTGTATAGAAACTGAACGAGAGTAGCAAAAGAATGTAGATACAAGAATAATTCAGACACTCAGAATTCAAGCTGATGTTATCCAGGAAAATATTACCTGCTTTATTGGTACAATATTTACGAACATTCTCTTTTCACTGGCAATACTCAGCAATAATGTGTATCATCTGTAAGGTTCATTGATGAAATTCATCAGCACCTTCCAACCATTTCAGACAGTCCTCTGTCATTTCAGTCCTGGTTTCCTGAAATAAAACCCCACATTAGTCCCTTCCAAATTTTCTCCCTTCTGCTGTCTAATCCGTTCCACCTACCACTGAAGCTTCCTTGTAATTTCAGTTATGCCTGTCAGGGAACAAATAGATGTTTTAGTTTTCTGGATGATGTCAGAAGGCACCCTGTCTGACCAAGGCTGAGTGGAGAGGACAGGTTTACGATAATCTGTTATAACAAGAACCTGGATTTGATGGATAAGTGATTTCCTTTGATTCACTAGGGTAAGTGCCCAAGTCACGTCCTCATAAAGAATCTGTCATGGAATCATCAATAATGTGTGTTCTAGTGGGTGGCTTGATGTAGAATATTGAATGTGTGATCTGCCACAGATGAGATTTGATAGAGATGTTCAAAATAGTGAAGGGATTTGAGAATAGATTAGAAGAAACATCCCATTGATTTGAGGTGAAACAGGTTATATGTAGAAGAAGCTTTTTCTTACTGTGACTGGTTATAATCTGGAGTGCATGGCCTCTGATCTGTGCTATCATGTTTGGATGTGGCTTTCATATTGGATACTTGTCTGAAGAGAAAAGCATTTGCAAGCCAAGGGGAAAAACAAGGGAATGGAATTAGTTGCCATTCTTCCAGAGTGCTGGCACTGACTTGAATGGCTAAATTGACTCCTGTGCTGTAACTATTCTGTGGCTCTCTTCAGACTGCACCTTGAATGGGGGAAGAATGTTTGTTTGGATTGGGGAGGGGAAGAAAACGTTTTTATAAGGATCATTATCCTTTCCAGTTTTCAAGCTGCTGCTTATAGCAATGAAAATGATCATCGTGGAAATACTGAGCAAGTCTTGCATAATCTGTGAAGAGAAAAAACAGTTGATAATTTGGGTTCAATGTGACTCTTCAAAACTGAAGCAGAAATCCTGAAATGCATGTAACCTTGATATCAAAGGCACCAGAAGAAAAAAACTCCACTGGCTGAAGGCATACCTAGCACAAAATTGGATGCTGGTATCTCAACTTCATAACATTTCCTGCAACCATCTCTTAAAAATTAATGCAATTGCTGTTACTGAATCTGCTATTGTCAGCATCCTGGGAGGATCATTGTTAACTAGAAACCTAACTCAAATCAACCACAAATACTGTGGGCATACGCAGGTCTGAGATTGGGTGGTCTTTGGAGACTTACTAATTTTAACTCCCCAAAACATTCAGAAAATCTGCAAGATATAAATTGGATTGAGACCACATCCACAAACACTCATTCCCTTCAGAAATATACCGTGTAAAAGATGCCCTGCAGAAATTCAAAGCTTGAAGAACAAGGGCAGCTGATACATGGGAACACCACCACATGCAAGTTCACTCCAAGCCACTCACTGATATCTCTTGGAAATATATAATTGTTTCTTCAGTGTTGCTGGGTCAAAATCCCAGAATGCTCTACCTGACAGCATTGTGTGCTCACATACAACAAATATGTAGCCGTTCAAGGAGGCAGCTTGCCACCATTTGGGCTGGTATTTATTACCCATCCCTATCAGCAGCATGTTTTTTTAAAAAAGGATAGTGAAATAACATTCTTCACTTGGTTAGGTATAGTTCCAAAGTCCCCATTTCCCAAAGCTTTTCACATAGCAGCGTCAAAAATATTTTGACACATACCATCTGGAAGGAGACAGGAATCAGGAACATGGAAACATCATAACCTGTATATTCACATCCTAAACTGTGCATTGGGATGACTTGGAAATTACTTGATTGTCATTGTCATTGTGTCCTGGGACAAAGACAGTAACAACATGGATTGCAGCTGTTCAAGGAAATGGTTCATCATTGGCATCGGAGATAACCACATGTCATCAGCAATACTGTTACCTATGTAGTACCTTTTTAATGTAAAGTATCCATGAAACAATAGTCCTTTGTGCAGGAGTGATAGAGTTGGGTGTCCAATTTTGCATTATCGAGTGTTATTGGGGCAGTTGGCCAAAAGCTTGGTCAGAGAGGTCCATCTTGGGGACCATCATAATGGGGATATAGAGATTTTGAGAAATTTAGAGTGGCTTCCAGGACATAGTGTTCAGACAGCTAAAAGCATGACCCTGAATTGTAGAACCATACAAATGGAAATGGTCAAGAGGCCATACTTAGCTGAATTCAAATACCAGACTAAATGTAGGTTTGAAGATTAGGATAAGGAGGGTGAGGTAAAATATGTCAAAATCAGGACAAGAATTTTAAACTGAGTGTTGCTTATTTGCAGGGCAGTGGAGATCAGCAAGCGTGGTTAAAGGGTGAGTGAGACGTGAGTGAAGACCTAGACAGCAGCGTTTTGGATGACTCCAATTTGCAATGAGTAGAATTTGCTCTTGGTTTCAAGTGTTTTGAAATACATCTGTTGAATTTATTAGGAAGTTGAAACTAAAAAGATGTGATGTGTGTTTTGTTTTTCTGAATACTGTTCTTGTATGAAGACAACAATGTAAAATGTTTCAAGGCTGGACTGATGCTGAAAAGAGGGCAGTAAGTGACAAGAATTTAAAATTTAGTTAAGTTTAGTGCCAGACTAAATACAGTTGCAAGAATAGTCAGATGTAACCAGTGCAGAGTATTAACTATGCATTAACTTTACATTGTAAAAATAGAAAATGCTGGATGTACTCAGCAGGTCTGATAGTGTCTTTGGATGCAAAAGAGGTAATGTTTTTGTTTAGTAATCTCTTAGCCAAACAGAAAATCATTACAGTTGTGCCATTTTTAATTTAAAAATTCCACATTAACATCTTTTCTATCCAATATTGCTGTATTCTGGATTTACTAATGTACCATCTTACAGAAAATGTAAGCTTATGTAAATAGTTTATTACATAAGTGGTTTGGCGATTCTTGTAATCCCTTTCTGACACAAAATTATGCAACCAAGTTTATTTTTGATACTGCAAGCTGACCTAATTTAATTAGGCCACCAACTCTGCAGTAGTAAATACCTTTTTTATGCTTTAACGAGCTGCAGGTTAGTTGACACGACCCCTAAAATCACCTGAAAAGACTTTGCGTAACCAGTTTAACTGGGTAATGAAAGATAAGCCCCTAAGGAAATTTTGTGTACTGTAGATAATGGAATAATCTTGCATGGGACGTAGAAGCAGAGGCTAGTTCCTCAAAACTATTTGAAAATGTGTTGCTGGTTAAAGCACAGCAGGTCAGGCAGCATCCAAGGAATAGGAAATTCGACGTTTCGGGCATAAGCCCTTCATCCTCAAAACTATTTGGCCATTCAGTAAGATCACTTTTAATCCGTTTGTGTCGTAGCTGAGCTAGGAATTTGATTTGCAGACATTTTGTCCCTTGTCTAGGTGAGGCTTTGGAACCTCCTGTGAAGCACTGCTGTCTTGTCTCTTCTGGAATTTATTTGGTTCCATGCCTGCTACCTCCAATTGCCGGTTCAGGTTGTTCATAATGGCCAGTATATTGCGTCTAGGTCTATGTGCTTATTGATAGAGCATGGCACTCATCCACAGGCTTCGAGAAATTCTCTGGCAGTCCTCTCTGTTGTTGTGTTGTCCCGGTTGAATTTGTGGTCTTTGTCATCTGTGTGTGTGTGGCAATGAGGGAAGCTGGTTGTGGTGTTTAGTGGCTAGTTGGTGTTCATGATTATGGATTGCTAGTTGTCTGCCTATTTGTCCTATGTAGTGTTTCGTAAAATTTTGCATGGAATCTTGTGAATTAAGTTTGTCTTACACATGATAGGTATAGGGTCTTTTATCCTGGTGAGCTGTTGTCTGAGTGTTACTGTTGGTTTGTGGGCTGTCATGAATCCCAGTGGTCCGAGAAGTCTTGCTATCAGTACCAAGAGTTTTGTTATAAGGTAGCGTTGCTGGTGACTTTGGTTGCGACATGTTTGTCTGCTAGGCAACTGCAGATGAAATTGCGGGGATATCTGTTCTTGGTGAATACTTTTGTTTTTCCATCGATTATAGGACAGTCAGAATTTCTAGAAGCATGGCACTTGCCCAGAGACTCCATCAACAAACACACAGATCTAGACCCAATATACCGGCCATGACAATGAAGGCTGCTGGAACCAGCTACCGGAAGTAGCAGGACCACAACCAAGTAAATTCCAGAAGAGAGAGCACAGCAGCGCTTCACAGGAAGCTCCAAATCACTGAAGGTGTCACCTAGACAGGGGTTGAAACATCTGCAAATCAACTTCCCAACTCTGAACATGCCCACAACTACAACTGGTACCCAAGCTACGAATCTTTTACACAACCTTTCATTAGTTTGTGTTCCAAATTCATTCCTGTCTGCTCCTGATAACCTCAGATTGCATGTTAGACAAGGGAATCTGTCTACCTCTTACTTTGTTTTAAGAAAAAAAAGACCCCACCCCACCTCCACTGACTTCTGAGGCAGTGTGTTCCACACGTGTGCAACACTCTGAAAGGAAAGTAAGTCCTAAAAGGGCAACCCCAGGTTTTAAAACGGTGTCACCTAATTCTGGATGCATCTATGTTAAAAGAAGAAAAGTTTGCAATGTGGGCATTGCTGGATGGGCATTTATTGCTCCTCATTTTAATTGCTGAGAGAGCAGTTTGAGTCAACCACATTGCTGTGGATCTGGAATCGCTTGTAGGCCAGGCAAGTAAGGATGGTAGATCCGCTTCTCTAAAGTATGAATGGGTCAGATGGGTTTTTACAGCAATTAAGAGTGGCAATTGGGTTAGATTTTAATTCCAGATTTTTATTGGATACAAATTTCACCATTTGCCATGTCCCCAGAACATTAGCCTGAAGTCCTATATTACTAGTTCAACAATATTATCAGCATGCCACTACCACCACCTTGTCAAGACTGTTTGGGACCTTTTATTTTAATACTGGAATCACCTAACTCCTTGCTCTTCCAAACTCCAGGAATTGAAATCTTTAATCAAGATTAAATGTAGGAGTAGGGCTTTCCATTTAAAGTTGGAACGTGCATTTCCAGCTTCCAACTCCATTTTTGAGTCACGAAGACGGTAAATAAATGGGAAAGTTGTTCAGTCAAAAGATTATGGAAAACCCTTTGAGAATAGCTGCAACAGAGTAAAAGGTATAACTCAGTTATAGAGTCATAGAGAAACATAACAACATGAAAATAGACTCTTCGGTCCAACTCGTTCCCAGCCAACAAAACCCTAAATGAATTTAGTCCCATTTGCCAATTGACCCGTATTCCTTAACTCCTCCTATTCATGTACCCATCCAGATGCCTTTTTAAATGTTGTACTTGTACCAGCCTCTACCATTTGTCTGGCATTTCGCCACTGTGTGAAAAAGGTGCCCCTCAGGTCCCTATTAAATCTTTTCCTCTCTCACCTTTTAACCTGTACCCTCTAGTTTGGACCACTCCCTACCCCACACTGGGGGAAAGACCTTGTATTCACCGTATACATTCCCCTCATGTTTTTATAAGCCTCTATAAGGTCACCCCTCAGCCTCCAGGAAAATAATGCAACTCTATTTACCCTCTGCTCATAACTCAAACCCTCCAACCCTGCCAAAATTGTTGACAAGCTCCAATGAACTCTTTCAAGTTTCACAACTTCCTCCCTATAGGAGGGAGACTAGAGTTGCATGCAATATTCCAGTGGTGGCCTGACCAATGTTGCAGCTGTGCAGAACATGATGTCCCAACTTCTGTACTTAATCCACTAACCAATAAATGCAAGCATACCGAATGTCTTATCCGATGTAGCTGCGACTCCACTTTCGAAGAACTGTGAACCTGCATTTCAAGGTCTGTTTGTTCAGCAGCATTCCTTCGAACATTACCATTTAAGTGTATAAGTCCTGCTCTGATTTTTGCCTTTCCAAAATGTGAGATGCTGCATTTATCTGAATTAAACTCTATGTGCCACTTCTTGGTCCATTGGTCAATTAATCCACTATTTGGCCCCATTTCTATGCCTCTTCCAATACTTTTCTCCTTCCCTAAGAAACAAAAATCGTGCAAATTTTCTACTTGTAAATCAGATCAGGTACCTAGTGGCTGCTTGCCGAGTGTGATGTAATCGAGAGATGACCTTATAGAGGTTTATAAAATCGCGAGGGGCATGGATAGGATAAATAGACAGTCTTTTCCCTTGTGTGGGGGAGTCCAGAACTAAAGGGTATAGGTTGAGAGTGAGTGGAAAAATATGAAAGACCTACGGGGCAACTTTTTCACGCAGAGAGTGGTACATGTATGGAATGAGCTGCCAGAGGAAGTAGTGGAGGCTGGTACAATTGCAACATTTAAAAGGCATTTGGATGGGTATATGGATAGGAAGGGTTTGGAGGCATATGGGCCAAGTGCTGGCAGTTGGGACTAGATTGGGTTGGGATATCTGGTCGGCATGGATGAGTTGGACCTAGGGGTCTGTTTCCATGCTGTAGTTCTCTGACTCTATAACTGTGACCTCACCACAATGTCCATGACATGATCCACAGCTGCAAGAGAAGGCTCTGACTAGGAGAAAGAAAGGGGACTGCAAATGCTGGAGGTCAGAGTTGAAAAGTGCGGCGCTGGAAAGGCAAAAGAAAAGGCAGCATACATGAATTTTGTGCGCTTCTGCCAGCTCACTGTGTTCACAAGGGCACGCACACATCTCCTACATCTCGACAGGATACATCTTTGGTCTTTGTTCTCATTCACTTTGTGCTTACTGGGATGTTATCAGCCTCCGGCTTCTATTGCTTTTTAATGGAGAGGGAGGCATCTAACTAGTGGGAACACTAAGCAGTCAGAGGGCGGATATGTCATTATGAAGAATGGCTTTGTCACAGCATGTGCTTCAACCAAATGATCAGAAGAAAGTAGTCCTTAGTGGTGTGAAGAGGGACCATAGACTGAACTGTCAGGAGTCCACCACACTCATTGGTCTTTTCTAATTCTAGTCCAGCTGCTTGGTCTGACAAGACTCCAGGGATCAGTGTCCTTCCAGTCTGGGAACTTGGCCACAGTCTGATTTATAGGTCATCTGAAACTCATTCTCAGATTGTAGGTAGGTCAGGATGACAGGTCCCTTTACCCAAGGTTTCACACACGAGATGCAATTGGCCCGCACCAACTTCTGCAAACAACTCAAGTTTAATAAAGCCTGTACAAACTAAGTTGCCCCTTTGGCACTCCTCGCAGGTGTGCAAAGTTGAATCAAAGAGGCCCTGAACACAGGAAACACATCCCCTTTATGCAGATCATTTGGTAATGCTCACAGTACTCCAGCCACCTCCCAATAACCACGTAATCCCAGGTACAATGGTAGAATAAGTCATCCTCTGAGATAATGTAAATGCCCTAATCCTAGGAAAACGTTCTGCAAACACTTTCCTGACTCAGTGATTTCCCCTAGACCATGAGGTGTGATATACTTCAGTATCAGGGGATGATCACGCAAATTAATTTGATTGGCTGAAGGATTGCTGTGAAAGCATTTCTGAATTGAGGGGACTGAATCGGAGTTTAATTTGATACTTGCAGTAGAATAGTCGTAAATGGCTGCCCAAATGAAGTGTGGGTTACAATGCATTGTCATCGAAATTCCTGCATGCTGTCTGAGACAGAATGTCGCCCCCCCCCCCCCACTCGGTTCCGGTATGTTTAGTTTTTTGGAGAAAGGCAGGACAGTTTAACCCTTTAATGTCCAGAGAGAGAGCACGAGCTAATCTTTTAACCTTACATGTGTGCTCATTGAGTCATAAGAGATGTACAACACAGAAATGGACCGTCTAGCCCAACTCGCCCATGCCGACCTGATATCCCAATGCAATAGAGTCCCACCTGCCAGCACGTGGCCCATATCCCTTCAAACCCTTCCTATTCATAGACCCATCCAGATGCCTTTTAAATGTTGCAATTGTACTAGCTTCCACCACTTCCTCTGGCAGCTCATTCCATACACATACCACCCTCTGCGTGAAAAAGTTGCCCCTTGGGTCTCTTTTATATCTTTCCCCTCTCACCTTAAACCTATGCCCTCTAGCTCTGGACTCCCCCACCCCAGGGAAAAGTGTTTGTCTATTTATCCTACCATGTCCCTCATGATTTTGTAAACTTCTAAGGTCACCTCTCAGCCCCTGAAGCTCCAGGGAAAACAGCCCCAGCCTGTTCGGCCTCTCCCTATTGCTCAAATCCTCCAACCCTGGTAACGTCCTTGTAAACCTTTTCTGAACCCTTTCAAGTTTCACAACATCTTTCTGATAGGAAGGAGACCAGAATTGCATGCGATATTCCAACAGTGGCCTAACCAATGCTGCAACATGACCTCCCAACTCCTGTACTCAATACTCTGATCAGTAAAGGAAAACATACCAAGCACCACCTTCACTATCCTATCTACCTGCGACTCCACTTTCAAGGAGCTATGAACCTGCACTCCAAGGTCTCTTTATTCAGCAACTCTCCCTAGGACCTTACCATAAAGGGTATAAGTCCTGCTAAGATTTGCTTTCCCAAAATGCAGCACATCATTTATCTAAATTAAACTTCATCTGCCACTTCTCAGTCCATGTGCTGTGTAAATAGTTTTCCTGCAATGATAGGGATTAAGAATGATGAAATTACACGTAGTGATGGTTGAGCAGGAGAGATTATGTAGCATCCCCAGATCTCCAGTGAATTAATAGAAAGCACAAAGGGTGGGAAGGGTCAGTAGCTTTGGAAGGTGAGTGGACATGATGCATCTAATATGTGTTATGGTTTACGAGCATAAAATGATTGTACAATGGCAGAGCTCCAGTTAGTGTTGCCCGGTGAATGTGAGATGACAGAGAGAACTTGGTGTCCCTTATCCATGAAGAACACAGAAGACATCTTCCTGTGCTACTGGGGCAGTCCTTGTAACCTGAGTCACAGCACGAGAGTTAAAATCTTTGTCTTTGCAAGCTGTGGTGTTAACTTGTTTTAACTGATTTATTTTTGCATATAAATTTTGTTTTTATTTACAATAGTATTGAAATCTTGTGGCATAGACCTGTCAGTTAATTATTTGGTGATTTTTGTTTTAATCTCTTTTTAAAATTTTTAATGGTTCCTAACATTAGTGTAATGCATTTAGAATGAGATCAGATTGTTAGATTAAAGAATCCCAAAAATTTGTGGTCCTTCTCTAGTTCCTGGGGCGTCACTTGTTAATTTGCCATATTGTGCAAAGGGTTCTAGGCCAAATTTCAGTTTACAGTTAATAAATGAACAAAACCATTATTAAATCACAAACAACTGCAGTCGTCATTCACGGAGAGCAACCAGTAGTTTGCGTTGACAGAATGGAAGTAATAACAAGGGTAAGAAGACATTGGTAGGAGAAATCTGTAGGCCCCATGTTTTTTTTTAAAAAAAAGAGAGAGGCAGTACATTAATCATTAATTTAAATCATCTTGTAGTGGATAGCTGAAGACTTTTTCCCATGGCGGAAATGTCTCACGTGGGAGTGTAATTTTAAGGTAATTTGAAGGAAAGTTTAGGGGATGTCTGAGGTCAGCTCTTTACTCAGAGTGGCGGGTGCCTGGAATGCACTACCGGCAGTAGTGTTAGGGGCATTTAAGCAACACTTGGGCAGGCACATGCAAATTAGTACAATGAAGGGTATGTTGGTTATTTTCTCCTTTTTAGAGTAGGATATAAGGCTGGCAAGACATCAAGGGCAGAAGGGCCTGTACTGTGCTATACTCTTGTGTTCTATATTTTTTAAAATGTCAAAGAAATTGCTAGAAATTACTGTATTTAAAAAAAAACTGCAAAGCATTAGTAAATGAATGGTATAGTCAATAGGGCTATCATGGTTTCATGAAAGGGATACTATGTCTGAGAAATTTTTGAATTCTTTGAGGTAGTAAGCAGGGTAGGTCAAGGGTGACCAGTAGCTTTAATATCTTTGGGTTTCCAGGTGTTTGGATTTTTTAAAAAAGTTAGGCTACTTAGTAAGAAAAGAACCAATAGGGTTGGAAATTGTATCGTAGTGTAATCAGAGAGTTAGCTAATTAATGGAAGATACAGAGAGACGGAAGACATAAGGGGGCATTTTTGAGGATGGTAACCGAAACTTGATGGACCAAACCCCCTCAAAACATTTCAAGAAAGTGGCTCAGACCCAAACTTTTGGCAAGTTGTTTTAAGCAGGTGTAATGCAGATATTCCAGGAGTGATACAACTGGTCAACCTGAGAGTGTATAAGTTATGAGCAGGTAGGGAAAGAGTAAGATTTAGGGTTGCTTGACAAAGGCTCAATTAGCATAACTTTGACCAGATAAGAGCTGAAAATGTGTTGCTGGGAAACTGCAGCAGGTCAGGCAGCATCCAAGGAGCAGGAGCAGGAGAATCGACGTTTCGGGCGTGAGCCCTCCTTTGGGCTCATGCCTGAAACATCGATTCTCCTGCTCCTTGGATGCTGCCTGACCTGCGCTTTTCCAGCAACACATTTTCAGCTCTGATCTCCAGCATCTGCAGTCCTCACATTCTCCTTTGACCAGATAAGAACTTGCAGTAAACAGTGAAGTGCTGGAGGCAAGGGTATTGGTTTAATGTGGTAAAGAAGGGCCTGTTATGTGAAATGCCAAATGATTTAATCATTACTGTTGATGCTCACTGATTGTAATGGTCACCTGATCGATACAGATGCTGCCTTATTTGAATGAAACACAAACAAACGACAGCAGACTAAGTTAACCTATCGGCAAACCCAACAGATTATCCCAATTTAGTGATGCTGTTATCAATACTTGCAACAATCCCTATAAACACCCCTTAACACAAAAGATAAAATGAAACACAGATTCTTACAGGAGAGAAGTCAGACTTCCAGCCTGGACCTGCTTCTTTAGATCCAGCAGCTTTTCAACACTATTGCTAAAGACCAAACCAAACCAGAGAAAAGCTGAGCTGGGAGAACTGGCCACTCCCTTTTCATTGTGCAAGTATTTTATAAACACTCGAAAGCCTGTTGCCTGAGGCAGTATCTGTTAGCTACAATCACACTGGCCTGAAACTCTTCAATTTGGACTTTGAGTCTGTTGTTTACCAACTCTAGAAAAGAAAAACCAAGGACGACAAAACTTTGTTAAAGGAGCAACTTTGTCACATGCCACTGGAATTGATGCTGGAACCACAATTAGCTACAATGTATATTAAGCACTTTGGGGAAAATAAATGTGCTGTAATCAAGTTTGCGGATGAAACAAATGTAGGTTGGAGGGCAATTGGTGAGGAAGACACAGTTTGCAGAGGGACTTAGAAAGGTTACATGAGTAGGCAAAAACTTGGCAGGTGGAACATTAATATGGAGAAAATGGTGAGGTTATTCAATTTTGGGGGAGAAATAGATGAGCTGAATGTTATTTAAATAGACAAAGGATGCAGAAAGCTACAGCATGGAGATTTTGGGATCCTTGTGCATGAATCTCAAAAAACTAGTCTCTTGACCAAAATACGTGAAATTCATTTAAGCTCAGGATTAAGTCTAGTTGGCAGAGATGACTGATTACCTCTATTTTTAAAAGAAATAAGGAAAGTGACATTTGGAATTACAATGCTAGTCAACAATTTATTTCAACAGTCTCATGTATGCAATTCTGCTCCATCAGTTCACTGAACAGTTGCACCTGGGAATTATCGGACAGTGTAACCCATTTAAGTGTGACCTTACTCCAACTAAGTACAAACGACCCCTACCACCCTTCTTGCTGAACAGCACTTCAAGGTGTTGTCAATTTATTGATCTTCTGCCATAAGGTCAAATTGGCATATTTCCACTGTCCCTATTCCCTGTCCCAAACTGGACTTCCTGAAATTACTTCCAACCTGTTTTAGATTAACCATTTCTGTTTTCTTTTCTCTTTTGCTCACACCAACCAGACGTGCTCATTCATTCTCCCAGAACCAGTCATCTTGTGCATAGTTGCTACCAGTGACCCTTGCTAGAGATAACTTGCACAGTTTTGCTGAAGGTGGAGTCAATTTATGAGTAGATGGTTGAATGAGGTATTGATGTGCCTCATTGTGACTGATTCTGTTTCTTGATGTATGTATCTGCTCCTTCGTAGGAACAGAAGAAAGAAATTGAGCTGGGGGTGAAGTTGATACAAATGGCTGGTGTAACCATCATGAGTAAAATTTATTTGTGACTCTGAATTTTCAAAGTTATGATAATTGAAGGTATTTGCAAATCTAAAATTCATAAGTTACATTCTTTTTGTCTGAAAAATATTTAGTGTAGTTTTCAACCAGCATCACAAAAGAAGGCAGTTAATCAAATCTGATATCTTGCTTCTGTTTGTGGAGCTTTGTGCTGTGTGAATTGGTTGCCTGCAGTTTAGTTGGCTGGAAAATGGTTTGATATCCTGAGGTCAAACTTTTTTCCTTTTTCTTTATAAATTTGCCATCATTACATTTTGGCATTTTTGATGCTTTTAGATCGGCTTTCTATAAATAAATTATAGAACAGTTATTAATTTTGGAAGCATATAGCAGAAATGATTGACTGAACAGAACCCGCTAATATTGTTTATTGGTTCCTGTTGGTTAGTTTTATTTGCATAATTAAAGCAAGAAGTTGTGGGTGCTAGAGATCCGACACAAAAACTAAGTGCTGGAAACTCATGTTTTCTCTCATCACAGATGCTGCAAGACTGTGTTAACAATATTGAATTTGAGGTTACTTTTGTTTTGGAAGTGAAGAACGGTAGATCTGAGCTGGGATATATGCTGTTGATAAATAGGGTTTGGAGGGATATGGGCTGGGTGCTGGCAGGTGGAATTAGGTTGGGTTGGGATATCTGGTTGGCATGGACAAGTTGGACCGAAGGGTCTGTTTTCGTGCTGTACACCTCTGTGACACTCTGACTCTATGACAAAGGAATTGTTTCTTAGATCAGTATGTTGCATAACCTGGGAACTAGTTATTTCAGATCTAACAATGTGTAATATGGAGGATGAATAAGACATCTAGTTAAGGTTCATAGAGGGATGATGATGATGATGATCACAGCATAGCAAAATTATCTCAAACTGTTGTCATAGTCGTAGAGATGTACAGCATGGAAACAGACCCTTCGGTCCAAAATAAAGTAATTCCCAGAGGTTTGAAGAAAGTTGTTTAAAATGAATTGGGATATAGATTAATGGGCAAGTCTGTGCTTGAGCCCATGTTCTGAAATATCATAAACAATTTACAAAAGTTTATCCTGGTCAAAAATGGACTTGATGACTACGTAGTTGATGGGCACTCGAGGAAAGTATCCAATCAAAAACCAAAGCTTAGAAATTGGCAAACACTAGGGCAGAGGATTCTAAATGTTCTTAGTAACCCGTTTTGGAAGACTTAAAAGCTAATATAGAGAGAGGAAGTTTATTTTGAAAGCAAATAGGCAAGAAACATGAAAACTAATAGTAACCGATTCTATAGATATATAAAAAAATTAATTGATGTGCAAGTGTGGGACCTTTAGTAGGATGCAACTGAAAAATTTAATGTTAACAGAAATAACAGTTTGATGCCAAGATTTTACATCTGTGTTCAAAGTACTTCAAACATCTCAAATATAACAGATAAGCAGGATGGCAGAGATCTTGTAACACTATTTTGAGAAGCCATGTATTTCACCCTAAACTTGTCAAAAGCAAACGGGTCCCTAGCGTCTGATGGCCTGTTTTGGAGCGTTTTAAAGGAAGTGGCTGCAGAGATAGAAGTGGCATTGTTCAAAATTTTCTGGAACTCACTGTATTCCATGGAGCTCCAGCAGATTAATTGTTTACCAATTTGACTTCCCTGTTCAAGAAGATGAGATAGAAAGCAGGAAACTATAGACCAGTCGTCTAACATTTGTTGGGGGGAGAAAGATCATATTATGAAAGAAATAGCTGGACATTTAGACGAGTTTAATAATCCAAAAGAGTGAACATTTTTCCTGGAAAGGAAGTCATGTTTGACAAATTTGCTTGAGATTTTTGAGGCTATTATAAAGGGGGCTGGGTAGATTATATATTTGGATTTCAAGAAGGTATTTAGTAAGCTGCCATATGAAAGATCAAAAGGAGCTCATATTGGAGTACCATATTAGCATGGTTTGAGGATTGGTTAGCACACAAGACAGAATAAAGACTTGGGTTTTTTTAAGTTGGAAAGGTACAAGTCATAAAGTGTCACAAGGATCAGTCCTAAGGTCTCAATTGTTGAGAGAAGCAGTTTTGATATTTCGGGTCCAATATGACTCTTCGATACATCATGTCGGACTATACACTAATTTTGTTTCTCTCTCTGCAAATCCTGCCAGACCTGCTGAGTTTTCCCAGCATTTTCTGTTTGTTTCAGCTTTGTAGCATCTTTGTTTTTATTACTAGGATCACAATTATTTGCTAATGACCTCTGACAGGGCAGAGTGTAACTTATGCAGATTTTCTGATCATATGAGGATGTAAAAACTCTGCAAGCAGATGTAGGTGAGTTGAGTGGGAAAAATCTTAATATGAAGTTTAATGTCAAAGTGAGAGATTATGTAGTTTGGAGGGAAGAGACAAAGGGCAGACTATATTAGTTAAATGGAGAGAGACTCCAAAAAAGTGCAGCGCAGATGGATCTTTTGTGCATGAAACACAAGTTAGCATGCAAGTGCAGCAAGTAATTAAGGTGGCAATGGAGTTTTGACCTTTTAATGCTGGAGGATTCAATTTAAAAATAGAAAGTTTTTTTTTTACAACTCTCCAGGGTGTTGAAGATGCTGCACTTGGAACACTGTATACAGTTTTGGTCCAAGTTCTTATGAAAGAATGTACTGGAATTGCAGGCTGTATGAGAGAAATTGACTCAACTGATTCTTGGACTGTAGGGGTTTACTTAGCAAGAGTGGCTAAATGTTTCAGGCCTTTATTTATTCGAGTTTAGAATATTGATGAAGGTCTTATTGAAATGTGCAAGATGCTTTGTGGTTTTTACAAGGTAGATGTTAAGAGGATTTTTTCCATTCATTGGGAAAACTGAAACTAGGGGGCATACTTAGAGTAAGGCGGATCACTCAAATTAAACATGAAATGTGAAGGAATTTCTTATCACAAGGTACTGAAATCCATAGCCCAAAGTGTTGTGGAGGCTAGTTTTGAAGTATTTTAAAGAGGAGGGAGATGGTTTTTGACATACCAGCAAGGTGAGGGCTATTAGAGTTTGCACAAAAGAGGAATTGAAGGCTGAGATAGGTAAGCCCTGATTTGAGAGAAGGATGGCGGCATGGTAGCTCAGTGTTTAGCACTGCTGCCTCCGTGCCAAAGACCCAGGGTTCAATTCCAGCCTCTGACAACTGTCTGTGTGGAGTATGCACATTCTCCCAGTGTCTGGTTGGGTTTCCTCTGGCTGCTCTGGTTTCCTCCCACAATCCACAAATGTGTAGGTTAGGTGAATTGGCCATGCGAAATTGCCCATAGTGTTCAGGGGTGTGTAGGTTATATTCATTAGTCAGGGGTAAACGTAGAGTAGTAGGAGTAGGGGAATGAGTCTGGGTGGGTTACTCTTCCGAGGGTCATTGTGGACTTGTTGGGCCAAATGGCCTGTCTCTACACTGTAGGGATTCTAAGAAAGAGATGACCAGGCTTGAGGGGCTAAATGACCTACTTCTATTGTGAGACTTGGAAGTCCAATTTAGAATTGTGCAGAGTCAGCCTAACTTTATCAAGGGTAGGTCATAGAAACATAGGAGCAGGTGGAGGCCATTTGGCCCTTCGAGCCTGCCCCACCATTCATCATGGTCATGGCTGATCCTTCAACTCAAGAGGGTATTTCTCTGGTCTTTTCATAACCTTTGATTCCATTCACCTCAAGTGGTATATCTACCTGCCTTTTGAATACATTCAATGTTTTGGTATCAACTCATTCTTGTGGTAATGAATTCCACATGGCTCACCACTCTGGGTGAAGAAATGCCTTTTCTCATCCTAAATGGTCTACCCCAAATCTGGGGACTGTGACCCCTATCAGGAACATTTTCCCTGCATCTGTGTAGATCATGTTAGAATTTTAAGTATCTTTTGAAATTCTGTCCCCTGCCTTCGTCTGAACTCCAGCGATAACAAACCTAACCTAGTCAATCTCTTCTCATAGGTCAGTCCTGCCATCCCTAGATTCAGTAAGTCTTTGCTGCACTCATCCTTCCTCAAAAGGATACCAAAAAGCAGACAAAATTCCAGATGTGGCCTCATGAAGGCCCTGTGTAACTGCGACAACACATCCCTCCTCCTGTACTCGACCTCTTGCAATGATGACCAACATATCATTTGATGTCTTTATCACCTGCTGCACTGCACTGCATGCTTGCCTTCAGTGACTAGACACTGCACAAGGACAGTTGAAAATGTGTTGCTGGTTAAAGCACAGCAGGTTAGGCAGCATCCAAGGAATAGGAAATTCGACGTTTCGGGCATAAGCCCTTCATCAGGAAGGGCTTATGATTCCTGATGAAGGGCTTATGCCCGAAACGTCGAATTTCCTATTCCTTGGATGCTGCCTAACCTCCTGTGCTTTAACCAGCAACACATTTTCAACTGTGATCTCCAGCATCTGCAGACCTCACTTTTTACCCGAATGCTGCACAAGGACAGCCAGGTCCACCTGCACACTCCCCTTTTTAATTTCCAGCCATTCAGGTAGTAATCTGCTTTGTTTTTGCTTCCAAAGTGAATGACCTCACATTTATCCATATTATACTGCATCTGCCATTGATTTGCTCACTCGCCCAACTTGTCCAGATCATGCTGAAGGATCTCTGTATCCCCATCACAGCTCACCCTCCCATCCAGTTTGCTATCATCTGCAAAGATTGAGATGTCACATTTTATTCCCTTATCCAAATCATTCATATATATTGTAAATAGCTGGAGTACCAGCATAGATCCCTGTGTCACCTCATTAGTTACAGCCTGCCAATTTGAAAAGGACCCATTAAGTCCTACTTTGTTTCCTCTATGCCAGCCAGTTTTCTGTCCATCTCCGAACACTTCCCCTAATACCATGCACTTTTAATCTTGCACAATAGTCTCTCATATCGGAATTTGTCTAAAACTCTCTGGAAGTCCATTGACTGGCTCCCCCTTATCATCTCTACTGGTTAAATCTTAATAGAATTCCAATAGATTTGAGCATGATATCCCCTTCATAAATCCATGCTGACTGTCTGTCTAATCCTGCCACTGCTTTCTAAATGCTCTGCTATAAAGTCCTCGGTAGTGGATTCAAGAATTTTTCACACTAATGTTAGGTTTACTGGTTTATAATTCCCTGTTTGCGCTCTACCTCCCTTTTGTTTAGAATATTGGAGTGACATTAGCTACTCTTCAATCTACAGTTGCAGAGTCAATAGAATTCTGGGAAAAACTACCAATGCATCAACTATTTCAAGAGCCACTTAAGTACTATGGGATGTAGGTTATCAGGCCATGTGGATTTGTTTTCCTTCAATCCCATCAACTTTCTCAGCACTATTTCTCTCCTAATATTGATCTCCCTCAGTTCTTCACTGTCACTAAATCTTGCATTCTTGAACATATTTGGTCTCTGATTTGTTCTCTTTTGTGAAGACATAACCAAATTATGTATTTGATTGCTCAGCCATTTCCTTCTCCCCTATTATACATTCCCCCATTTCCGTCTGTAGGGGAACAACATTTGTCTTCACCAGTCTCTTTCTCCTGATGTACATAGAAATTCTTACTGTCAGTCTTTATGTTCATTTTGTGCTTACTTTCATACTGTATTTTTCCTTTCTTAATCAACCCTTGGTCCTTTGTTGAATTCTAAACTGCTCCCAATCCTCAGCTGTTATTTTTCTTGGCCAATCTGTAAGCTTCTTCCTTGGATGGGATACTTTCTCTAATTTGTTTAGTAAGCCATGGATTGGCTCTCTTAACCCATTTTTGTTTTTGTGCCATACCCACCAGCACTACTCACCTGCATTCTGCTGACAAGCCCCCCCCCCCCCCCCCCCCCACAGACCCCACTGTCACTATCCCCACCCCCCAAAACCCTGAGGGGAATACTACCCCTGCTCATGACTCCACCCCCATTCCCCCCACTACCACACTCCATCTAGTTACAGGGGTTCCACCCTCACTCCCAGCTCCACACCCACACCAGATCCCAGCTCCCAGACCTCCCCCTCACTAAGGACGAACAATCAGTCCTCAGCAAAGGACTCACCTTCATCCCCCTCCGTCCACGCATCAATGAATTTAATCCATGCCGTGACGTCGAACAATTCTTCCGTCGCCTCTGCCTCTGAGCTTACTTTCACAATCAGGATTCCTGCCCACCTCCAACACACTGCATCCACTTGGACACCCTGCGCTGGCCTATTACCCTCCCTCGACCTCTTCGTTTCCAACTGCCGCTGGGACATTAACAGCCTCAACTTGTCTACCCCCCTCCCCCACTCCAACCTCTCACCCTCGCAACGCGCAGCCCTCCAATCCCTCTGCTCCAATTCCAACCTCACCATCAAGCCAGCGGATAAAGGGGGCGCAGTGGTAGTCTGGCGCACTGACCTCTACACCGCTGAAGCCAAACGCCAACTCGAGGACACCTCTTCCTACTGCTCCCTTGACCATGACCCCATCCCCCA
Source organism: Hemiscyllium ocellatum (assembly GCF_020745735.1). Lineage (NCBI taxonomy): Eukaryota > Metazoa > Chordata > Chondrichthyes > Orectolobiformes > Hemiscylliidae > Hemiscyllium > Hemiscyllium ocellatum. The sequence continues at coordinate 98,599,296 of NC_083409.1, forward strand.
TCACCAAACCGTCATCTCCCAGACCATACAGAACCTCATCACCTCAGGAGATCTCCCACACACAGCTTCCAACCTCAGTCCGGGAATCCAGCACTGTCCGGTTCTACCTCCTTCCCAAGATCCACACGCCTGACCACCCTGGCCGACCCATTGTCTCAGCATGCTCCTGCCCCACTGAACTCATCTCTACCGACCTTGACACTGTCCTATCCCCCCTAGTCCAGGAAGTCTCCACATACATTCGAGACACCACCCACGCCCTCCACCTCCTCCAAGACTTCCGTTTCCCCGGCCCCCAACGCCTCATCTTTACCACGGATATCCAGTCCCTCTACACCTCCATCCGCCATGACCAGGGCCTCCAAGCTCTCCGTTTTTTCCTCTCCAGACGTCCCCAACAGTACCCTTCTACCGACACTCTCGTTCGTTTGGCCGAACTGATCTTCACCCTTAACAATTTCTCCTTCCAATCTTCCCACTTCCTCCAGACCAAAGGAGTGGCCATGGGCACATGTATGGGCCCCAGCTCTGCCTATCTCCTTTGTTGGCTACGTAGAACAGTTGATCTTCCATAATTACACCGGCACCACTCCTCACCTCTTCCTCCGCTACATTGATGACTGCATTGGCGCCACCTCGTGCTCCTGCGAGGAGATTGAGCAATTCATCAACTTCACCAACACATTCCACCTTGACCTAAATTTACCTGGACCATCTCTGACACCTCCCTCCCCTTCCTGGACCTCTCCATCTCCATTAATGACAACTGACTTGACACTGACATTTTTTACAAACACGCCGACTCCCACAGCTACCTGGATTACACCTCTTCCCACCCTATGTTTTGCAAAAATGCCATCCCGTATTCCCAATTCCTCTGCTTTTGCCGTATCTGCTCCCAGGAGGATCAGTTCCACCACAGAACACACCAGATGGCCTCCTTCTTTAGAGACCGCAACTTCCCTTCCCATGTGGTGAAAGATGCCCTCCAACACATCTTGTCCACATCCCACACCTCCGCCCTCAGACCCCACCTCTCCAACAGTAACCAGGACAGAATGCCCCTGGTGCTCACCTTCCACCCTACCAACCTTCGCATAAACCAAATCATCCGCCAACATTTCTGTCACCTCCAAAAAGATTCCACCACCAGGGATATATTTCCCTCCCCACCCCTTTCCGCCTTCCGCAAAGACCGTTCCCTCCGTGACTACCTGGTCAGGTCCACGTTCCCCTACAACCCACCCTCCCATCCTGGCACCACCTTCTGCCACCGCAGGAACTGTAAAACCTGCGCCTACACCTCCTCCCTCACCTCTATCCAAGGCCATAAAGGAGCCTTCCACATCCATCAAAGTTTTACCTGCACATCCACTAATATCATTTATTGTATCTGTTGCTCCCGATGTGGTCTCCTCTACATTGGGGAGACTGGGCGCCTCCTAGCAGAGCGCTTTAGGGAACATCTCCGGGACACCAATCAACCACACTGCCCCGCGGCCCAACATTTCAACTCCCCCTCCCATTCTGCTGAGGACATGGGGGTCCTGGGCCTCCTTCACCGCCGCTCCCTCACCACCAGACGCCTGGAGGAAGAATGCCTCATCTTCCACCTTGGAACACTTCAACCCCAGGGCATCAATATGGACTTCAACAGTTTCCTCATTTCCCCTCCCCCCACTTCACCCTAGTTCTAAATTTCCAGCTCAGCACTGTCCCCATGACTTGTCTGGACTTGTCCAACCTGCTGATCTCCTTTTCCACCTATCTACTCCACCCTCTCCTCCCTGACCTATCACCTTCATGCCACCCCCCACTCACCTATTGTACTCTATGCTACTTTCTCCCCACCCCACCCTCCTCTAGCTTCTCTCTCCACGCTTCAGGCTCTCTGCCTTTATTCTTGATGAAGGGCTTTTGCCCGAAATGTCGATTTTGCTGCTCCTTGGATGCTGCCTGAACTGCTGTGCTCTTCCAGCACCACTATTCCAGAACCTGGTTTCCAGCATCTGCAGTCATTGTTTTTACCTCGTTAAGAATAAACTGTTGTTGCAGTTCCCCCATGTGTTCCTTGAATGCTTGCCATTTCCTATCCATAGTCCTCTTTTTGAAGAACTCTCCAATCTGTCAAGGCCAATCTCGCACCTCATACCTTAGTTTCCTTTTGTAAGATTAAGCATCCTAGTCTCTGAATCAACGACCTCACTCTCCATCTTGATGAAGGTCATGCATATTAGAATTCTAATGAGCATGTTACACAAAGGAGAACCAGTGTATGTGATATATTTGGGTTTCCAGAAGTTCTTTGACAAAGCGCTGCAGAGAAGACTGCCAAATAGGCTAAGAGCCCATGGTGTTAGTGACAAGATACTGGCATGGATAGAGGGTTGTGTGAGTGGCAGAAGTAGAGAGTGGGATAAAGGTGTCCTTTTCAGGATTGTAGCCAGTGACTAGTGGAGGTCAGTGTTGCAACCACAACTATTCACATTATACACAAACAATTTGGACAAAGGAATTGAGGGCATTGTTGTTAAGTTTGCAGATGACACAAAGACAGGTGAAGGAACAAGTGTTCAGGAAGCAAGAAGGCTGCCAAAAGGCTTGGACAGGAGAGTGGGCAAAGAAGTGGCAGGTGGAGTACAGTATGGAAAAGTGAGGTTATGCACACTTGGAGGACAAATAGCGGTGGGGTGTATTTCCTAAATGGGGATAGGCTTTGGAAATCTGAAGCAAAAAGAGACTTGGGAGTCCAGGTTCATAATTCTCTTATGTTGAACATGCAGGTTCTGTTGACAATTTTTAAAAAAAAATTACTTCACAGGATATGGACATCTATGACTAGGTCAGCATTTATTACCCATCCTTAATCTCCTGTCAATGTGGGGGGGACTAAATGCTAACTGTATTTCTGTGGGTCTGAAGTTACATGTAGGCCAGACCAAGTAAGAATGGCAGTGTTTTTCACTCAAGATATTAGATTAGATTACTTACAGTGTGGAAACAGGCCCTTCGGCCCAACAAGTCCACACCGACCCGCCGAAGCGCAACCCACATACCCCTACATTTACCCCTTACCTAACAGTACGGGCAATTTAGCATGGCCAATTCACCAAACCCGCACATCTTTTGGACTGTGGGAGGAAACCGGAGCACCCGGAGGAAACCCAAGCAGACACAGGGAGAACGTGTGAACCAGATGGGTTTTTCGGCAATCGACAATGGACTCATGGCCACTATTATACTCTCTCTTCCAGATCTTCTTTACTGAATTCAACTTCTGCACTCTGCCAAGTTGGGATGCAAACCCAGGTTGCCAGAGCATTAAGTGGGTACCTTGATTCACAATCCAGTGATAATACCACATGTCCATCACCTCCCTCTGATTAGGAAGGCAAATGTACTGTTGGCATTCGATTCAAGAGGGCTAAGAGCAGAAATGGCAGTGAGCCTAGCTCTGTGGCTCCGAAGGGAAGAGCGGGAAGAATAGGAGTGTGAATCACCTGTCACTATCAACGGTGAGAGGAACACAGGAGATTGTGGTTGTGAGCAAGACTCTTGGAATGGTGTGTTGCCTCCTGGGTGCCAGGGTCAGGGATCCCTCGAATAGGATTCTTGAAGGGAAGAGAACAGCCAGAAGTAATGGTACACATTGGTACCAAAGACATAGCTAGGAAAAGAGATGAGGACCTGAAAAGTGAATTTAGGGAGTTAGGTTTGAAGCAAAAAGGCAGGGATGAACAGAGTAGTAATCTCCGGAGTGCTACCAGTGCCACGTGCTAGTGAACCTAGGAACTGAGAGCAAGTGCTGATGTGGGTATATGAGGGAGGGCTTCAGATATGTGGATCATTGGGACCTGCATAAGAAAGACTGGCTGCACCTGAACTGCAGGGGCAGCAATATCCTGGGTGGGAGGTTTGCTCGAGCTCTTTGTGAGGTTTAAACTAGTTTGGCAGTTGCATAGGAACAGGAGTTATGGATCTGAGGAAGGAGTAGCTCGTGAATAGCCATATACAATGTGCAAAGTCTGAGGAAGGATACAGTTGGTCAGGCAAAGTTGCAGTCAGTGTGATGGGTTGATGTGTGTCTATTCTGGTCAATGATAGCCCCCAGGATGTTGGTTGTTGAGGGTGATTCGGTGATGATAACCACCATCCCTTTGCATTCAAAAGGAGTTATGAAGATCTCGATCTCTGCAGGAGTCTCTTGGTTCCATGATTGGTCAATAAACACTCAATCCGTCTGGTCCTTCCAGATTCCACACATTATATGGCTGGGCACAGATCATCCAGAAACAGAGGTTAAACACTTGCGTGTTCATCAGAGAAGTCACGCACGTGGCTTAAAACAAAGACGTTTTGATACTTTTCTTAAAGAGAGGTGCGGGCCGTAATTGCACATCATTCCATTAATTAATTGGTAATTGTTTTTATTGACAGCACCTCAACCCAATGATGTTTCCTGGGAATCAACTTTGTTTTCCAACATTCAAGCTATTCTTATCTCTCGAACTTAGTCTTTGCACCTGCACTAAAAAGTCATTTTAGGATGGCCAGTAATGTCTTGTCTAGTTATCTCTATGCTGTAAGTGAAACATTGTCTGCTAATCTCTGTAGAGGCTGACTGTGATTAGTCAGTTATGCAGCTTTAGCAGGGTTAAAAGCCATTTTATTGTAGCTTTAAGCAGTATTGTCAATTTGCAGCCTCAAAGCCATTTTGTCATCTTATTTGCATTAAGAAGCCATTTTATTTCCACACTACTTCGTAAGAATATGTATGAAGTGGTTGTTCCTGACAACAACTAGTTACCTCAGCCTGTATTCAGGTTTCAGATCCTCAGTTAAGTTGTGTCTCTTATTGGTGATGGTCATAGATTAGCAGTTGTGTGGTGCACTTGTTACTTGCCACTCATTTGCCCAAGGCTCGATATATTGTCTGGATCTTGTTGCATTTGAACATGGATAGCTTCAGTATCTGAGCACTCACAAAAGGTGCTGATCATTGTGCAATTGTTGCCAAACATTCCTGCTCACCACCTTTATGGTGGAGGGAAGATCATTGAAGCAGCTGAAGATGGTTGGGCTGAGGACCAACCTGGAGCTGAGATGACTGACCTCCAACAAACACAGCCATCTCCCTATGTGTCCAGTATGACTCCAAACACTGGAGAGTTTGCCCACTGATAAGCATTGATTCCAGTTTTTCTTGGGCTCCTTGATGCCACACAGTCAAAAGCAGCCTTGATGTCAAAGGCTGTCACTTGCCCCAACTCTGGAATTAACCAAATTTGTTAATGTTTGGACCATGGCTGTAAAAGGTCTGGAACTGAGTGGCCCTGGCAAAACCCAAACTGGGCATTGCTGAGCAGGTTCTGCTTGATAGCATTGTTGATGACACCTCCCATCATTTTCCAGATGATAGCAGACTGATGGGGTGGTAACTGGCTGGGTTGGATTTGCCCTGCTTTTGTGCACAGGACAGACTTGAGCAATGTTCGGCATTACCAAGTGGATACCTGTGTTGTAACTGTACTAGTACAGCTTGGCTAGGGGCGTGGCAAGTTCTGGACTTCCAGTTTTCAGTACTGCTGCTAAAATGTAGTCAAGGCCTGGAGCCTTTGCAGTATCCAGTGTCTCCAACTGTTTCCTGATATCATGTGGAGTGAATCAAATTGGCTGAAAATTCATATCTGTAATTCTGTGAACCGTTAAAGGAGGCTAGGATGGATCATTCACTTGGTACTTCTGAAGATTTCTGCAAATGCTTCAGCCTTGTCTTTTGCATTGATGTTCTGGGGTCTTCTATCATTAAGGTTGGGGATATTTGTGGAGCCTTCTCCTCCAGTGGGTTGTTGAATTGTCCGCCAACATTTGCTACTGGACGTGGCACAACTGCAGAGTTGAGATCTGATCCATTGATTGTGGGATTGCTAAGCTTTGTCTATCACTTGCTGCTTGTCTGCAAGTAGTCCTGTTTGGTTCCACTAGGTTGTTATGTCATCTTCAGTTTTGCCTGGTGCTGTTTCTAACATGGTCTCCTGCACACTCCATTGATCCCCTGTTTTCCCAGTAGTGGTTGAGTGGGGGATGTTCTTGGCTATGGGATTACTGATTGTGCTGGAGTTCCATTCTGCTGCTGTTGATGGCTCACAGTGCTTCATGGATGTCCAGTCTTAAGCTGCTACATCTGTTCAAAGTCTGTCCCATTAGCACGGTGACACTACCACACAACATGATGGATGTTATTCCCAATGTGAAGACAGGACTTCGTTTCCAAAATGACTGTGGGTGGTGGTCACTTTAACCAATACTGTCATGGACAGATGCAGCTGACAGATTGGGAAGGATGAGGCAAAGTATATTTTTCCTCTCTTGGTTCCCTCACCATCTGCTGCAGACCCAGATTAGCAGCAGTGTCCTTTAGGGCTGTCTGTGGTACTGCTACCAAGCCACTCTTGGTGGTGGACATTGAAATCCCCCACCCAGAGTACATTTTGTGCCGTTGTCACTTGTCCGTGCTTCCTCTAAATGTTGCTCAACATGAAGTACAAATTTATCAGCTGAGGGAAGATGTTACATGGTTATCATCAGGAGGTTTCCTTGCCTATGTTTAACCTGAAACTGTGAGACTTCATGGGGCCCCCTGTTGAGGACTCCCACAGCAACTCTCTCCCGACTGTCCTACACTGTGTCCCCATTCTGCTCGGCCTGTCTTCCTGGTGAGACAGGACATATATATGGGTGGTGATGGTACTGTCTGGGACATTTAAGGTATGATTCCATGAGTATGTCACACTTCTCCTTGAATTTGTGAGACAGCTTTCCCAATTTTAGCACTAGGCACTCGAATGTTAGTGAGGAGGACCTTGCTGGGTCATCAGGGCTGCTTCTGCAGTTGTCTTTTTCGGTATCTTGGTTGATGCCAGGTGATCTGTCTGGTTTCATTTCTTCAAAACTTTGTAGCGATAGGCCATTTCAGAGGGCAGTTGAGAGTCGACCACATTTCTATGGGTCTGGAGTCATACATAGGCCAGACCAGATGAGGATAGCAGATTTCCTTCCCCGAAGGACATTAGAGAACCAGACTGGTTTTTCTGACAATCTACAATGATTTCCTGGTGATCAGTAGAATCTTAATTCCAAATCTAAAAAAAAATTTAATTCAAATGCAGCCGTCTGCCTTGGCAGGATTTGAACCGAGGTTCCCAGAATATTAGCTGAGTTTTTGGATTAATAATCCCTAGCAATAATACACGAGGCCATTTGCCTACCCTGAATATATGAATTACACATGGTTCCATGTCGTTCTCATGAGGGGAATGAAAATGATCCTTAAAATTTGTTCTTAACTGCTCTATTCCGTTCACAGAAATTTGTTTTCATTACACTAAGTTTTTTTTAAGAACCATAATTTACTTGAGTCCATTTGGGTTGTGGAATTCTGTTTCCTTCAAGAGTACTCTTGGTAAGGTGGCTGTGATTTGTATGGTTTTTGCCAACTAATGAATAATTCTTTTAAATAACTAGCTGTAATACTAAACTTCAATAACAAGTTCTTTCTTGAAATTGTTCCAAACAAAAGTTGTGGTCTCTATGAAAACAATAGCTAGATTTGTAAATTGCCAAGTGATGCAGACCAAAACCAGACTTGGTATTTCTTTCTCCACCTTTGAATATTTCTGCTAGCAAGTATTCACTTATCTTTTAAGTTTTTTTATTATTATAATCATTATTGTTAATAAAAATGACAGGCCATTTGATCCCCAATTCATTGCCTCGTAGCAACGTGGCACCCACACTGACTGTCAACAGCCAGTTTGAATGCCTTCTCATAATTCCGTGCTGCTAAAAGCCCTGGTATAATTGTCAGCACAACTTTCGGTTGTCAAAGGCATTCTGACACCTTTTTGTCCATTTACATTTCTGGCTTTTTACAACAGATTTGTGAAAGGAACGAGTACAGTGCTAAAGTTCAGAAGATTTAGATAAAATCTATCCACTTGCCAATTTAGTGCAAAATTTCATGGCCTAATTGAGATATGGGCAAATCCAAACTAGCCTTTATTTTCAATTCTGTGGGTGCCACTTATGCCACTGTGTTGGACAAGGTTAAGTTCTTTTTTGCTTTAGAACAATTACTTTTTTTAGCCAGATTTATAACTAAATTGTCTTTTTGTTATTGATCAAAATATCTAGTGAAGCGTTGTACATTTTCTTCTCAAATTTGCCTGAACATATCCTAATCATCGATGCAGACAACAGTGTTACTTATTTAAACCAAGTAATTGAAAAATTGTTAGAAAGTTCTGGTGAATTTTTTTTATTCCACACTACATGACTGACTTAGATTAAAGTCCATCGGGTATTACAAAAATTGTTGTTTTCTTTTGCTTCACCAGTCAGTGGAACTTTATTATAATATCCTTCTAACAAGTCAGTTTTGGTGATCGGTTGTGCATGTCCATTTCTTTCAGTGCAGTCCTTCAATCCTGAAATAGATTAAGAATTTGCTTTTGATACTCTATTGACTTTTTTGATAATCAATGGAAAACCCTTGAGATACATCCGGCATCACCACCTCCAGTAAGTGAACCAAATTGTGGGGTGGGGCTCAGCCATTCATACGCTCAGGTAGTTGCATCCACTGCACAGGACCCCAGGGTGACCAGAGCCCATCGATCCCCAGATCAGGGTTGTATCCCTTCCAGGGACTAGTAACGTTGGACCTGTTGAAGAAGTGCAGCATTTGAAGGCCAGCCTGGGACCAGCTAGTGAGGGGTGCGGGCATGAGCAGCAGTGCCCCCCGGTTTCCCTGGCTCTTTGCAGCGCCGAGACCCATGGAGGACAAAAAAAAGAGAGGTGGAGGGGTGGTAGAGAAATTGACATGTCCCTTGCTCCCCACCCTCCTGAAAAAGATGCCACTCATCAGGGCCTGTGTGACTGGGCAAATCCAGTACCCCTCGGAATGACGTGGTTATGGCCCCTGAAAGTCCCTCCCCCCTCCTTGATTGGGGCAGGGAACATGAGCCTGTTTTCATCAATGTACCTCTCCAAGAGTCCCTTAAATGTTCCGAATGTATCTGATCTTCTACCACTGCTGGCAGTGCATTCCATGCACTAACCACTCTGTTAAAAGGACCTACACTGAGTTCTGACACCTCCCTTAAACCTTTGTCCAACCGCCTTTAAAATTATGCCCCTTTTGTGATGGCCATTTCTGCCCCAGGGAAAAGGTCTCTGACTGTTCACTTAATGTATACCTCATCATCTTGTACCCCACTATCAAGTTGCCTCTTTCCCCCTTCTTTGCTTCAATGAGAAAAGCCTTAGCTCCCTCAGCCTTTCTTTGTCAGACCTGCCCTCCAGTACAGGCACTGTCCTGTAAATCTCTGCACCCTCTCTAAAACTTCCACATCCTTTATATAATGAGGCAACCAGACGTGAACGCAGTCTTCCAAATGTGGTCTAACCAGGGCTTTATAGAGCTGCAGCATAATCTCGCAGCTCTTAAACTCAATCCCACTGCTAATGAAAGCCAGCACACCATGCGTTGTCTTAGCAACCCTGGACACAGCGGTGTTTGGTTATGGAGACAGAGTCCGGTTGGCTATGGAATGGTGGAATTCTCTGCCTCTACTAGTCATATCTGCTAGCAGCTGTTGGTGGCCCCGGGAGTAGATAAGAGCAAAAGGCAGTGGTGCCAAGGTTTCCTTTGCAGTGTCCTTGGGGAGTGGAGGGGGAAAACAGTCCCTTCTTTGCATAGTAATTGTTTTCAGTTGTTTTAACTGGTGATGTTGTCGTGTTTCCCCACCCTCAGTTGAAGCAAAATGCTCAGAGACAATAGTTTTACCTCCTTCATCTTTATTCCAGGCCCTGGAGGGAGAGAGAACGATCGCCCATGTGAACAGAGACATGAGTTCACGGTCTTTTCTCAAACAGCAGTTTCTCAATGAATTATATAGTCATTTTACAGGGAGGAGCCTCCAGATAAGGCAACATACATATTAATTGGGTGACTATTACAATCAGTGAGTATCAGTAGCAGCGACCAAGACTTTTTACTATTAGAGTGAATGTTTTTAACCTTGTTAACTGGATTCATACAATGGGCACTTCTCCCCCTGTTAGCTGACCTTGCATACTGAATGCTTATAATATTCTTGTACGTAATGACTGCTTTTCCATCTTGTAACCTATTACTGTTGTTTCCAGCACCCCATTGTTAACTAAGTTCTTATCTGATCTGCGTCATGCTCAGCTGAACCACTTGTTTCACAAAACTTTGAACTTAACTCTTTTCCCTGTTTGCTTATACCCTGTACAAATTCTCAGTGATAGTGGCACATGCTGCAGACATGATATCGTCCTTAGCTACTCTCAATGGCATGCAGGAAGGCCCAGCGCAGATTTTATATCCCCTCACTCCTCAGAATGGGAGTACACTGAGCATCCTGCAAGAAACTCATACAGCTTCAGGAGACAAAGCCATGTGGATCCTGGAGTGGCAGGGAAGGGACTTCATGAGTCACCTGGCCTCCAAGTCTGGAGGCGTGGCAATCTTGTTAGCTCCTGTTTTTATCCACCTGGAACTTTTGAAGGTTAAGGAGCACATGCTAGGCTGTCTGCTCCAACTCGGTTCTTTTCGAAGAACCGGTGCTTCACTTCGTGAACATATATGCGCCATGGGATAGGACCTGAGCATCCATGCTGCTTCAAAGAAATGTCTACTCTTGTCTCCATTGCTGAAGGTGAATTTGTTCTTTTCAGGGGGGAGTTTCAATTACACCTTTTTTGAGTAGAAGGAATCATGACAGTACTCGGAAGAACTCCGCATCAGTGGGAAAGTTGAGACCTTTGATTTGATAGGCACCTGATGAAAACCCCATTGCTTTCACTTTTGTGAGGCCTGGAGTCAAAGTGTCCAGAGTTGACCACCTCTACATTTCCAGGGTGTATACCACCAGTATTCTGAAGGCCTCCATGTGGCAAGGTGCCATTTTCTGATCACAACCTGTGTGAGGCCGATCTACTGACACTTCTAACAACCTGCTGCTGGAGGACGAGTGGTTCAGGGATGTGTTTATTTACTTCTGGACCAGCTAGAGAAGGAAGCAGGGAGGCATCCCAACCTTGAGGCTAAGGTGGGATATGGACAAGACTCATGTCCACATCTTTTGTCAGCAGTATGCATGGGAGTCGCTGAAGAGGTGGGAATCCAGCATAAAGGAGTTGGAAGAGGAGGTACTGGAGCTGGAGTTACATCTCAATCAGCTGGATGTGGACCTGTTAACGTGGGGAGGTATGTGCTCCACGATCTGCATCTCAGGCATGTACTTGAGATTGCAGGTTCAGTTCCTCAGAGATCTTGAGTACCCTCTCCCTTGTGTGAATGTGTATGGGGTTTAAGCAGGTCGGGAAAGAGTTAAGTTCTGAGTTTTGTGAAACTCGGTTCAGCTGAGCATGACTCAGATCAGATAAGAACTTACAGTTAACAATGGGGTGCTGAAGGCAAGGATAATGGGTTAACAAGGTGGAAAAGCAGTCATTATGTAGAACCATTTAACAATATTGGAAGCATCCAGTATGGGAGGTCAGTTTAACTAGGTGAAAAGTATTCCTTATGTGAAGCCAGTTATTCATTGTGTAACAGCAGATGGCTTAATCTTTTACTGTTGATGCTCGCTGATTGTAATGGTCATGCAATCAATATATAGTTGCCTTATCTGGATGCTCCTCCCTGTAAAATGATGATGTAATTCATTTGTGAAACTGTCGTTTGAGAGAAGATTGTGAACTCATGTCTCTGTGCACATGGCCGATTGTTCTCTCTCTCTCTCCAGGGCCCAGAATAAAGTTGAGGGAGGTAAAACTACAGTGTCTTTGAGTGTTTTGCTTCGACTGAGGTGGGGAGGGAATGGGATGACAATTCCACTCACTGGAAAAAGGCAATGGGTCTGTCAGCAGCTCCTTGTGCTGCTTGCCAATAACATACCTCGTCTTAGATCAGGAGGGCACTAAGGCCCACGAGAGGGACTAATGTACAATTCTCTTTTCTCTCCAGATCTGTACAGCTAGGAAGCTCACAGTTCTATGGGAGGACATGCCAGGGGTCAGTCTTGAAGGTGCAAAGAGGCTAGGCACCCCTCTGAGTTTTTGGAGAGCTGATTGGTGCCCTCTATCAGGTTTCTAAGGCCTAGTCCCTGGGGGCTGGATGGGCCAACGGTAGAGTTCCTTGGGGCGTTCCGGGAGATCCTTGAGGGGTGGGGGGGGTGACTATGTGCAGATCCTGGAGGAATGTGTAGTCTCTAGAGATGCCCCTTGATGCAAGGTGGTCATCTCTCTATTGCCAAAGAAGGGTGATCTCGGTTTGTCAAATTAGCATTCAGCCCCCCCCAACCTTTCTCTCTAGCACGGACTACAAGATCCTCATCCGGACGCTTTTATCTTGTGCTGTGCTGGACTTCATGATCCACTCAGACCACTCCTACACCAGGCCAGACAGTAGAGTGAATCGGAATGTCTGCTTGGGATGCTGCGAGCTTTTCAGGTTCGGGGTGCACCTTGTTGCCTGGATTTGACTGTTGCTGCAGAATGTCCAGTGAAGGTCAGTGGGTCTCTGACAGTGGCCCTTGTATTTTGGAGAGGAGTGCATCAGAACTGCACTGTTTCCAGTCAACTTTATTCTCTGCATGGAGCTGTTTCTGTCCCTAATTGAGCATAAGTGGTTGTCAGGTTTGGTCCAGTTTGGAGGTGGTCCTTTCGGCCTATGCAAGTGATATGTTCTTCATATTCACAGACCTGTCTGACCTGCAGAATATGCATGGATGCAAGGAGGTCTGCTCTGTGAGGATCAGCAGGAGCAAGTGTTTGGGAACTCTGGTTGGTCTTTGGCAGATACATCCCTGCCAGAGGAACCCTGGTGCTTCATGTGGAGTACCTCTTGCCATCTGTAGGTGGGAGTCCATCTTTGCATCACTGAGGAATCCTGGCTAGCAAATTAATTGAAATGACACTCCCCTTAAACACAATAGGACTGCTGAGTGTTGTCTTAGTGTGATTGCTGGTCATCAACTAGCTGGTGACTGCCATGAAGTGGTACTGGCTGGTCACTTTGCTCCCTCCCCCTGGCTTTGTCACCACCATCCAGAAAAAGCTCGTTGACTTTCTGGGACAAAAACTGGATTGCTGCTGTGCCTCTGAGTTTCCTGTATGAGGATGGCAATCAGACCTTGCAGTGATACCTTTTTTATATTGAGTTTCCTCCAAGATGGTGCACCCTGATTACATATGTCTGCTGTTGGGTGCACGGCTTCTGCTACAACACAGTTTCTATCCGTAGAGTTGCCCTAGCCGCAGGATGTCTTCCAGGAGTTTCCTGTCTTCTATTTGGACCTGATCACAGTCTGGGCCTTGATTGGCTAGCACCAGAGTTTTCCCCTATGTGGGAATGGCAGTCCAATTCTGCTCACGAATAGGCTCCTCTTCGAGCATGGTTTGTGCTGGCTAAGGGTGGAGAGATCTCTGGATTCAGGTCATTATCAGGATTCGGAATGAGCTAGATAACGCTGATCCATTTTGCCATGAGAGCATCAATCCGTCCCTGGCTCACAATCTGAGCCATTCAGAGCCTGACAGACAAGGCACTTGGCCCCAACACATTGCATGCACTTGAGGTGGTTCAGGCATGCAATGGGCTTCTGGACAAACTGATCCCTGTCTGGAACTCAACATTGCAAGCCAGGCAAGAATCATGCAATCTGCCAGACTTTCTGACTACTGAGTCTCACTTGCAGCTGGTATAATGAAATGCAACTGCTAGACCAAGAACCCCTCAGAAGCCTGAATGAATCCTCCTTCAACTGTTTGTCAGAAATTGGTTTTCATGGTGCACTTTGAGGGTTCTACAGAAAAACTGTGAGAATTGCAATTTCCATGATGGCTACCTCTCTCCTCAAAATGTCTGCAGCAGCTGAAATTTTGAACATTGCACTCAACTGGCATCTTGGGGATGCAACTGTCTTCACATCTCAGTCAGAAGAGTACATATGGGTGGTTGAAACTTACAGGTATTTGTTAAAAATGGTAATACATTTTATGGGTAAGTTCAATGATTACCTTTCCAAGATGCCATGACTTTATTTTTGAAATGGTATCTTAGTTATAGAGGCAACTTGAACAGGAGGGAAAAAATCAATCACAGTTGTTCTGGTGCAAAAGATTATTCAGCTCATCTTTTTTGTACTGGGTTATCAAGTGAACCTCATTACTTGTTGTCAATTTCTTCCTTTTTGCCATTCTCATGTACATTATTCTTTCATTTACTTTCTAGTCTGGTGTGACAGAAAATTGATGCAGAATGCCACAGACCTCATCTGGCATCTTTAAAGGGTAACACCACAACCAGCATATTCAATACCCTCTTGAATACCTCAGTTGAACCTGCCTCCACTACACCTCCAGATGGCTCACTGTGTGAAAGTATTTACTTTTTGCGGAGAAAGTGAGGTCTGCAGATGCTGGAGATCAGAGCTGAGAATGTGTTGCTTGAAAAGCGCAGCAGGTCAGGCAGCATCCAAGGAACAGGAAATTCGACGTTTCGGGCATAAGCCTGATGAAGGGCTTATGCCCGAAACGTCGAATTTCCTGTTCCTTGGATGCTGCCTGACCTGCTGCGTTTTTCCAGCAACACATTTTCAGCTATTTACTTTTTGCGTCATATTTGTTCCTTTTGCAAATCACATTAAACCTGTGTTCTCTGTTGCTTGATCCTTTTATGGCCGGAACAGTTTCTCCCTCTCTACTGTATCCAATCCCTTCTTGGTTTTGTAATCCTTGATCAGATCTCTGTTTAGTCTTCGCCAAGGAGAACAATCCTGACCCTTTCAATCTGTCCTTATAACTGATGCTTCTTATCCCTGGCACCATTAGTGTTGATGCTAGTGTAAGGAAAATATAAAGCAGATCTATTTGCTTGTATGTTGTTTACTTACTCCAAATGGATTTGAGGGGAAAATGTCAACATGTTTGTGCGATACTGTGGAGATAAACCATCCTTAATTTTAATGTTTTTGTATCTGAATAAATTGGATGTATTTCTTATCCCAAATTACGTTATTCACATAAATTATCCACTCTACTCTTGTGACATTGGTCATCTCTATCCTTGCCTCAGTCATTCTGTTGCTTAAACCCTTAGCTACCACTTTACCACCTAATGACTTAACTATTTCAGTCCTCTCCTGATCACCCTCATTCTATGTATATTTCGGTTGATTCAAAACTCCATGATGCGTATGTGCAGCCTTTGGCAGTCTAACCACGAAACAAAACTTTGTTTGCCTTCACTCCTAAGCTCATGTACATGTGAACAGTTCTTTGTCTCCATCATCAGAGTCTGTCCTTTGACCATTTAGACTCCTGGACTTTGGATTGTCCCTGGATATCTTCACTTAGTTTAAGATATGCGTTGAAATCTGTCTAATTGACCAGTTATTTCTGTCGCTTACTATTTCCTTTGACACTGTCAAGTTTTGTTTAATTGTACATTTGGCGCACTCACATTAAAAGTGCCATATAAATTGAAGTTTTTGAACTTGCTGATTTTCTAGACATGAGAAAACTGAGTCTTATAAGTTGCTCAAATAAAGAGCAACCTTTCTATGATGTTTTTCTTTTATGATGGTGAGGTAAGATTTGTGTGGTTCTGACCCTTTGATCTCTTTCATGTCATGGCCTGTAACTGGTCATGTTAGCTGCAGTGGTTGGCTAATCCTGCTGCTTTCTGTCACTTGTGCAGAGTTAGTAAATATGTTGGTTGTGCTGTTACCCTTTAGGATGGCAGATTGAGGTCTGTGGCACTCTGCATCAATTTTCTGTCAAACCAGGCTAGAAAGTCATGTAAGATTGCACTACCTGCTTTACAGTAAGTTGCAGTAGCTGAGTGGATGTGTTACTATCACTGGATTACAGCCTGAATTAAAGATTCAGAAACATCCATTCAAATTCCAATGAGATTTAAATTCAGTTAATTAAATAAAGGAGTCCTGTCAGCCAGCAATAAAGAAATTCTGTTCACTGGACTGATTGCTGAGCTTGTAGATTTCTCATTTGAAAGCTTGGGCCAACTGAACCTTTATTCGATTGAGTTCCAGAAGAAAGAGAGAGGGTCTTGGTGAAACAGAAAAAATGATATCAGGGCTGAACATCTTGGATACAGAATGATGTTTACCCCCGACCAGGGAGTCCAGAACATGGATCATAGTGTCAGGTTATGTGGTAGGCCATTTGGAATGAGATGAGAAAAATCTTCTTTTCTCAGAATGGTAAGCATGTGGAATTCCCTACACAGATGGCTGTGGAAACCAAATCATAAATCTCTTTATCCTTTACGAATATATTTAAGAAATAAAGATGTTGAGGTGAATGGGGTGACAGAGTGTGAGTGTGTCACAGAGGGTCAACCATGAACATGTTCAGTGTTGGATGGGCTCGAATAGCCAAGTGGCCTACTCTTATTTTGTGTTTCTACTCTTCTAAACAAGCCATAACAAAATTAAATAAAGCTGTCAGAAGAAACTTATTCCGTGTTTGTATGGTTGTGGCAATGACCACCTCTTGAAGATCCTAGTGACTTGAAACCTGAGTTTGTAAAAGACGTCTGTTCACCAATGTTTCAGCAAAAAAACTGCAGATCCATTAGTGGAAGTATAGAACAGGAAAGAGATTTATTCAACTGAAAGCTTCATACCTCAAAATGATCTCTAATAAAGGTGAGGTAAAAAGTGAGACACATTCATGTATCTTTGCAAGTAATATAATATTTTCAACCCTTTTACAAGCTCTGGGTAAACATTAGACATATTTAGCATGCAAAAAAACCATTTTGTGGCATTGAAAACCATAATCCAGGACCCAGAATGTCTGGAAAAACACCGGTCAGGCAGCATTCTGGTTTCAGGCGAATTGACGTTTCGGGCATAAGCCTTCATTCCTGATGAAGGGCTTGTGACCCAAACGTCGATTCTCCTGCTCCTCGGTTGCTGCCTGACCTACTGTGCTTTTCCAGCACCATGCTTTCGATTCTGATCTCCAGCATCTGCAGTCTTCTCTTCCCAAGTGACTGACAGTGCCACTGGGATGTGATTGGTAATGTATTAGAAAATGAAGATAACTGCATACAGTCAAGAACATAGCCTCAAAGTAAGCCAGAGAAACAGAAAATACATAAAAGCAAAATAATGAATGCTGTAAATCTGAAATAAAAACATAATGCTGAAGAAACTCAGCAGGTCTGGCACGCTCAGTAGAGAAAGCAACATTCATTGACTCTTCTTTGGAAGAATCCTTTGAGGAAGTATCATTTCAGAGTCCATACATTGTGAAAGGGAGAAACAAAAACAGCTGCTGTCAGACCTGGTTAGTTTCTCCATGCCTTTATGTTTTTAAAGCAAAAAAATAGAAATTGGTTTATAATTTAGTTTTCAACAATTTTGCAGTAAATTCTTTATTCAGTTAAGTTTCAGGCGTGGAAAAAGCCACCAAGTAGGTTGTTACACTTAAATGGAGATTTTATAAATATTATCCTGTGTTAGGATGGGAGAACTTCAGTAGCCCTTCCTTGTCCCTAACTTCTTGGGCTAAATCTTAGGTTTTTTGGTTACATCCAACTTGCAGTTTTTGGAGGAATTCCTGCCATGAGACACCGTATCTTAAAGTAATCTCATTAAATGCCTACCCTGTCCTATCTTGCCACGCGCTGTTTCCAAAACATCTCACCACTTGGCAGTATTCCCAGAATTCACTGGTATCCCTTACATCTGTATCATCTTTAAAGGCCTGTTATGCACTGTATCAAGCACTAAGCCTGGAGCTGTCCTGCACGGTTCCTGACATATGCCCTGGAAATAACCGACTGGGAAAACTGGTGCCTTGTTTTGTCAACAGATCCTACTGCACAGAGTGATACCGAAGAAGGACGTCCTCCTTGCCCACCCCCTAGACCAGCAATGGAGGTCAGGACATTAAGCTATGCCATTCTGATCGGAGTTGCCACCTGAATTAAAGCAATCTGTCATCTGGAGCAGTGCCCAGCACTGTAGGAAGAAGGTCAATGTCCTCCTCACTCTGCCAGTATGAGTGCTACCATCAGCTCACCAACTTGACACACACACTCTCTTTGCTACAGCAGTCACCTCCCACCAAGGCCCATGTTGTTATCCATTCTTTACTATTTCCGACACCATGTTCTCTTAATTGCTCTCATTCATCCCAGGCACCAGCACTTCCAATCCTACATGCCCTTTGCGCTGCCTTCTCACTTGGGACACCTCACGACATCCATGAGTGTGTCACACATTTTCTTTCAGAACAGGTTTTCGAATTCAACTTACTGCGCCACAGCCCTTTGATTGGAGGCTCTCTCCTATGACTTGACTAAGGCCTGCTGACCACCATGTCAAGGTTCCTGCCTTTGTGTTTATGCTAAACAACAAGACAAATCAAAAGTATTGTGAACTTATGACGGATGGTGTTAAAACCCAAAAGGGCAATGCAAGGCAGTGATGCTGTATCCAGCTAGGCTCAGTGTCTGGAAATGCAACCTGGTCCAGTCCCTGAGCTGGGTGTGATGCTTAGTGTATAGTGTGTCCTTGCTGTAGCATTGCAATAATAATTGCCAATGCTGAAGTGTTCTGCATGTGGATTGGAGATGTGCCATGAAGGTTTTTAGAGACTGGCGTGTATTGGCTACCAATGTCAGTGGACATTTTTAGAAGTACGAACAAAGGAAGAAAATATATCAAGTGAATGGTCCCTTGGAGGACAAGACTAGGGAGTTGTAAATGGGGAAATGGAAATGGTGGAGTGACTAAATCAGTACTTTGCTTCAGTTTTTGCAGTAGAGGGGAACACAACCACCCTAAAAGTAATAAATAATGCAATAGTTAGACGAAAGGAGGAACTTAAAACAATCAACTCTCGGAAGGAAATACTGAGCAAATTATTGGGTTTGAGGGCAGACAAGTCTTGAGGGCATAATGGCCTAAATCCTCTGGTCTGAAAGGAAGTGGCTGCCGACATTTTGGATCTGTTGGTTGCAAAATTCTAAGATTCCTTGGATGTGGCAAAGGTTGCATACTTAAAAAAGGAAGGAGGCAGAAAGTAGGAAACTGTAGACCCAGTTAAAGAAGTTTAACACTTAATTGGGGAAATAGTTAGAATCCATTATTAAGGAAATAATACAACAGTAATGAAGTAGAAACATGATCCGTCAGAGACAGTATGCTTTTTCTTTCTGAAGGATAAATCATACTTGACTGATTTGCTAGAGTTCTTCAAAGACTTAACAAATGAGGTGAATAAAAGTTCTCCTGTGCATGTGGTATATTTGAATTTCCAGAAGACATTTAGTCAGGCGCTGCCGCACAGAAGCTTAATACACAAATTGGGTTGTCGTCCCACTTTCCTATGCCCAGATCAGTCAAAGCAAACACTCAGACACAGTCTGGCTTTACCTCCTTCATCTTTATTCTGGGCCCTGGTGAGACAATGATCATCCATGTGCACCGAGAAGGGTGAGAACAGTAGATTCTCAAGGAATTCTATAGCCACTTACAGGGAGCAGCATCCAAATAAGGCAACGTCTGTATTGATTGGGTGACCATAACAATCGTTAAACCACTACCCTTGCCTCCAGCACCTCATTGTTTACTGCAAGTTCCTATCTGGTCAAAGTCCTACTAGTTGAGCCTTTATCAAGCCACCCTAAACCTAACTCTTTCCCTACCTGCTCATACCTTGTACACTTTCTCTGGGTTAGAGGTAATTTATTAGCTTGAATGGAGGGTTGGCTAACCAATTGAAAGTAGAGAGTCAGGATAAATGGATCTTTTTCTGGTTAGCATGATGTAACTAGTGAGGTGTCACTGGGTTCGACCCTCTGGCCCCAACTATTTACAATTTAATGACTTGGATGCAGGCACAGCAAACCAAATTTGCAGATGACACCTAAATTAGGTGGGAAAATTAAGTTGCAATGAAGAAATTTTAAAAATGGATGTGGATGGGTTAGGTGAATGGGCCAAAATATGGCAAAAGTTTGACGTGGTCAGATATGTGAACAGGGAATAAAGGAATATGGGCCATGTGCAGGCAGATGGGTTTAGTTTAGAATGGCATCAGGGTTGACATGATGGGTTGAAAGCCTGTACCTTTGCTGTACTATTCCATGTTCTGTGTTCAAGAGGAGATTATTCCTCTGACCAAAATGGATAGTGGAAACTTTTTTATCTCAATGGAGAGCAACTTGAAGCTGTTTCTTCCAGAGTTTAGTGTCCTTGTGCATAAATTGCAGAATGCTACAATGCAGGTACAGCACATAATAAGGAAGGCAAATTGTATTTTGGCATTTGAGGTGAGCTAAGGACATTGACACTTGGAACTATGATGTTGTTGACATCAAACATGATTGAAGGTTGGACAAGACTGGCAATTTAACATTTTGAGATACAGCATTTTCAGCCAGGTCGGGGTTGGGGGAGGTGGAGTGCTGAAGAAGTGGAGGTTGTGTTGTATTGTTATTTAGGGAGCTAGTTACTGCAATAAATTAGGCCTTGTGGAAAGAATTTGAATAAAAAAGGGTGCAATAATGCTGTTAGGAGTGTATCATTACCCCAAGCAAGCAGTTGAGCAGATAAATCAATTCACGAAGGCGTGTAAAAGTAATAGCAGTTAATATTAGGGAATTTCAACTACTCCAGTGTTAATAGGGATAATATTATCAGATTTAGAGGGGTAGATTTATTTGAAATATACATAAGTGCTTTTTATGTCAATATGCAAATAGCATTACAAGGAAAAGTGCAGTGCTGGGCCTAATTCAGGGCAATGAAGCCAGGCAGTTGTTCAAAGTGACAGTGTGGAAGCATTTTCGTGATGATGTTCAGAACATTAAGTTTTAAGTTTGTTATGCCAAAGGAGAAAGTCTGCAAAAAAGGATTTTTGATTGGGATATGGTAGATTTTATTCAATAAAATCTGGCCACTTTCTCCTGTCCGGGAGCAGTGGGAGACAGAGCAGAGGTGACGTGGAGACCAGGAGGGTGTCTGGAAGGTAAGGGCTTAGTATATATTCGGGCAGCAGCTAAACCTGAGATATGACATACGTAGCATCTCTTTCCCCCTCCTCCTCCACCACCAGTAAGGTTTTTTTTTCTTTCTTATATTTATGTGCATTGTTTGGTTTTAGTTATTTGATATAAAGCTAAGGCTTACAATGGCAGGGGTCCTCAGACCCATTGCATGTGCCTCTTGCTTGATGTGGGAGCTCAGGAATGTGGCTTGTGTCCCTGACTCTGACACTTGCAAGAAGTGTCCATCTGCAACTCTTGTTTGACTGCATGACTGCTCTGGAGCTGTGGATGGACTCTCTGGAGCTAAGGAGGTCATGTATAGCACATTTAGTGAACTGGTCACTTTGCAGTTTAGAATTGCTGAGGGAGACAATGAACAGGTGACCAAAAGGCAGAAAAAGAGTAGGAAGGCAGTGCAGGTGTCCTATGCGGTCATCTCCCTCCAAAATAGATATACTGTTTTGGACACTTGAGGGAGATTGGTTTACCAGGGGAGGACAGCAGTTGTCAAGATCATGGCACTGTGGTGGGCACTGCTGTTCAGAAGGGTGGGGAAAAAGACTCGTAGGGCCAGAGACATAGGGGATTCTCTTAAGGGGACTAGTTAGGCGGTTCTATGGCTGAAAACGGGACACCCGGATGGTGTGTTGCCTTCCAGGTGCTCGGGTCAGGGATGTCACCGATTGGCTGCAGAGCATTCTAAAAGGAGAGGGTGAGCAGCCAATTGTCTTGGTGCATATAGGCACCAACAATATAAGTCAAAAAACGAGATGAGGTCCTGAAAGCATAATTCAGGGAGCTAGCAGAGAAGTTGAAGAGGAGGACCTCAAAGGTAGTGATCTCAGGATTACGACCACTGCCACGTGCTAGCCAGCGTAGAAATGAAAACAAAAAAGGCAGGATGAACACATGGCTTGAGGGAGGGAGTTCAGATTTGTTGGACATTGGGACTAGTTCTGAGGAAGTTAGGACTATTGCAGATTGGATGGTCTACACCTGAACCAGACTGGAACTCATCCTTGGGGGAGTTTTTGCTACTGCTCTTGGAGAGATTTTAAACTAATGTGGCAGTTGGCTAGGAACCGAAAGAGAAGACCAGTAGACAGCAAGGTGGAAACTAGAGACTGTAAGAAATATGAAGTTAATAAGGGGAAGAGTGGGCAGAGAGCAGATGAACGCAAAAGAATTGGTGGCCTGAAGTGCATATACTTCAATGCATGGAGTATGGTGGGCAAGACAGATTAACTAAGGGCTTGGATTGGTGCCTGGTAGTATGACATTATTGCAATCTCAGCAAATTGGTTGAGGCAAGGGGATGATTGGCAACTAAATGTTCCAGGATATAGATGCTTCAGAAGGACAGGGAGGGAAGTAAAAGGGGGGTAGGAGTTGCATTGCTGGTCAGGGCTGTGCTAAAGGAGGACACTATGGAGGGCTTGAGTAGTGAGGCATTATGGTTGGAGCTGAGAAATAAGGGTGCAGTTACATTGTTGGGTTTATATTACAGGCCTCCCAAAGGTGAGTGTGAGGTAGAAGAACAAATAGGTAAACAGATTATGGAAAGATGTAGAGGCAACAGGGAGGTGGTTTTGGGGATTTTAATTTTCCCAACATTGACTAAGTGTCAGAGGTCTGGATGGGGCAGAATTTGTAAGAAGTGTCCAGGAGAGTTTTCGAGAGCAGTATGTCAATAGTCCAATGAGGGAAGTGGCCACGTTGGACCTGGTGTTGGGGAATGAGCCAAGCCAGGTGTTAGAAGTTGCAGTGGGGGATTTCGTTGGGAACAGTGACCACAATTCTGTCAGTTTTAGAATACTCAAAGATAAAGATGATTGGTCCTAAGGGAAGAGTACTAAACTGGGCCAAGGCCAATTATAGCAAAATTAGACAGCAGCTGGGAAATGTGGATTGGACACAACTATTTGAAGGGAAGTCCATATTTGATATGTGGGAGGCTTTCAAAGATAATGCAAGATAGGCATGTCCTGTTGAAAGCAAAGGATAAGAATGGCAAGATTCGTGAACTGTAGATGGGTGAAATTGTATGATTTAGCCAAGAGGTAAAAGGAAGCATACATAAGGTTCAGGCAACTAAGAACAGAACGGGCCCTGGACCAGTCTTAAACGAGGAATCAAGCTGACTAAAAGGGTTAATGAAATAGCTTTAGTGAGCAGAATTAAGGAGAATCCCAAAACATTGTAAGTAATCTAATTTTCTTCTTGTATAAGAAGCATGCAGATAACCAGAGGAGAAAGTGAGGAGTGCAGATGCTGGAGATCAGAGCTGAAAATGTGTTGCTGGAAAAGCGCAGCAGGTCATGCAGCATCCAAGGAGCAGGAGAATCGACATTTCGGGCATGAGCCCTTCTTCAGGAATGGCTCATGCCCGAAACATTGATTCTCCTGCTCTTTGGATGCTGCCTGACCTACTGCGCTTTTCCAGCAACACATTTTCTGCTGCAGATAACTAGAGAAAGGGTTGGTCCACTAAAGGATAAGGAAGGAAGGCTGTGTGTTGAACCGGAGAGAAGCATCAGAGTTCATGGAGTCAGAGATGTACAGCATGGAAATAGACCCTTTGGTCCACCCTGTCCATGCCGACTAGATATCCCAACCCAATCTAGTCCCGCCTGCCAGCACCCGGTCCATGTCCCTCCAAACCCTTCCTATTCATATACCCATCCAAATTCCTCTTAAATGTTGCAATTGTACCAGGCTCCATCACATCCTCTGGTGCTCATTCCAGACACATACCACCCTCTGCGTGAAAACGTTGCCCCTTAGGTCTCTTTGATATCTTTCCCCTCTCACCCTAAACCTATGCTCTCTAGTTCTGGACTCCCCCACTCCAGGGAAAAAACTTTGCCTATTTATCCTATCCATGCCCCTCATAATTTTATAAACCTCTAAGGTCACCCCTTTGCCTCCGACGTTCCAGCGAAAACAGCCTCAGCCTGTTCAGCCTCTCCCTATAGCTCAGATCCTCCAACCCTGGCAACATCCTTGTAAATCTTTTCTGAACCCTTGCAAGTTTCACAACATCTTTCCGATAGGAAGGAAACAAGAATTGCACGCAATATTCCAACAGTAGCCTAACCAATGTCCTGTACAGCCACAACATGACCTCCCAACTCCTGTGCTCAATACTCTGACCAATAAAGGAAAGCAGATCAAATACCTTCACTATCCTATCTACCTGCAACTCCACTTTCAAGGATCTATGAACCTGCACTCCAAGGTCTCTTTGTTCAGCAACACTCCCTAGGACCTTACCATTAAAGGTATAGGTCCTGCTTTCCCAAAATGCAGCACCTCGCATTTACCTGAATTAAACTCCATCTGCCACTTCTCAGCCCATTGGCCCATCTGGTCCAGATCCTGTCGTAATCTGAGGTAACCCTCTTCACTGTCCACTACACCTCCAATTTTGGTGTCATCTGCAAACTTACTAACTGTACCTCTTATGCTCACATCCAAATCATTTATGTAAATGACAAAAGTAGAGGGCCCAGCACCAATCCTTGTGGCACTCCATTGGTCAAAGGCCTCCAGTCTGAAAAACAACCGTCCACCACCACCCTCTATCTTCTACCTTTGAGCCAGTTCTGTATCCAAATGGCTAGTTCTCCCTGTATTCCATGAGATCTAACCTTGCTAAATCAGTCTCTCATGGGGAACCTTGTCGAACGCCTTACTGAAGTCCATATACATCACATCTCCTGCTGTGCCCTCATCAATCATCTTTGTTACTTCATCAAAAAACTCAATCAAGTTTGCGAGACATGATTTTCCACGCACAAAGCCATGTTGACTATCCTGAATCAGTCCTTGCCTTTCCAAGTACATGTACATCCTGTCCCTCAGGATTCCCTCCAACAACTTGCCCACCACCAAGGTCAGGCTCACTGGTCTATAGTTCCCTGGCTTGTCCTTATCGCCCTTCTTAAACAGTGGCACCGCTTTTGCCAATCTCCAGTCTTCCGGTACTTCACCTGTGACTATCGATGATACAAGTAGCTCAGCAAGAGGCCCAGCAATCACTTCTCTTCCCACAGAGTTCTCGGGGATTTATCCACCTTGAACCATTTCAAGACATCCAGCACTTCCTCCTCTGTAATATGGACATTTTACAAGATGTCATCATCTATTTCCCTACAGTCTTTATCTTCCATATCCTTTTCCACAGTAAATACTGATGCAAAATATTCATTTAGTATCTCCCCTATTTTCTGTGACTCCACACAAAGGCCGCCTTGCTGATCTTTGAGGGGCCCTATTCTCTCCCTGGTTACCCTTTTGTCCTTTAATATATTTGTAAAAACCCTTTGGATTCTTCTTAATTCTATTTGCCAAAGCTATCTCATGTCCCTGATTTCTCTCTTAAGTATACTCCTACTTTCTTTATACTCTTCTTAGGATTCACTCGATCTATCCTGTCTGTACCTGACATAAGCTTCCTTCTTTTTCTTAATCAAACTCTCAATTTCTTTAGTCATCCAGCATTCCCTTTCACCCTGACAGGAATATACTTTCTCTGGATTCTTGCTATCTCATTTCTGAAGGCTTCCCATTTTCCAGCTGTCCCTTTACCTGCGAACATCTGCCTCCAATCAGCTTTTGAAAGTTCTTGCCTAATACCGTCAAAGTTGGCCTTTCTCCAATTTAGAATTCAACTTTTAGATCTGGTCTATCCTTTTTCTATCACTATTTTAAAATGAATAGAATTATGGCCGCTGGCCCTAAAGTGCTCCTCCACTGATACCTCAGTCACCTGCCCTGCCTTATTTCCCAAGAGTAGGTCAAGTTTTGCACCTTCTCTAGGTATTTCCACATACTGAATCAGAAAATTGTCTTGTACACACTTAACAAATTCCTCTCCATCTAAACCTTTAACACTATGGCAGTCTCAGTCTATGTTTGGAAAGTTAAAATCCCCTATCGTAACCACCATATTATTCTTAAAGATAGCTTAGATCTCCTTACAAGTTTGTTTCTCAATTTCCCTCTGACTATTGGGGGAGTCTATAATACAATCCCAATAAGGGTGATCATCCCTTTCTTATTTCTCAGTTCCACCCAAATAACTTCCCTCAATGTATTTCCGGGAATATCCTCCCTTAGCACAGCTGTAATGCTATCCCTTATCAGAAATGCCACTCCCCCTCCTCTTTTGCCCCCCTTTCTATCCCTCCTGTAGCATTTGTATCCGGAACATTCAGCTGCCAGTCCTGCCCATCCCTGAGCCGTGTTTCCGTAATTGCTATGATATCCCAGTCCCATGTTCCTAACCATGCCCTGAGTTCATCTGCCTTCCCTGTTAGGCCCCTTGCATTGAAATAAATGCAGTTTAACTTATTAATCCTACCTTGACCCTGCCTGCCCTGACTGTGTTTGACTCACGTCTGTTCACCCGTCTCAGATCGATTTCTTTCCTCACTATCTCCTTGGGTCCCACCCCCCCCGCCCCCCACCTTACTAGTTTAAATTCTCCCAAGCAGTTCTAGCAAATTTCCCTGTCAGTATATTAGTCCCCTTCCAATTTAGGTGCAATCTGTCCTTCTTGTACAGGTCACGTCTACCCCAAAAGAGATTCTAATGATCCAAAAATGTGAATCCTTCTCCCATACACCAGCTTCTCAGCCATACATTCACCTGCTCTATCCTCCTATTCCTGCCATCACTAGCTCATAGCACTGGTAATAATCCAGATATTACCACCCTTGAGGATCTCCTTTTTTAATTTCTACCTAACTCTCTCTATAATCTCCCTTCAGTCTCAACCTTTTCCCTTCCAATGTCGTTGGTTGCAATGAGAATAATGACCTCCTGCTGGCCCCTCTCCCCCGTGAGAACATTCTGCACCCTCTCTAAGACATCCTTGATCCTGGCACCAGGGAAACAACACACCATTTTGCTTTTTCTCTGCTGGCCACAGAAATGTCTGTCTGTATCTCTGACTATAGAGTCTCCTAACACAGTTGATCTCTTGGAAGTCAACGTACCCCTTGTTGCATTTGAGCCAGTCTCAATACCAGAAACTTGGCTGTGTTGTGCTACATTCACCTGAGAATCCATCACCCCCTACATTTTCCAAAACAGCATACGTGTTTGAAATGGGCTTATCTACAAAAGACTCCTGCACTAGTTGCCTACCTTTCTTACCCTTCCTGGAGTTAATCCATCTATGTGACTATATCTGAGACCCCCCCCCCCCTCCCTATAACTGCCATCTATCACATACTGTTGCTGTTGCAAATGCCTCATCACTTCTATCTGTCTCTCCAAGCGATCCACTTGATTTGATAAGGATACACATCCAACAGCATTTATGGCAGATATAATCCACAGTAACCCTTAAACTCTCTTTAAACTCCCACTTCTGACAAGAAGTACATATCACTGTAAAGGCCATTTTTGCTCCTTCACCATCTACAGACCCAGAAAATAACACTCTCTTATTCCTCGACCAACACTGCCACAGGTTAAATTAATAGCTATGGCTAATATTTTAAGTTTAATCAAGAGACTTATCTCCAAAAACATGTAATCAAGAAAGAATCCACTGTACCCACTACTGCAGCCTTTCTCTTGGACAGACTTAAAACAACAATTAACTTATCTGATTCTGTGCTGTGAACTTCACCCAACAGTTCCTCCTTAGTTGTGAATTTCACTGTTTGTTAATTTGCCCAGATGCACTCTGATGTCCAGCAATACACAAATTCAAACAGCAAAGGCAGTAACTGTGCAGGTTTCTCCCCCACCCCTCCCCTTTCCCCTTACTGCATTACTAAAGGATGTGGACCCTTTGGAGAGGGTGCAGATAAGGTTTACGAGGATGTTGCCTGGTATGGAAGATGCTAGTTATGAAGAGAGGTTGAGTAGGTTAGGATCCTTTTCATTAGAAAAAGGAGATGTTGGGGGGAGTGGGGGAAACAGGAAACCTGATTAAGATTTACAAAGTCATGAAGGGCATAGGCAGGGTAGATAGAGATCAGCTTTTTCCCAGGATGAAGGATTCAATAACGAGAAGTCACTATTTCAAGGGGGATACACATGGCAAGTACTTTACATACAGGGTGGTAGGTGCTTGGAACGTATTGCCAGTAGAGGTGGTAGAGGCAGGCATGGTAAATTAATTAAAGATGTGTCTGGACAGATGCATGAGTAGTGGGGAGCAGAGGGATACAAATGTTTAGAAATTGGGCAATGGGTTTAGACAGTGGATTTAGATTGGCTCAGGCTTGGCGGGCCGAAGGGCCTGTTTCTGGACTGTAAATTTTCTTTGTTCTTTTAAAATAGACCGGGTAGCTACTTGAGGGTAGAGCAGTGGGGTGTGTTCCAATAAGTTACGGGGGGGATATACAAGCCCAACACATTCTCTTCAGAGTAAAATGGAGCAACAGGCCTAAAGAACCATGGGTGTTCTGGAATATTCCGGAATAGTTTAAAAAGGAACAGAGATGTATAACAGAAATAAAGGGAGCAAAATAAGAAGCTGTACGGGAGAATGGGACGTGCAGGACCAAGTCAAGAAAGCAATTAGGAGAGTAAAGAGGTAACCTGAGCAAATGCTATTTGACAATATAAGGGAGATGCCAAGATATTCTACAAGAGAATAATCAAAGAAGGGTCTATTTGAGACTGGGGTGGGAGGCAATCTGTGTGTGAAGCTGGATGATGTTGGTAGAGTGTTAAATGAGTATTTCATGGTCTGTCTTGGGTGAATGAAGATGCAAGAATGGTATTCAAGAAGCTAGGCTGTTAGGTTCTTGAGCCAATTGATATATGAAGTGAGGACGTTTTGGCAGATTTAAAAGTGAATAAAGCCCCAGGCCTGAATGAGTTGTATCCCATGCTGCAGTGGGAGATGAGGGAGGAAATTACAAGGATCCTGACCCAGTTTTTTAAATCATCTCTAGCTACAGTGGAGGTGTCGGAGGGCTGGAGGATGGCTAATGCAGTTCCACTTTACACAAAGTGTAAGGGAGATGGACTAGGGAATTATTGGTCAATGAGTATAATCTCAGTGGTAGGAGCAAGTGAGGACTGCAGATCCTGGAGATCAGAGTCCGAGTGTGGTGCTGGAAAAGCACAGCCGGTCAGGCAGCATCCAAGGAACAGGAGAATAGACTTTTTTCTGGCATAAGCCCTTCATCAGGTGCTCAATCTCAGTGATAGGGAAATTATTGAAGACAATTGTGAAGGAGAAAATTAACCTCCATTTAAAGAGGCACGGTTTTATCAGAGTCAACATGACTTTGTCAGAAGAAGATTGTAACTAACAAATCTGCTAGAATTTTTCGAGGAGGTGACCATGTGTTTGAATGAGGATGGGGCAGTTGGTGCACGTTATATGGATTTCAGTTGGGTATTTGACAAGATTCCATGTGGGAAGCTGACCAAGAAGGTAAAAGCTCATGGGTAACTTGGCAAGATGGATCTAAAATTAACTTAGTGATAGAAGACAGAGGGTGATAGTAGAAGGCTGTTTGTGATATTGGAGCTCATTGAGCAGTGTCATATTATGGGTGAATGTTGGGTCCCTCATTGTTTGTGATGTTCGTAAATGATGTAGATGAGAATGTGAGAGGGATGATGAGTCAGTTTGCAGGTTATACAAAGATTGTCAACCAGCTGGCCAATGCAGGTGTTAGGTTGCTAGAAGTTATAAATGGTTTAGTCAGATGGGCAGATCAATGGTAGGTGGAACTTAACTTTGATGAATGTGAGGTGGTGTACTTTGGAAGACATGATGTGCAGGAGACGTTGGACTGGGGTGGACAAGTAGTAGCAAGAGGATACTCAACAAATGGCAAGGCACTCAGAAGCTCAAAGTGACAAAGAGATCTTGGGGTGCTTGTCCACCAATCTAGTTAACAGGACAGGTTAATAGGGTAGTTCAGGCTTACAAGACATGTGCATTTTTATCAATCGTAGGATAGATTCTAAGAACAAGAAGGTCATGTTGGCTGTGTACAAAAGTTTGGTTAGGGCTCAGCTGGATTACTGTATTTGATAGATTTGACAAAGGGTCAGTTAGACTCGAAACATCAGCTCTTTTCTCTCCTTTATAGATGCTGCCAGACCTGCTGAGATTTTCCAGCATTTTCTCTTTTGGTTACTGTATTACTATTCTGGTCACCACATTATAATATCTGTGATTGTACTTGAGGTGTGAAGGATATTTGCCTTGGGGATAGAGCATTTCAGTTCAAAAGAAAGGCTGGATAAGCTTGGATGTTTTCTTTGGACCAGAGAAGATATATATGATGATGAGGGGCTTGGGCAGAGGGAATAGAAAGTAGCTGTTTCCATTGGTTGAAGGGTCCGTAACAATGGGGTATAAATTAAAATGAATGGCAGGAGGTTTAGGAGGGAGTTGAGGAAAGTTCTTTTCACCTGAGAATGGTGGGAGCCTGAAATCTACTGCCTGGGAGGAAAGTTGAGGCAGGAAACCTCTGTCTTCGGATGAGTAGAACAATGAAAATTACAGTACTGGAACAGGCCCTTTGACTCTCCAAGCCTGCACCAATCCAGATCCTCTTTTTAAATCTTTTGCCTATTTTCTAAGGATCTGTGTCCCCCTGCTCCCTGCCCATTCATGTATCTGTCTAGATACATCTTATATGATTCTATCATGCCCTTCTCTACCACGTCTGCTGGCAACATCTTCCAGGCACCCCCTTCCTCTGCGTAAAGCTATTTCCACGCATATTTCCCTGAAACTTGTATGCTGTCACCTTGAACTCATGATCCCCACTCTGGTGGGGGGGAAATATTTCTTGCTATCTCCCCTGTCTAACTATCTCATGATTTTGTAAACCTCAATCAGGTCCCCCCTCAACCTTTCACTTTCTAATGAAAAAAATCCTAATCTTCTCCATCTCTTTTCATAGTCCAGCACCCTCCATACCAGGCAATATCCTGGTGAACCTCCTCTGCACCCTCTCTGAAGCATCCACATCCTTTTGGCAATGTGGTGACCAGAACTGTATGCAGTCCTCAAAGTGGCTGAACCAAGTTCTGATAACTGTAACATGACCTGCCAACTCTTGTCCTCAATACCCTGTCCAATGAAGGAAAGCATGCTCTGTTGTCTTGATGAAGGAGCCTGATAAAGGAGTGGCGCTCCAAAAGCTAGTGCTTCCAATTTAAACCTGTTGGACTATAACCTGGTGTTGTGTGATTTTTAACTTTTGTACACCCCAGTACAACACCAGCATCTCCAAATCATGACTCTTGTCTTGAGCACTCTTGGCCTGCACTGCCACCTTCAGGTTACAATGGACCTGAACAACCAGATCTCTCTCTACATCAATTTTCCCCAGGGTTTTTCCATTTACTGTACAGTGTGCTCTTGAATTGGATCTTCCACAATGCATCAGCTTACATTTGCCCAGATTGAACTCCATCTAACATTTCTCTACACAGCTGTCCAATCTATCTATATTCTGCTGTATTCTCTCTCCGTCCCGTTCACTATCTGCGACTCCACCAATCTTAGTGTCATCTGCAAACCTGCTAATCAGACCACCTATAACTCCTTCCAGATCATTCCTGTATATCGCAAATAACAGTGGTCCCAACAAGTGTCCCTGTGGAACATCACTGGTTACAGTCCTCCATTTTAAGAAACTCCCTTTTACGACTTCTTTTCTGCTGCCCAGCCAGTTCTCTATCCATCTAGCTAGTAAACCCTGGACCCCATGCGACTTCACTTTCTCCATCTGTCTACCATGGGGAATCTTATCAAATGCTTTATTGAAGTCTGAGAAAGTGAGGACTGCAGATGCTGGAAATCAGTTGAAAGTGTGGTTCTGAAAAAGCACAGCAGATCAGGCAGCATCCAAGGAGCAGGAGAATCGATGAAGGGTTTATGCCCAAAACATCGGGAATGAGGCTTGTGAGCAAGGGGGCCTGAGATAAATGGAAGGGGGGTAGGGGTGGCAGGGGAAGTTAGCTCGGAATGTAATAGGTAAATGAAGGTGTGTGAGGAAGTGTTAGGTCGGTGGGGAGGGTGGAGCAGATGGGTGAGAAGGAAGGAAAATGGACAAGTAGGAGAGTCAAGAGGGTGGTGCTGACTTGGAGGCTTGGGACTCTAAGGTGAGGGGAGGGGAATTGCCATTGCCCCTGCCCCTGCCCCCACCTTAAGCCAGTCCCAGCCAACACACACTTTACTGGAGTCCATGTATATGACATCTACAGCCCTTCCCTCATCACTCAACTTTAGACTATAAGACATAGGAGTTTAAGTAAGACCATTTGGTTCATTGAGTCCACTTCATCATTCGATCATGACATGAGCATTTCAACGCCACTTATCTGCACTCTCCCTGTATCCCTCAATTACTTGAGAGATTAAGAATTTATCAATCTCTGCCTTGAAGATATTTAACGTCCCGACCTCCATTGTGCTTAGTGGCAACGAATTCCACAGGCCCATCACTCTCTGCCTGAAGAAATATCTCTTCATTTCTGTTCTAAATTGACCCCCTCTAATTCTCAGGCTGTGCCCACAGGTCCTAGTATCTACACCTGACAGAAACAAATTCCCAACGTTCACTCTTTCTAAGCCATGCAATTTCTTGTAAGTTTCTATTAGATCTCCCCTCAATCTTCTAAACTCTAATGAATACAATCCCAGGATCCTCAGCCGTTCATCATATGCTAGCCCTACCATTCCAGGGATCATCTGTGTGAATCTCCGCTGGACACGCTCCAGTGCCAGTATGTCCTTTCTGAGGTTTAGAGCCCAAAACTGGACACAGTACTTTAAATGTGGCCTAACCAGAGTTTTATAGAGTCTCAGTAGCACATCGCTGCTTTGATGTTCCAATCCTCTTGAGATAGATCACAACATGCCAGTAGCTCACCTCGAACACCATGGGCACTCGCCTCACTCAGCAGCCTCCCGTGAGGCACCTCCTCAAAGGCCTTTTGGAAGTCTAGATAGATGACATCTACTGGGTTTCCCTGGTTTAACCTACTTATTACCTCTTCAAAGAATTCTAACAGGTTTGTCATGCACTACCTCCCCTTAGTAAATCCATGCTGACTTGTTCTAATCCAACCCTGCACTTCCAAGAATTTAGAAATCTCATCCGTAATGATGGATTCTAGAATTTTACCTATAACCAAGGTTAGGTTAATTGGCCTACAATTTTCAATGTGTTGCTGGTTAAAGCACAGCAGGTTAGGCAGCATCCAAGGAACAGGAAATTCGACGTTTCGGGCCAGAAGTTCCTGATGAAGGGCTCTGGCCCGAAACGTCGAATTTCCTGTTCCTTGGATGCTGCCTAACCTGCTGTGCTTTAACCAGCAACACATTTTCAGCTCTGATCTCCAACATCTGCAGACCTCACTTTTTACTCTACAATTTTCAATCTTTTGTCTTCCACCTTTTTTGACCAAGGGGGTTAAAACAGCAATTTTCCAATCATCTGGGACTTTCCCTGACTCCAGTGACTTTTGAAAGATTACAGCCAACGCCTCCGCGATTTCTTAAGCCACCTCTCTCAGAGCCCGAGGATGTAGCCCACTGGGGACAGGAGCTTTATTAATTTTTAGACCTTTTAACTTTTAAGGCACTTTCTCTTTTGTAACAGCTACCATACTCCACTCTGCCCCTTGACTCTCCTTTAATTGTTGGGAGATTACTCACGTGTTCCACTGTGAAGAATGACACACAGTATTTATTAAATTCTTCAGCTATTTCTTTATCTCCCATCACTAGCCTTTCTGCATCAATTTGGAGTGGCCTAATGCCTACTTTTGCCTCTCGTTTGTTTCTTGTATATTGTAAGAAACTTTTACTATCATTTCTAATATTACTGGCTAGCCTACCTTCATATTTGATCCTCTCCTTCCTTATTTCTCTCTTTGTTATCCTCTGTTTGTTTTTGTAGCCTTCCCAATCTTCTGATTTCCCACTGCTCTTGGCCACTTTATAGGATCTCTCTTTTTCTATGATACATTTCCTGAATTCCTTTGTCAGCCATGCTGTCTAATTCCCCCCGGATAATCTTTTTCTTTGGAATGAACCTCTGTACTCTCCTCAATTACACCCAGACACTCCTGCCATTCTTGCTCGACTATCTTCCCACTAGGCTCTGCTTCCAGTTGATTTTCATCAGTTTCCCCTCTTGCACCCCTGTAATTACCTTTTATTTAACTATAACACCATTACAACTGATTTTGCCTTCCCTTTCAAACTGCAGACTGAACTCTACCATATTATGATCGCTGCCTTCTGAGTGTTCCCTTACTTTCAGATCTTTTCTAAAGTCTGGCTCATTACATAGCACTAAGCCCAGAATAGCCTGCTCCCTTCTAGGCTCCATCACAAGCTGTTCCAAAAAGCCATGCTGTAAGCATTCCATGAAGTCCCTCTCTTTGGATCCACCGGCAACAGTATTCAGCCATTTGCATATTGAAATCCCCCATGATCACCGTGACCTTGCCTTTCTGACATGCCCTATCTATTTCCTGGTTCTGACCACTGCTGGGAGCTCTGTACATAACTCTTTTTTTTTGCTTTATTGTTCCTCAAATCCACCCACACAGACTCCACATTATCTGACCCTATGTAGTTTAGTGCCATAGATTTAA
The DNA here is from genome assembly GCF_020745735.1 of Hemiscyllium ocellatum. Lineage (NCBI taxonomy): Eukaryota > Metazoa > Chordata > Chondrichthyes > Orectolobiformes > Hemiscylliidae > Hemiscyllium > Hemiscyllium ocellatum. The sequence continues at coordinate 98,634,031 of NC_083409.1, forward strand.
TTTCATTCTTAACTAATAAGCAACCCCACCCCCTCTGCCCACTTCCCTGTCTTTTCAATAAATTGTAAATCCTTGGATGTTTAACTGCCAGTCCTGAATCCCCTGCAACCATTCTCTGTGATGTCTACCACATCATAATCATTCACAATGATTTGTGTTGTTAATTCATCTACTTTGTTACAAATACTATGAGCATTCACGTAAAGCACCTTAACGCTAATTTTCTGATCCTCCTGATTGCCATCACCTCTTAGTAGTATGTCTTAAAGTTATCCTTCCATTTTGCTTCATTCATAGTCTACCTCGAACTTAAGACCTGTACATGTGCAAACCTGATGTTTATCTTTCAGCTTGGTTCCATACTCCCTCGGCCTCGTCCTCCAACCCCCGCCCCCGGTGTCCGAGTGGACACCCTTGTTATCCTTTTTGCCAGGATGCTGGTTCCGGGTCGGGTCAGGTGGGGACTGTCCCAGCGGTAGATATTGCCCCACTTCCAAAACTGATGCCAATGTCCCATGAAATGAAATCGCTCTTTCCCCCATACCAATCTCTTAGCCACATGTTTACTTCCCTAATTTTCTTATCCCTATGCCAATTAGCATGTGGCTCATGCAGTAATCCAGAGATTATGACCCTCAAGGACCTGTTTTTCAATTTCCTTTCGAGTGCTTGATACTCCCCAAACAGGTCCTCCTTCCTCACGTTGGCTATGTTGTTTGTGCCAATGTGGATCACAACAACTGGATCCTGTCCCTCCCCCTCCAATATCCTTTCAAGCCAGCCGGTGATGATGTCCTGCACCCTCGCGCCAGGCAGGCAACACGCCATACAGGATTCCCAAAATGGCTCACAAAGGATACTGTCTATTCCCCCTAATTGTAGAATCTCCTATAACAACTACTTGTCTTTTTGCACCTTGGTGCCATGATCAGCTGGCTTGTCCTATCCACAGCCCTTTTCCTCTTCCATACAGGGAGCAAACATCTCCTGTACGTTTGCTCGTTGAGCTGGAAGGTTCATTTTCAAATGTTTCATTCCCATACTAGGTAACATCTTCAGTGAGCCTCCAGACAAAGCGCTGCTGATGTTCCTGCTTTCTGTTTATATGTTTTGTGTTTCTTTGGGTCGGTGATGTTATTTACTATGGTGATGTCACTTCCTGCTCTTTCTCAAGGGGTGGTAAATGGGGTCCAAGTCAAATGTGTTTGTGGATAAGAGTTCATCTTGGAATGCCCTGCTTCTCTGAATTCTCGTTCGTGTCTCAGTTTGGCTTATCCTAGGATGCAAATGTGTTGCTGGAAAAGCACAGCAGGTCAGGCAGCATCCAAGGAGCAGGAGAATCGACGTTTCGGGCATGAGCCCTTCTTCAGGAAAGAGAGTGTGCCAAGCATGCTAAGATAAAAGGTAGGGAGGAAGGACTTGGGGGAGGGGTGTTGGAAAAGCGATAGGTGGAAGGAGGTTAAGGTGAGAGTGATAGGCCAGGGTGGGGGCGGAGAGGTCAGGAAGAAGATTGCAGGTTAGGAAGGTGGTGCTGAGTTTGAGGGTTGGGACTGAGACAAGGTGGGGAGAGGGGAAATGAGGAAACTGGAGAAATCTGAGTTCATCCCTTGTGGTTGGAGGGACTTGTCCAACTTAATGCCTTTTAGAATACTCAACACTTCCTCTCTCCTCATGCCAACTTGACCAAGAGTAATCAAACATCTATCCCTAACCTCAACATCCGTCATGTCCCTCTCCTTGGTGAGTCCCGATGCAAAGTATTCATGAAGAATCTCTCCCATTTTCTCTGACTCCATGCATAACTTTCCTCATTTGTCCTTGCGTGGGTCAACCCTTATAAGGTTATGGTGCTTATAAGAATAAAAGGCTTTGGGATTTTCCTTAATCCTATATGCTAAAGATACTTCATGATGTGTGTTATCCATCTTAATTTCTCCTTTCAAATTGGTCTTACTTTCCTGATGTTCTTCCAAAGCTTCATGTGTTTTTGGTCACCTTATGTATGATTTCTTTTTCCTCTTAGCTGGTCTCACAATTTCACCCATCTTCCTTGATTCCCTAATCTTGCCATTTCTATCCCTCGCTTTCACAGGGACATGTCCGTCCTGCACTCTAATTAACCTCTCTTTAAAAGCCTTCCACATATTAAATGTGGATTTACCTTCAAACTGCTATTCGTAATCCATATTCCCCAACTCCTGCTGAATTTTGCTATAGTTGGCCTTTTCCCAATACAGTACTCTTCCTTTAGGACCACTCTCATCTTTTGTCCATGAGAATTCTAAATCTTACGGCATTGTGATCATTATTCCCAAAGTAATCCCCGACTCAAATGTCATCCATCTGGCTGGACTCATTCCCCAACACCATGTCCAATATGACCACTTCCCCAGTTGGACTATTTACACTCTGCTCTCTCGAACCCTCCTGGCAGCTCCTTACAAATTCTGCTCCATCTCGAACTCTTATTAACTGGGATTCACTTCGTAATCTTAGGAAAATTAAAATCTCCAATGACCACCACTCTGCTCCTACATCTTTCCATAATTTGTTTACACATTTGTACCTCTGCCTCACACTAGCTGTTGGGAGGCCTGTAGTACATCCCTACATTGTTACTGCACCCTTCCTATTTCTGCGCTCCACCCGTATTGCCTCACTTTTAGAGTCGTCCATAGTGCCCTCCATCAGATCAGCTGTGATACCCTCTCTGACCAGTAATGCAACTTCTCCACCTCTTTTACATCCCTCTTTACCCTGCCTTAAAGTATCTGTATTGTGGAATATTTAGTTCCCAATCATACCCTTCTCTCAACCAAGTCTCAGTAATAGAAATAACATCCTAGTTGGAGTCTCATAACATTCAAGGCTCTGAAGCTCATGTAAGAAAGTGGGGTTAGTGTTGGTCGTAGTATATTTTGGGTGGTCCAGACTTGATGGGGCAAATGTCCTCGTGTACTGGATAATTGATTGATACTTTATTCCTACAGCAATGTGGGGAAGTATTGCTGGCATTAGTGAAACTGCACCTGGAGTGCTGTGTACAATTCTAGTCCCTTACCCGAGGAGGGATGCAGGAGCATTGGCAGAAGTTCAGAGGAGATTCTCCAGATTGATTCCAAAGTGGAGGGCTTTGTCTTGGAGCGATTGGGCACTTCAGGCCTATACCCTCTGGAGTTCAGAAGAATGAGAGAGGAGATATAATTTGAGACATATATGATGCTAAAGGGGGTTGACTAAGTAGATGAAGAGAAAATGTTTCCTTCCATGAGGCCATCTAGAATGAAGTTTTAGTTTTATTATAAAGGATGTCTGATTTAAAGCTATTAGATTAGATTCCCGACAGTGGAGAAACAGGCCCTTTGGCCCAACAAGTCCAAACCAACCCTCTGAAGAGTAACCCACACAGACCCATTCCCCTCTAACTAATGCACCTAACACTATGGGCAGTTTAGCATGGCCAATTCACCTGACCTGCCCATCTTTGGATTGTGGGAGGAAACTGGCCTGCCTGGAGGAAACCCACGCAGACACGATGAGAATGTGCAAACTCCACACACCGTATCCTGAAGCTGGAATCGAACCCGGGTCCCTGGCGCTGTGAGGCAGCAGTGCTAATCACTGAACCACTGTGCCACCCCTATGCCAATAAGTAAGAAATGACTACTTTTAACTGGGGCAATGGGTTAATTGAGTACATTTTGAGTTATTATGGAGAGCGAGCAGGAAAGTGATGTTGAGACCGAAATGAGACCAACCATGAACACATTAAACAGCTGAGCTGGTTTGCAAGGCTGATTTGCCAAATGCCTGCTCCTAGTTCTTAGAAGGTGGATGTGGCTCCTGCCCATGAAGTGTGCTTTGCCTGGTCATAGAGTCATAGAGATGTACAGCATGGAAACAGACCCTTTGGTCCAAAGCAGTGAGCTGAATTTGCTGGGTACTTACTCTCAGTTCAAAGTCAAATTTTCTTGGGTCTAGCTTGTTTGGTAATATAGCTGAATATTAATGGAGAGTCGGGCCTTCAACAAAACATTTATCAAGCTGTAGTCCTCCTTATTTGGTGTCTTGGCACTGCCTAGTGAGAATTTTGCCTGCTGAATTTTGCTGCTGAACCAGCAAAGCTGCTTGGACAAATTTGGAGCTAATCTAAATCCATTTTTAACATTTCTCATCTATTGAAGTTATTCCATCGCTATCCAGTTACCTGATGAAGGAGCAGCACTCTGAAAGCTAGTACTTCCAAGTAACCCTGTTGCACTATAACCTGGTGTTGTGATTTTTAACTCCGATTTAGTGTAGCAGACAATCTTTACGATTCTGAAAAAGGGTCACTAAATGTGAAATAGTATCTTTTGAATGCTTTCCAATCTCCGATTTCTGGTTTTATTATTGATCTTTTACAGTTGGTTAGTATCAGCAAATATCCAACAAAAGGTATAACATTACTGTGGAGAAAAAAACACTCAAAATGAACAATTTTAAGCCAGTTGAATGTTTCAACCTTACCAATTCAAATGTGAGTTTTCGTTCACAGTGCATTGATTGTCGTCAAATACTTAAGGTATACAGAAATAAAGAGAATTTGAACTTGGTGCATTGTAGACCAGCCAAAGGATTCCTATCCATCAGTTTTCTCATTTGAGATAGCAAGTTTACATACTCTCTTTCTTGTTGTGAACTGACTTTATTGTTCACAGTTGAAGTCCCAGACAGAGTGTATGCATTACGTATTTGAGAGCAACAATGTTTTTGCTATTCAGTACTCTGGATCATTATATCCCAGATGGGACTATTATTATTGTTTTTGTGCAGATAAGATGTAAATGTGGTACATCTTTCCATAAAGCAGCTACAGATACATTAACTGGAATTTAACTATTAGATCCATAGGCACGGAGACCTACAGCTGGAAACAGACCCTGCGGTTCAACTACTCCATGCTGATCAGATATGGGGGGAAAAAACCTCTTGTCCCATTCACCAGCACCTGGCCTATATCCCTTTTAAACCCTTCCTTTTCATATATCCATCCAGGTGTCTTTTAAATGTTGTAATTGTACTAGCCGCCTGCAATTCCTCTTGCAGCTCATTCCAACATGGACCACACTGCATGAAAAAGTTGCCCCTTCAATCCCTTTTAAGTCTTTCCCCTCTAGGTTTGACGACCAAGCCTCCCATGCACTGGGAGGCTATTCATCCTCTCCCTGTAACTTAAACCCTTCAACCCTGGTAAGATCCTTGTAAATCACCTCCTTTACCTTTTCAAGTTTCACAGCATCCATCCTATAGCAGGGAGACCAGAATTCAAATTCATTTTCAATTTTGAAGCTGTTTTATCAATTAGTCATAGAGGTGTGCAGGATGGAAACAGACCCTTTGGTCTGACTTGTCTATGCCAACCAGATAGCCCAACCCAATCTAGTCCCACCTGCCAGCACCCGGCCCAAATGTTGCATTTATACTAGCCTCCACTGGCAGCTCATCCCATAAACACACAACCCTCTGCATGGACAATGTTGCTCCTTAAATCTCTTTTTTTTATATCTTTCCCCTCTTGCACTAAACCTATGCCCTCTAGTTCTACACTTCCCCATCCAAGGGAAAAGACTTTCTGAAGAAGGGCTGATACCTGAAATGTCGATTCTCCTGCTCCTCGGATGCTACCTGGCCTGCTGTGTTTTTCCAGCAGCACATTTTTCAACAAGGGAAAAGACTTTGTCTATTTATCCTATCCATGTCCCTCATGATTTTATAAACCTGGATAATGTCACCCCTCAGCCTCTGACCCAGGGAAAACAGCCCCAGCCTGTTCAACCTCTCCCTATAGGTCAACTCCTCCAACCCTGGTAACATCCTTAAATATTTTCTAAACCCTTGCATGTTTCACAACATTGTTCCAATAGGAAGGAAACCAGAATTGCACAAAATATTCCAACAGTGGCCTAACCAATGTCCTGTACAGCTAGAACATGACCTTCCAACTCCTGCACTCAATAGATTAGATTACTTACAGTGTGGAAACAGGCCCTTCGGCCCAACAAGTCCACACCGACCCGCTGAAGCGCAACCCACCCATACCCCTACATTATCCCTTACCACTATGGGCAATTTAGAATGGCCAATTCACCTGACCCGCACATCTTTGGACTGTGGGAGGAAACCGGAGCACCCGGAGGAAACCCACGCAGACATGGGGAGAACGTGCAAACTCCACACAGTCAGTCGCCTGAGTCGGGAATTGAACCCGGGTCTCCAGGCGCTGTGAGGCAGCAGTGCTAACCACTGTGCCACCGTGACCAATAAAGGAAAGTATACCAAACGCCGCCTTCACTATCCTATCTACCTGTGACTCTACTTTCAAGGAACTATGAACCTGCATTCCAAGGTCTCTTTGTTCAGCAACACTCCCTAGGACCGTACCATTAAGGGTATAAGTCCTGCTAAGATTTGCTTTCCCTAGATTCAGCATCTCTCATTTGTCTAAATTGAACTCCATCTGTCATTCCTCAGTCCATTGGCCCATCTGATCAAGATTCCGTTGTAATCTGGGATAACCTTTGCTGTCCACTACACCTCCAATTTTGGTGTCGTTTGCAAACTTGCTATCTGTACCTCTTTTATGTTCTCATCCATTTATCTAACTGATGAAAAGTAGTGGACCCAGCATGGATCCTTGTGGCACTCCACTGGTCAGAGACCTTTGATTGCAAGACATGACAAAATTTTGTATATTCCTTTTTAATGTGAGGAGGGTGGCAAAACAAATGCTTCAAAATGGTTAATGTGGAATTTTTTAGTATGAAAAATTGATAGTTGAAGTGAATCTCGTTGAAATGCTGTAAGATTTATCCCTTTTTAGTTACAGACAAATTCTTTCGACTTGGAAAAAGACAGATAGCTCAGTGCATCTGAGGAGAAATAGCTTTGGCGAAAAAAAGCAAGCTTGTTCACAATCAGAAGAGACTAGGAGACGGAAGTAGCAAGTGAAAAGAACTTGAAAGAAATGTAAGAAATGTAACAATTTTTCATAAATATTTTAACTTTTTTCGTTGCCAGTATTTCTGACATGGAGCATTTGAGAGATGCTGGAATACTGTTGTATACCAGTGTGTTTCATATTTCTATTTAATTTTCTTGTGAAATTGTTTTCAGAAGTTGTTGTTAATCATCTTTCCAGGTTATACTATTCTAGTCAAATATTCACATGATGCTTTTAAAGTTTTATGCTAGGTTGAATTTTCTAACTTTAAAGCATTTTTGGTTGCTGGGACAACTTTCTGCACTATACCAATTCTTGGAGAAACCAGTCTTTTAGTTCAAATTTCCGTAAGGTCACCAATTTGGCTGCCTTGGAACAGCCATCCCATTAAGGGTGGTAGATATGTTGAAGAGGAAGAAGGAACTATTGGTTCTCAGGCAGTCTTCACAGTGAAACAAACAAAAACAAATTGCTAGTGGAGAAACTCTCAAGACTGGCCGCATCTGTGTTACCATTTTGAATATAGTGACCCATCGGAACTGGTTGTGACTGAGGGCCACTGGACTCGAAATATTAACTGTTTCTATTTCCATAGATGCAGCCAGATCTGCTGAGTTTCTTCAGTTTCTGTTTTTGTTTGTTTCACATCTCCAGCATAGGCAGCTCTTTGTTTTATTTTAGCCTTCTGGAGTGTTATTTTGTAACTGATACTAACTCTTTTAAGGACAGTAGAATAAAATGGCAGACAATAACTTCACCATAGGAGTCATTCCAAGTGGTGCTCTTGCAATGGCAAACCTTTTCCTGCAGATGTCCTTAAGTAAAAAATGAGGTCTGCAGATGCTGGAGATCACAGCTGCAAATGTGTTGCTGGTCAAAGCACAGCAGGCCAGGCAGCATCTCAGGAATAGAGAATTCGACGTTTCGAGCATTAGCCATGAAGGGCTTATGCTCGAAACGTCGAATTCTCTATTCCTGAGATGCTGCCTGGCCTGCTGTGCTTTGACCAGCAACACATTTGCAGCTGCAGATGTCCTTAGACTTGGTTTATTTCATTAAATGTTCAGACTGTATTTCCACTCAAGATTTTGACCTAGCATAGGATTGATGCATTACCTTTTGATATTTGCTGCTGATTACCCATTTAATTGGCTTTCTGCCACTGCTGGGTGGGTTGCTGTCACTGAACAGAATCGGTCACTGGAAAAAAAATAGCAGGGGGCAAAAGCACATTTCTGTATCACTGTGTTGCATTCTTTTTCAAATTTTGCTCACTCAATGCTTTCAAATCTACTTCCAAGTGTCTCCTAAAATTTTCCCAATTAAGAAGAGGCACTTGAAAGACGTAAACTTGCAAGGCCAAGGGGCAGTGAGGCTGACTGGATTGCTCCATGACAACTGGCATGGACATGATGTTCTTATGGACCGAAAGGCGACACTACAACATTAAAACAGGCATTTCAGCTCAACTGTTCACTGCTCTATGCAAGTCTCTGCCTCCTGATCGTCGTCAAATTTGGTCTGAATATCCCCCTATCGTTTTCCTCATGCTTATTTAGCTTCCCTTTAAAGGCCAGTTGCTTTAAGAGTAGTCAGATGTTATCAGGTGTATGGCATTCAAAAGATAATCCTCATTTTGAAGACCAGCATGAAGTTATGAATTTATATACCTTCAATACAATAACTTAGTTTTGTAAATTTGTTGGAGGTTCTCCTTGTTATTGTTACCTGCAAAATAATATCGGATTCTGGAGATGAGTCTTAAGTTTCTGTCACCTCTGGTATTTTGCTATTTATTTCAATTCAACTGCTCTTGCACCCACTTTACCAAGAGAGCATTGAGATTTGGTACTTTTGATGCCAACAGCAAGTTTATTCTCTGGGGACACTCTGAGAAGGAATTGAACGGCAGATGGATTTGTGAAGTCAGGTGTAAAATATTGTTTTGATGTCAAGATACCCTGAAAAGTTTAGAGGAATTGAAGTGATGACTTTACATATGATTTGATAAGTTTGAACTTTGCAGGCCGTTATCACTGCTTTTTTTTGGGACCTTGCTGTACATGGTTTGGCTGCAACATTTCCTATGCTACATCAGTGACTTTGGTATATCCTTAATTGGCAGTAAAGCATTCTGGGACACCCTGAAGTCATGAAGTACTATAAGTATCCATGTTGAAGATGGCATTGTGGTAGCAGTTTGCTATATTTTGTAAGGTGATGTGATATAAATGTAACCTGCTGAACTGTGTGCTTTGTTGATACATGCATCTCTGGAAAATAAGATGAAGGTTGCATTTGTTTGTGTTGTAACACCACATGGGGAGAGCATTTCCTGCAAAAGTAGCATCCGTGTCAATTTATGCATGGTGAATTGTGCATGTTTTGGATTTCTGGTAAGCCATTATGATGGATTCCATTTTGAACATTATGTATTAGAATTTTATTTAAGGAAGGGACTTAAATGACGTAAAGCATCACAGTCTTTCAAGTAGTTATTTCAGCACGGTAGAGATATGGCCTGACAAGTAAATTTTCCTACAAGCCCATTAAAAGTTTGAGAATTCTCAAATCCTTAGCATATTTAAGAATATAAATTTATCTTTAGTTATATGGCTGAGAAGTGTGCCCTTGGGGTTTAGGCCTGGAGCTTTTCTCCTGGGTCAAGAGTGTACATATGGGATATTTCCTGGCTGAATAAATAGCCCTGGAAGACTGATTTTTGTTGGTATGGGGCGTCCCTGGGGAAAGAACAGGGGATGTGGGCTGAGGATGCAGGTAGATTGTAAACTGTCTCCATGTGCTGGAGATTAATAAAATCAAATTTTGCTCTCAACCCTTAAACCTCCTTTTATTTCTCTCACAACGCCCGTGCCCTATCAACACCAACTAGTGCCATCCTATAATATTCTATCCACCCTCATTCAACTTTCCACCTATAATAATCTCTTCTACACCATATCTTTTTCCCCACTTCTTTCATGACATAAATTGTTCTCACTGTCTTATTTTTGTTAACCAATCCTGAATCATGTCAGTACATTACTGTCAATATCTTGTGCAAACACCTTCTATGTGGCGTGTTATTGAATGCCACTTGGAAATCCAAATACAGTGTGGCAGCTGGATCCTGAATAATACTGTGCCTTTAAGAGCCAAGTTCTGTCCTGTTTTTCTTGCAGAGGGGATGTTGTCACAGTGGTGCAAAGTGTTTCCTTTAGACAGGTAAACAGCTTTTGAGTTCTCCCTGGGTGTGTTTTTCATCATCATAGAGATGTACAGCATGGAAACAGACCCTTCGGCCTAACCCAATCTAGTCCCAGCCAGCACCCGGTCCATATCCCTCCCAACCCTTCCTATTCATACACGCATCCAAATGCCTTTTAAATGTTGCAATTGTACCAGCCTCCACCACATCCTCTGGCAGCTCATTCCATGCCTGTACCACCCTCTGTGTGAAAAGGTTGTCCCTTAGGTCTCTTTTATATTTTTCCCCTGTCACCCTAAACCTATGCCCTCTAGTTCTGGACTCCCCCACCCCAGGGAAAAGACTTTGCCTATTTACCCTATCCATGCCCCTCATAAATTTGTGAACCTCTATAAGGTCACACCTCAGCCTCTGACGCTCCAGGGAAAATAGCCGCAGCCTGTTCAGTCTTTCCCTATAGCTCAAATCTTCCAACCCTGGCAACATCCTTTGTAAATCTTTTCTGAACCCTTTCAGGTTTCACAACATCTTTCCGATAGGAAGGAGACCAGAATTGTACGCAGTATTCCAACAGTGGCCTAACCAATGTCCTATACAGCTGCAACATGACCTCCCAACTCCTATACTCAATATTCTACCTGCCACTCCACTTTCAAGGAGCTATGAACCTGTGCTCCAAGATCTTTGTTCAGCAACACTCCCTAGGACCTTACCATTAAGTCCTGCTAAGATTTACTTTCCCAAAATGCAGCACCTCACATTTACCTGAATTAAACTCCATCTGTCACTTCTCAGCCCATTGGCCCATCTGGTCCAGATCTTGTAATCTGAGGTAACCCTCTTCGCTGTCCACTGCACCTCCAATTTTGGTGTCATCGACAAACTTACTAACTGTACCTCTTGTGCTTGTATCCAAATCATTTATCTAAATTACAAAAAGTAGAGGACCCAGCACCGATCCTTGTGGCACTCCACTGGTCACAGACCTCCAGTCTGAAAAGCAACCCTCCACCCCACCCTCTGTCTTCTATCTTTAAGCCAGTTCTGTATCCAAATAGTGAGTTCTCCCTGTATTCCATGAGATCTAACCTCGCTGATCAGTCTCCCATGGGGAACCTTGTTGAATGCCTTACTGAAGTCCACATAGATCACATCTGCTGCTCTTCCCTCATCAATCCTCTTTGTTACTTCCTCAAAAAACTCAATCAAGTTTGTGAGACATGATTTCCCATGCACAAAGCCATGTTGACTATCCCTAATCAGTCCTTGCCTTTCCAAATACAAGTACATCCTGTCCCTCAGGATTCCCTCCAACAACTTGCCCACCACCGAGGTCAGGCTCACTGGTCTATAGTTCCCTGGCTTGTCCTTACCACCCTTCTTAAACAGTGGCACCACATTTGCCAACCTCCAGTCTTCCGGCACCTTACCTGTGACTATAGATGATATAGATTTCTCAGCAAGAGGCTCCGCAATCACTTCTCAAGCTTCCCACAGAGTTCTCGGGTACACCTGATCAGGTCCTGAGGATTTATCCACCCTTACCCGTTTCAAGACATCCAGGACTTCCTTCTCTGTAATCTGGACATTTTGCAAGTTGTCACCATCTATTTCCCTCCAGTCTATATCCTTTTCCACAGTAAATACTGATGCAAAATACTCATTTAGTATCTTCCCCCATTTTCTGTGGTTCTACACAAAGGCTGCCTTGCTGATCTTTGAGGGGCCCTATTCTCTCCCTAGTTACCCTTTTGTCCTTAATATATTTGTAAAAACCCTTTGGATTATTCTTAATTCTATTTGCCAAAGCTATTTATGTCCCCTCTTTGCCCTCCTGATTTTCCTCTTAAGTATACTCCTCCTTTCTTTTATACTGTTCTGAGGATTCACTCGATCTATCTTGTCTGTACCTTACATATGCTTCCTCCTTTTTCCTAACCAAACCCTCAATTTCTTTAGTTATCCAGCATTCCCTGTACCTACCAGGCTTTCCCTTCACTCCAACAGGAATATACTTCCTCTGGATTCTTGTTATCTCATGTCTGAAGGCTTCCCATTTTCCAGCCGTCCCTTTTTACCTATGAACATCTGCCCCCAATCAGCTTTTGAAAGTTCTTGCCGAATATCGTCAAAATTGGCGTTTCTCTAATTTAGAACTTCGACTTTTAGATCTGATCTATCTTTTTCCATCATAGATTTAAAATAATGGCCGCTCGTCCCAAAGTGCTCCTCCACTGACCTCCATCCCCTGCCCTGCCTTATTTCCCAAGAGTAGGTCAAGTTTTGCACCTTCTCTAGTAGGTACATCCACATACTGATTCAGAAAACTGTTTTGTATGCACTTAACAAATTCCTCTCTGTCTAAACCCTTAACACTATGGCAGTCCCAGTCTATGTTTGGAAAGTTAAAATCCCTTACCATAACCACCCTATTATTCTTGCAGATAGCTGAGATCTCTTTTCAAGTTTGTTTCTCAATTTCCCTCTGACTATTAGGGGGTCGATATTACAATCCCAATAAGGTGATCATCCCTTTCTTATTTCTCAGTTCCACCCAAATAACTCCCCTCGATGTATTTCTGGGAATATTCTCCCTCAGCATAGCTGTAATACTATCCCTTATCAGAAATGCCACTCTCCCTCCTCTCTCGCCTCACTTTCTATCCTTCCTGTAACATTTGTATCCTGGAACATTAAGCTGCCAGTCCTGCCCATCCCTGAGCCATGGTTTCCGTAATTGCTATGATATCCCAGTCCCATGTTCCTAATCATGCCCTGAGTTCATCTGCCTTCCCTGTTAGGCCCCTTGCATTGAAATAAATGCAGTTTAATTTATTAGTCCTACCTTGTCCCTGCCTACACTGACTTGTTTGTTTGTTTGTTTGACTCGAAGAATCATGAGTGTGAGGGCTCATGTAGGCCCCAGAAGGCTTTGAGTTTTGCTTTCACTTAGTTGGTGGTTTTTGCTGGCTTCTGGAGCTAAAAGCTTGTTCTCCACTGCCAGAGTGAAGTCTTAATCAGCAAGACTTCCTTTTCACAATCAAAAGGGGCAGATTTTGCTTGTGGACTGGAGAGAGGTAGCTTGTGACAACGATGATTTGGAGACACCAGTGTTGGACTAGGGTGTACAAAGTTTAAAAATCACACACCAGGTTTATAGTCCAACAGGTTTATTTGGAAGCACTAGCTTTTGAATCTGACATGGGATTATGCAGTTTTTGAGCAAAGTAAAATGTAATTCTGCAAGTACAAATTCAATCCACAAACTTGTGTATGTGGTGGGTGGGGGTGTGTGAGTTATGAGTGATTGACTGACTATGAATGTAAAGTGGTTTAATTCTGTGTGTGTGTCTGTGTGTGTGTGTGTGTCTGTGTAGTGCAATGCAATGGGGTCACCTATACTGTGACAAGAACCCAAGGTCCTTGTTGAGACCATCCTGTGGGTACCGAACTTGGCTATCAGCCTCTGCTCAGCCAGCAGTCTGGGACATTCAACCTCGGACCGTTGGGTGAGTGTCCTCCACGGTGGACTTTGGGACTGACAACAACGCAAAGTGGCTGAGCAGAGGCTGATAGCCAAGTTTGATATCTATGGCTCAACTGGGACCATGGGTTCATGTCACACACTAAAGGTAAACCCATTGCACCAGTCAGACACACATCTCTGGCGCTGTCTCGCGCACTCTCGCTCTCTCACACACAGGCTTGCGCTCTCTCTCAGGCACGCGGTCTTTCTGTCTCTCTCTCTCTCTCTGTGTCTCGCGCTCTCTCGCACTCTGTTTGTCTGGCGGGCGCGCGCTCTGTCTGGCGGTCTCTCTCTCTCTCGGACGCGCGCTCGCTCATTTTCTCTCTTGCTCGTGCTCGCTCTCGCGTTCACGCTCTCGCTCGCTCTCACAGGCACACGCGCGCGCGCTCTCACTCTTTCTTTCTTCTCTCTTGCTCTCGCTCGCTCTCCACGCGCTCACTCATCGCTCTCCGTCACGCGCCCTCCTCTGCCCCTCGCTCGTGCCCTCCCCCTTCCTCTCCCATCTCGCTCTCTTACCCACCGAGAGTGTCTCTCTCCCTCACGCACCCTCTCCCCCTCGCGCTCTCACCCACAGAGTCTCGCGCGCTCTCTCTTCTCTCCCCCCGGCTTAAACCCCTTTACACACACACTCAACCGCATACACACACCCTCTCACAGAAACTCCTAACATCTACCGCCCCCCCCCCCCCCCGGCGCACGCACACACACACACATATATGCCTGTGGGACTAATTTGTACTTGCAGAATTACATTTTACGTTGCTGAAAAACTGCACGAATCCATATAAGAATCTGTAATTCCTTTTTTTTAGATTAAAATCAGTCTGACAGGGAGTTAACACCTTAAATGTCTTATCTGGGCTGACATGGCACCAATTGTTAAAGTGCACTTGAGAATGTAACTTTTTAATATTAAAAGATTTGCGATTTACATATGCAAGAACTGAAACTAACATGGTCATTCTAAAGGACGAGAGCCTTAACAAACAATCAGGGTCTTTTTTTAATTCATAATTTTAGTTACATTGCAGTGTAAACTTTTGCAAGTTCTGTATCTTACAATCTTATTCTCCACAACCACCCAATTGAAGGAGCTGTGCTCTGAAAGCTAGTGCTTTCAAATAAACCTGTTGGACTGTAACCTGGTGTTGTGATTTTTAACTGTGAGAATGATAACTGTGTAAATGTGTTGCTGAATTGCCTTTGCCAAGGCTCTGTTTATGCGATACTTTATCATCTGTTCCAATAAGAATGGTGAGTCGTTAAATAATTATCTTGTTAAGTATTTCCATGGAATAAACTTGCATCAGTTCTTTCTTTTGTTGCATTTAACTGTGTTACAAGAATAACGTGTGCTTTAATTAAAGCTTATATTACCCTAATATGTAAGCATTAGGGTCTAGGCTATCCCCATGGTATACTTGGGGGTGGCGGAATCTGGTTTGGTCCATAACAATTTCTTTTGTCATAGAAACTGCTACAAAACCTTTCCTCCTCTTATCAGCTATTTTTCAACATTTTGGGATGTTTATAGTATCTTCCATCGTGAAGACCAATGCAAAATATTGTTTATCTGCCCTTTCCCTTTTCTTTATTATTATTTCCACAGTTGCATCCTCCAAGATTACCACACTCAATTTTGCTGCTCTTTCTCTATACCTGTAGAAGCTGCTATTTGTTTTTAAATTTCTTGCAAATTTACTTTGACAATCAATCTTTTCCCTTTTTTGTTAGCTTTCTAGTCATCCACATTAAACTTATAAATTTTGTCCTTGAATGTTAAATAGGGTTTTTTTTTCTAAAATTGTCACCTAGTTCATGTTACTTTAGTTTCAGAACATATTTTGGAGAAAATACTGAATAAAACTAAAGAGAATGAATGTGTTTCTGTTTCCGTATTCTAGTTGTACATTATTGGATGTTTTCGAGAAGTGATCAATCAGTTATTGTACTAAAGCTTTGTGCAGATTGGTACGTATTTTAGAAATGTTTAGTTCAGTTTCCATGTCTATCATCATGTATTTTCAAAGAACAACTCTTCTGTTGCCCATTTGTTTTAGTGTGTTTTGTCTCACTGGGGTAATTTGCTAGATAATTCTGAAAACATTGCACATTCCAGATCTCATAAAAATGCACAATTTCCCAATTTACCTCTGGTTTACACCCCGGTTGATAGAAAACGCAAACCAAATATAAGTACTTTGCTGAAAGAAATAGCGATTCAAATCATCATGCACACACAGACACCAAAAAATCATGTGTTGCAGGTGGAGGGAAGGACTGGAAGGATTGTTCCATGGCTTCTGTCAACAGGACTTCCTTTTCCTTTGACGGGATTTGCTGCCTCTCAATCTTCCTTCGCCAGATACTTTCACTTGCTTGCAGGAGACACAGAACATCCTGTGAAGTATATGACTGCTTGATTAAGGTCCACAGCTTATGAGGTGAAATATCCTGGTTTTATTTTTCAGACCTGATATTATTTTTACTGCAGAGATGACCACTCCTTTTCTTTCCAGGGATCCAAATGGCTTTTTTGCCAAACATTCGCACCCACAAGCTGTTCAGTTACCTCGGAGTGAGTCACATAATGGTTGGCAGACAAAGCCTTCAACATCAACGATTGACCATCACTTGCAGACCATTCAATGACTTGTTGCAGGCCAAATCTCCATTCATACACTAACTTTTACAACAATTCTTCTCCTATTTCAGTCCACAATCAGAAATGTAGAAAAATTTTAAAAAGCAGTTGTAATGGTGTGTAGACTTATAGTCCCTGAATTGTAACATCCTGTATAGTGATTCTGTATTTATTATATGCAGAATGATTATTTTGAGGAAGTTTGATTTATACAATTTCTGAACTGTCATGTTGCTATTTATGTCTCTTTCTCCCTTCCTCCTTTAACCCTTCACCTCTTTGTATGCTGTTTGATCTTCTTTCAGCTTATTTTTGCTTGCTCTTAGATGGCATTTGGTGAGTAGAGTGTCAGGTAAGGTTCATGTTGTTGTGTTGCAAGCTGCATATTGAATGGCTGATTTGGTCTGATCATTGACTGTTGAACAGAGATGTGTATGTCAGATGTTACCAGAACTGCTCGATATCTGGAAGGGATTTGGCTAGTGATGTATGCGTGTCGGAATGTCACAAGCAGGCAGACTGTGGGTTGGGTGCGAGTCCTGGACAGAATGACATACCTCTAATGTTACTGTAATTGAATCATTTAAAAAAAAACTTTTGGAGGGAATATTTCATCTGCTATTGCAATCAGAAATTTTTGTTTTACAAAATTAGGCTTCATTCCGATGTTGTGGATGGAAGCTTGGATTCGATATTATGTGCCCAAATCTGTGACTGTTGGTTGAATGTAAGTGCTGTCTAAACATATGCAATGGGGACAATTTCCCGGGAAAAATATGTAGTTCAGTCATTCAGCTACACCACTGTTTCCTTTCACCTTTCATAAGCATCCATCTTACTATCTTTAAAGAAATCTCAAAAGAGAAATTTTGAAAATATTTTGTGTATTGTTCATTTAAAAAGAAAAAGCTGCATGTTTGTCTGGAAAGTAAATGGTGCCAGGACTTTTGTGCTGATATGGAGGTAAGAATAGAATCTGCTTGGTATGTTATTCCCCACTGTCAGCCAATATTTGACGTGCAGGCATCATTCTGCCAATTTTCCTCGAGACAGTTTTTGGGGTGACTGTTACCCTTCCCACTTGCCTGGGTGAATGTGGCTTCATTGCAACATTCAAGCAGCTAGATACCATACTCTACAAAGCAACCCACTTATTTGGCACCCTACCCATTTCCTTCCATATGTACTTTCTCCACCAATGTGCACAGAAACTGCAGTGTGTACTGTTGTCCATATTTTGGACATTTTGAGCACTTTAGACTCCTCTTGTATATTAAAAACACTCTTCTCAAAGACTCTTGTCAGTGAAGTGGACAATGGGACACAGTCTGTTTGTGGTTCAACTCAAATATTTTGTTAATAAAATATTCCTCCTTAAAAATACAATGTGAGCAGTTTCCAAGTTCCTGCAATATTTGCTGTCTATCCAGCTCTGTCTGAGAATATTACCCATAATGATCCAGGTGTTTGAGCTGCACAGTTGGAATCTACTTCCACTCCAACCTAAGGCTGGTTGTCATCCAAGAAGATGGGTCCCGCAAATCAGTGTGGCATTTCTCTTGGGTGGTGTTGGGTTGCTGCACAGTCTTCTGTAATGAGTTTTGCCGCAAGTCTTCACTGCGGGAGTAATTTCCAGGGGTGTGTTCTTATCCTCTCACCCCGGGCCACCTACAGTGTTGGATAGTGGAGTCATGAGCAGGGATTAACACATCCATTGGATTTGCACTGTTGCCAAGCTGGGGAAGTGAAAATTTTTTTGCCCTCGAGCACTGGCTGGAAGTGAAAGTGCCAGGAAGTCTGATCGAAACCTCTCCAATACACAACCCTCAGGCTGACTGTAACTGGTTCTCTGTGACTCTTTTTGACCTTTGGTTTCAACTGTTCTCTGCAGCAGATAGCTGTTAGCTGCTGTTTAATTTAGCCAACTTTGTCTGGCTCAATTTCTATGGCTGCGGATCAATCTTAAATGTCCAATTTTGGGGCCATGATTGCTTGACCACAGTATAATGAGCAAATTTCATTGCTGCAATTTATCAAGACTCCTTTGATCTTTTCAAATATGACCTTTTTGTCATCTACTACCTAGCATAAGAACAGCCAAAGACTTGTGACACCATTACCTGCATGTGCTTTTTGTTTTTGCTTGAGTTGGAACTTGAATAGAACATAGAAAAGTATAGCACAGAACAGGTCCTTTGGCCCACGATGTTGTGCCAAGGTTTAATCCGAATATAAAATATAGTAACTTAACCTACACACCCCCCAACTCACTGCTATCCATGTGCATGTCCAGCAGTCGCTTAAATGTCCTTAATGACTCTGCTTCCTACACAACAGCTGGCAATGCATTCCATGCATTCATAACTCTCTGCGTAAAGAAACTACCTCTGACTCTAGTAGTATAGTAGAAAGCATAGTAGTTCAGGCAGCATCCGAGGAGCAGGACAGTCAACGTTTCGAGCAAAAGCCCTTCATCAGGAATAGCAGCAGAGTGCCTGCAGGGTGGAGAGATAAATGAGGAGGGTGGGGGTGGGGAGAAAGTAGCAGAGAGTACAATAGGTGAATGGGGGTGGGGATGGAGGTGATAGGGTGGGTGAAGGTCGCAATGAGTAGAATGGGTGAATGGAGGTGGAGATGAAGGTGATAGGAAGGTGGAAAGGAAGATAGGCAGGTAGGACAAGTCATGGAGACAGTGCTGAGCTGGAAGTTTGTAACTGGGGTGAGGTGGGGGGAAGGGGGAAGGGGAAATGAGAAACTGGTGAAGCCCACATTGATGCCCTGGGGTTGAAATGTTCTGAGGTGGAAGATGAGGCGTTTTTCCTCCAGGCGTCGGGTGGTGAGGGAGCGACGGTGAAGGAGGCCCAGGACCACCTCTTCCTCGGCTGAGTGGGAGGGGGAGTTGACCTCTGATGTCTCCTTTATACCTTCCTCTTAATATCTTCAAACTATGACTCCTCGTAGTACCAGTCAATCCTGCCCTGGGGAAAAGTCTCCGACTATTGACTATCTATTGCACTCATTATTTTGTACACCTCGATCAGGTCTCCTCTCTTCCTCCTTCTCTCCAGAGAGATAAGTCTGAGCTTATTAAACTTTCTTCATAAAGCAAGCCCTCCAGTCCAGTTCTTTGCACCATCTCCAAAGTCTCTGTATCTTTCCTATAGTAGGGCGACCAGAACTGGACACAGTATTCCAAGTGTGGTCTCACCAGGAACTTGTAGAGCTGCAGCAAAACCTCAAAGCTCTTAAACTCGGTCCCCCTGTTCATGAAAGCCAAAACACCATATGCTTTCTTAACAACCGTATCCCTTTGGGTGGCAACTTTGAGGGATCTATGTACTTGCACACCCAGATCCCCCTGTCCCTCCACAGTGCCAAGAATCCTGTCTTGAACCCTATCTTCACCATTAGAGTTTGACCTTCCAAAAAGCATCACTTTGCATTTATCCAGGTTGAATTTCATCTGCCATTTCTCAGCCCAGCTCTGCATCCTGTCTGTCGCGCTGCAGCCTGCAGTAGCCCTCTATACTATCGACGACACCTCCACCCTTTGTGTCATCTGCAAATTTACTAACCCACTCCATAACCACCTCATCCAAGTCATTGATAAAAACTACAAAGAGCAGAGGCCCAAGAACCGAGCCCTGCAGGACCCCACTCAATACTGACCTCCAGGCAGAATGCTTTCCATCTACAACCACTCTCTGCCTTCTGTCAGCCAGCCAATTCTGAATCCAGATAGCCAAGTCTCCCTGTATCCCATACTTCCTAACTTTATGAATGAGCCTACCATGAGGAAACCCTATGAAATGTCTTCCTGAAGTCCAAATGCACCACATCCACTGCTCGACCTTCCTCGACCTGTCGTGTCACCTCCTCAAAGAACTCAATAAGATTTGTGAGGCAAGACCTGCCCCTCACAAAACCATGCTGACTGCCTTTAATCACACTGTTTTGCCAAATAGACATCAATCCTATCCCTCAGAATTCTTTCCAAAACTCTGCTGACCACAGATGTAAGACTCGTCTGTAATTGCCAGGGATTTCCCTAATACCCTTCTTGAAAAGGGGAACAACATTTGTCTCCTTCCAAACCTCTGGTACAGCTCCTGTGGAGAGTGAGGAGGCAAATATCCTTGCCAGCAGCTGAGCAACCTCCTTTCTCGCTTCCTGGAGCAACCTAGGATAAATCTGGTCTGGCCTTGGGGACTTATCAATCTTAATGTTTTCCAAAATTTCTAGCACATCAGCTTCATGAATCTTGATCTGATCAAGACTGTATCCCAGCTCCTCTAAGCTTTCATTTACAACAAGCTCCCTTTCCTTGGTGAAAACTGAAGCAAAAGATTTGGAGCTTCCCCTATCTGCTCAGACTATGTTAGTGTTTCTCTCTTTTGCGGATTCAAAATTCTAAAACTCTTTTCTCACAGCAATTTTGATACGTTTACTCTGCGTAGCCTGCAGCAGTTCAAGAGGCAGTTTACCTGGCTAGTTAATGATCCTTGCATCCCAAAAATGAAATTTACAAAATTACTTCGAGAGCCAGAGAATAAAACAAATTTGACCATGCTTGCTGCTCCAACTTTCTATCTAGTGATCCCTATGATTAAAAAAGCTTAATTTTTCTTTGTGCTGGATCAGAAGCTATACAAAAAACTGCTTTGCCATCTTCTCTCTCCTCGACCTCAAAAGAACTTCTGGCTGGAATGACTAAAATTAGTAGTTTTCATTTAGTGATCGATAGATGGGAAATGAGATAAAGTATGAGTTACTTTTGGAATTGTGAAGAACTGAATTTATGGGCAATGATTTGTAATTTCAAGAAATAGTAAGTACGCAATTTTATTTTAAAACTGCCAGTATTATCAGGATGGTAACTGAAGAGAGTATGCTTTTTGTATTTGCATGCCATTTTTTTTAAAAAAAAGGCTGAAACCAACATGACTAACATTGGTAAATGTCAGATAATTTGCTTGCATCAAAAGAATTGTATGTTCTCATCGTCACTAATTTAAAAACATATATTACAGAAGATTCAATTCCAGCACTGTAATTATTTAAACTTGCATTATCTGAATCATTGCAGCAAAATTGTACTGTGATCTTTTGAGGCATTTGTGTCATTATTGCCATTTGTGAAGGAGAAACAGTGTGTAATTCGAGTTCTATGAGCATTGAGATGGGAAGATGAATTTGACAAATTTTTCCCTTTATTTTTTGTAAATATCACTTCAGCTTTATTTCCACCCATTCCATTGGTGCGCTTTTACTATTTTACATTTTTTAATTGATGTTTTTGGTAGTGTTTAACTGTGTTATATTCTCTGATCAATCTGAGTTTGTCAACAAAGCACCAAATGACATACTTGTAATGTAATATTCTGTTTCCTGGAACAAAGTGGGGCTGTTGATAGAACGTGTTACATGCATTACTCGTTTCATCAGTCAAGACCATCATGTTTGAGAATATCTGCAGGAAAATGTGGCTGATAAGTGATAAAGATTTGGGTTTTGATAGTTGGCTTAAGCAGATTTCTTCAAAAATAATGGAACATATTTTAATCGTGAGTTCTGTATAGTCAGATGAAACAGTGTGAACCTTTTTGTTAGAACATGAGTATGAGTGTTGATTTTTCAAAAAGATTGCTTGCCATTCTACTTAGTCATAGACATGCACGACAACAGACCCTTCAGTCCAATTTGTCCATGCCGACCAGATATTCTAACCTAATCTAGTTCCATTTGCCAGTACTTCACCCATATCGCTCTAATCCCTTTCTATTCATACATCCATCCAGATCCCTTTTAAATGCCATAATTGTACCAGCCTCTACCACGTCTTCTAGCTGCTTGTTCCAAACACGTGTGACCCTCTGCGTGAAAAAGGTGCCCCTTAGGTCTGTTTTATATCTCCTCCACCCTAAACCTATGCCCTCTAGTTCTGGACCCCCTACACAGTGGAAAACACCTTGTCTATTTGTCCTATTCATGCCCCTCATGATTTTATAAACCTCTATAAGATCGCCCCTCCGCCTCTGACACTCCAGGGAAAACAGCTACAATCTACTCAGCCTCCCACTGTAGTTCAAACCTTCCAAAATTGGCAACATCCTTGAAAAGGTTCAGCAAAGATTTACAAGTTTCACAACGTCCCCTAGGAGGGAGACCAGAATTGCATGCAATATTCCAACAGTGGTCTAAGTAACGTCCTGTACAGCCAAAACATGTCTCAATTTCTGTACTCAATACTCTGACCAATCAAGGAAAGCATAAGAAACGCTGCCTTCACTATCCTATCTACGGTGAGACTCTGCTTTCAAGGAACAATAAACCTGCACTCCAAGGTCTTTGTTCAGCAACCCTCCCCACGATCTTAGCATTAAGTATATAAGTCCTGCCTTAATTTGCCTTTCTAAAATGCAACGCATCTCATTTTTCTAAATTAAACTCCATCTGCCTCTCCTCAGCCCATTGGCCCATTTAGTCAAGATCCTGTTGTAATCTGAGGGTAACCCCTTTCGCTGTCCATTACGACTCCAATTTTGGTGTCATCTGCAAACTTACTAACTACTCCTCCCATGTCCCCATCCAAATGATTTATATAAATGACAAAAAAGCAGTGGACCCAACATGGATCCTTATGGAACACCACTGGACTGTTGAAATATTGAATGTATCTTTGTTGTTTTTCTTTGAATAAAATCAAATTCCTTGTTAAGGTATTGAATATAGAAGAAAGACTACTGAATTGATCAAAGTTGCTCATGCACCATCCATTCAATCATGTTCTGTACATGACTACCTAATCTTTTGAGGGAGGATCCTCCATATATAACTCACCAAAGTAAAATTCCAAAATTTTGCTGGATATTCACATTTGAACTATTCAACACTAACCTACTTTGATGCTGTAGATATTTCTAAAACTGTATGAACAAAAATCAGAGCTCTAGTCCCTTTGCGCTGTTTGAATATCTCTGTCCATACCCCTCCAAAGTGATATTTATCAAGCCTATTTAGAAGAAATTACTCTTTCCATTGTAACTATCTTTTACTGCACATTAGTTCAATGCAACTGTAATTTGCAAAGAAAAGTCTCTTCCAATCTCATTCTGTTCATTCATTTTAAAGCTGTCTTCATGTGTACGTAGAACAGTCATCACTTATCATGCTTTTATTCATGTTAACAATACCTTTGTTCGGAAATCTTGATTATATCCCCACCTTATCTTTTCAAATAAACCACAATACTGTGCATGCTGGAGATCTGAAATAAAAACAAAAGTAGTGCTGGAGAAAATTTGCATCTGTGGAGAGAGAAAAAGAGTTAACATTTCAAATCTAATATGGCACCAAGGTCTTCAAAAGAAGAATCATATTGGCATTGAAAAATTGACTGTGCTTTTCTTTTTCTGCAGATGCTGTCAGACCTGCTGAGTTTCTTCAATACTTTGTAGATTTTATCATGTATTGTGGATGCCACAGTTGTTAGTTATTAATCACTGAATGTCCTTCAATTGAGATGGTAACCCATATTTGAAAACAATATTATGTGTACCTAACAATGAATGTTGTAATGTTAAAATCATCTTGTCCAACTGTTATCTGTATAGCATTTGATTAATATTGTGAACATTGTCTTAAGTTCATGATCATTTGTTATAGTCAACCTTTGCTGATGCCCACATTTTCATCATGCACATGCAGGAGTACCTTGCATGAACCTAATGGTAAAATTCGTACATTACTCCATAATCCTGTTGCTACAGTTGTTCTGATTGCTTCTAAAGCTGTTTATCATCAATCCACAAAGTTTTGTCTTAAAATTAAGTACTTTTTGAATAAATTCACTGGAATGAAAATGCAGTTATTTTCTTTACTTCATTGTACTTGAAATTTTTACTTACTTTGAGCCTAGATTTACTGCAAACATGTTTAATAAACCTCATTCCATTTAAAGAAATTTCTGTTTAATTTTGTTAAACTAAAGCTTTGACACAGGTTTCCCTGAATCATAGCTACTTTCAGAAAATGTATAAAGAAATAAAAGAAATCAAGTTGAATCATTGTCTGGCTACCTGACAATGCATCTAAAAAACTTAATAAAAAATTTAAAGGGCCCTTTGTTAAATAATTGCAGAATAAGAATGCATTAAATTTATCTATTCCCTTCAATGCAACAGAACATCCCAGTGCTCCTCATATGATCATCCATGATCAAAATTTACTAAAATTCTTTGGCAGTCATTTGAACTGTTCTCTGTTAGATCAGTTTCAATACTTTCCATAATGTTTCATATTTACATAATTTCAAATCTCCTGTTCTGTCTGCTCTGCTGTTGAAACTCCTTAATTCTTCATATTAGAATAATTAACAATGCAGTACAGTACAGCACAGGAACAGGCCCTTTGGGCCACTAGGACTGTGCTGACGTGACACCTTTTGTAAATGAAAAACCTTTTTGCCTTTATGTCGTCCATATCCCTGTATTCCCTGCCTATTCGCGAATCTATCAAGATACCTCTTAAACATTGCTGTTGCATCTGCTTCTACCAACATGTCTGGCAATGCATTTCAGGCACTTAACCACACTCTGTTTTTAAAGAAACCTTGCCTGTTCTATCTCCTTTAAACCTAACACCTTTTACCTTAAACCTATGTCCACGAGTAATTGACATTTCCTTACTGGAAAAGAGTCTGACTATATTATGCACAGAATGGTTTGTTCTAAAGACACTTAGTGTTATGGATGAAGCCTGACTTGGCCAACACGTCTGTCAGGCAAAGCAGCTGCAAAGTCAGCAAACCTGATTGGAGCCAGAAAGTGGCTCTGAAGTCAGAATTGGTCTCCACTCAAGATGCAATATTTTGTGGTTGTCCCATGCAAATCTTTGAAAAGCTGTCCGATGTCAGCTAATTGTGTTGAACGGCCAGTGACCTGATGGATGTGAGCTGCTGAACATTTTGGCTGCTTTTTTTGTTGTGAATCCTGGTATCTGAGAAGCAGTACCCTCGACTGCCAATACCACTTCATTGATAGCTCCGATGAAATGAGACATTGCATTTGAACTATTTGTTGGAAATATGTGGCATACAACCTCTTGTGTTGCAGCCCTGTATTGTGGCAGCCTGTTCCCTCTAATTTCTTCTGTGCGGATCTCAAGTGTTTGGTTCTGGAAGTCACTGTCACACAAAGTCAAGCTGTGATCTGCCTGGGCACACCTATTGCTATATGTAGAACATCGTAATTCTTACTAATTTGGAGCATGAGTATTCAGTAGTATGTGCCCTAGCAGACTGTAGCAGATCTCTGCAACACCAGAGCCAAGTTCTCTTGAGCCACCACAGGTGCTGACCTCTGCACCCACTGCTGTCCAGCTGCGTTTGTCAGTTGAGATGGCTTCTTGTTGCGATCTCAATGAAAATAATTTCCTTTCTGACCAGTATAGGCTTTAGGAGAACATCAGAAGTGTGCCACTGCTTTTTGCCTGTTCTCATGACATCACTGGGTGGGTGGGGATGATGAACAAAGGTTGAATTTTTAAATATGGCACCTGGATGTTGGAGACCAGAGCTCTTGGCAGGCTTCAGAACTTTCTGCTTATGAAATTTTGGCACTTTACGGATCAGTGCATATGTAATAAGCTGAGAAAAACATAATCATATGGGAAAATCTGACCTGCTCTGAAGCAGAAATCCTGTTCACTTTTCACATCAGCCATGACACTTAGCCTCAGAAGAAAACCTTGTGCCCATTGAGTCCAGATGTGACACTGGATCTGTATAAAACTTTGGTTAGTCCACAATTTGGATCTTGCAGTCAATATGGTTGTCACACTTCAGGAAGGATCTCAGAATTCATGGAAGGCTGCAGAGGTAATTTACCAAAATGATTTTGGGGATGAAAAATTTTAGTTATAAGGCTTGATTTGATGACCTGGAGTTGGTTTTGTTGGAACAAACTAAATTGAGGGTGAGTTTGATAATGTACAAGGTTTTTTTACACATGGTTAGATAAGTTGGATCAGTTGACAGTCAAAACTGCTAATTAAAGATCTTTTTAGAGAGAAAAGGGATGAATAAAAGATGCAGGGAAATATTTTTACATAGCAAATGGTCATGACCTGGACCTTAGTGCTTACTGTTTACTAAAATCATTTACTGGATTGAAGAAATAATGTCAGAAACCTGGAACATATTAAATGGTTATAACATGTAATTCTAAGTAATGAGAATGGACTGAGTGAAGTGAATTGGTCTAATTACAAGTACGCTGTGAGCTCCAAACAAAAAAAAATCCCTGAATTGCATAACCACAATAGAATTTATAATTCTTCGTGGCCTGAGAAGTGGGATTGATGAAAATAAATAGTTTAAAGACTTAAAGTTGACAAGTTCTGCAGTTACTGAATTTACACACCTAAAATTTTAATAATCTGATTTTTGAGAAGATTTGTAACTCCAGTTGAGGTTCCGGTTGGAAGTTTGCTTGCTGATCTGGAAAGCTTGTTTTCAGAAGTTTTGTTGCCATGTTAGCTGGCATCATCAGTGAGCTTCTGGTGAACCACTAGAGATATGTCCCATTTTCTATTTGTGTGTCTTGGTCTCTTAAGGTGGGTGATTATAATTTCTAGTTCTTTGCAGAGGTTGGTAAAATGGGGTAGAAAACTAGCAACCACAATACACAAACACCAACTAGCCACCAAAGAACATGACCCACAGTAAATTGTATCCTTACACAAAGATGAAGAAGGACACTACTTTGACTGGGATAACACATCCATCCTAGAACAGGCTAAACCGAGACATACACTGGAATCCCTGGAGGCCTGGCACTCAAGCCGAAGCTCCATCAATAAACATGTTGATTTGGACTCCATTTACCAACTTCCGAGAAAAAGAACCGGAAATGATATCACCCACCTTAAGAGACCAAGACCCATAAATAGAAAGTGGGACATAACACCAGCGCTTCCCTGGAGGCTCACCGATGTTACTAACATGGTGACTAAATATATGAAAGCTCGGAGAGCAAACTTGCAGAATTTATTTCTTACCTACTATTAGTTTTGTTTATTTTGAATCAATACATGCTTTATTTGAAGCCATAAAATGAGAAATAAACTTAAGTGAAAGTACCAGCCTGTGGATGGCAGCACTTCATCACAATTGACAAGTTTGGTCTTGCCTGATTTAACATAAATCACAGTAAAATGCTCACTTTGTAAACAAGCAAATGAATTTTTGTTCCATTGCATCTACAGGCAAAAATAAATGATGTGTATAGTTAATACCCATGTTTACAGTTATGGGGTCTTCAATGTAATTTGTTCATTTTTAAAATTGGCAAGTTATAAGGATTTTGTAGTGGTGTGAGTTGGAATACTGATCTGAAACAGATGGGACTGAAGTCTCTCTGAGGGTTCTAAGTGAAATGTGTTTGGGCAGCCCATACCCAATTCCCAACAGATGAAGACCAAAACACCATTACAGTTCACAGTTGGCACAAAACTGAATAAATCTGGCAAGTTTATGAAATGTGTTTTTAAATAATTGTCATTGAAACAACAGAAGTTGTGGCCACAATATTTACAATTTGTTTGCTGTGATATAACTATGTGATACTTGCAGGAGAAAATTAACATGTTTTTGTGAATTTACTGCTAATAATAGTGACATCTAGTGATGTAAATTGTAACTGAGTATCAAAAGCAAGAAGAAAAAATGACCACTAGATGGTGCTGATATTTTCTTCATTTCTGAAGATTGATCTGCTTCAAATCAGGATGCTCAAAATTTGACGTGAGGCTGATTTCATTATACATCTCTTCACTTCCTGGCATTCTGAGCATCCGTTTCTTCCCAACACTTCACTGCTGTTTTCTTTCTCTACTTGCCTGTTCCTTCCTTTTTTTTTCTCTCACGTCTATCTGTGATACACTCCAACCAGAGCAGATTTACTTGTTTAATGAAACAACTCAGCACTTGCTTATGAAAGGAATTTTAATTCATTGAGCTTTCTTTCTTTCATTCAATATCTATTCTTTCTATAATCCATTATTTTTTACAGCTGATTTGCATTAACATTAAAGTTTGAAGTTGAAATTTTAATTCGAAAGATGCTCTTCTGACCTCAGATCAATTCAATAATTTTTGCCCCTCTGCTATTAGCATAGTACTGAATCTAGTAGGCTGATGCATATTATATCAATAAGACACCATTTTAAGTATCTTTGCCACATGGCTCCCATTGCTTGAACATTACTCAATGAGTATTTGAGCAGTAAATTCCAACGGTTGATCCTGTCTTTTTTTAATTAGTTAAATGAAAACATTGGAATTGGCAGTGCAGGTACTGAAACTGGCCTGTGTGTCTTTGGGTTAGGGCGAGGTGGTCTGCTTCTGATCACTAGCCACTGACTCCTGCTGTAAGTTCAAAATGTTTGCATGTCAGTTGAAGGGCTTATTCCCGAAACATCATTTTCCCTGCACCTCGGATGCTGCCCGACCTGCTGTGCTTTTCCAGCACCACCCATCTTACTGAGTTCCAGCATCTGCAGTCCTCACTTTCTAGGCGAAAGTGAGAACTGCAGATGCTGGAGATTTACAAAATTATGAGGGGCAAAGATAGGATAAATAGACAGTCTTTTCCCTGGGGTAGGGGAGTCCAGAACTAGAGGGCATAGGTTTAGGGTGAGTGGGGAAAGATATAAAAGACACCTAAGGGGCAACTTTTTCATGTAGAGTGTGGTACATGTATGGAATGAGTTGCCAGAGGATGTGATGGAGGCTGGTACAATTGTAATATTTAAGAGGCATTTGGATGGGTATATGAATAGGAAAGGTTTGGAGGATATGAGCCGGGTGCTGGCAGCTGGGACTAGATTGGGTTGGGATATCTGGCCGGTATGGACGGATTGGACCGAAGGGTCTGTTTACATGCTGTACATCTCTATGACTCGATTAGAGTCAAGAGTGTGGCGCCGGAAAAGGACAGCAGGTCAGGCAGCATCCGAGGAGCAGGAAAATCAACATTTTGGGCAAAAGTCCTTCATCAGACTTTTTGCCCAAAACATCAATTTTCCTGCTCCTCAGATGCTGCCTGATCTGTGCTTTTTTGACGTAGCGCTCTTGACTCGTCCTCGCTTTCTGTCAGTTGGACATGGAGCACGCAGCTGTGTTGACACCCATAGTTGATCAGCTTACCAGTATTCACTGTTGAAACTTGCATTTGAATAATTGCCATCTAGTTGAGATGTTGAAGGGCACCGATGTGCCAGTAACTTGACAAGAAATCAAAATTGTAGGACAAAAATCTGAGGAGTGGGAGCTGAGCGAGATCAGAATAAGTGTAAGGATCAGTGGCAGAGGATGCCTGAGACCAGAACGAGATGAATAAGACAAGTGGATACATTATGCTTGAGTCAAACATTGGGGAAAAAGATTGCTAGCATGATCTTCAAGAAGGCTGGTACATAAATGGTACATGTTTCTGCCTCCTTTTACTACTACTATTATCATTGCTCTCTGAAGATGAAAGGCGGGAAATTGAAAATTTTTACATTTGCCCAGAAACTGGATAGTGACACTTCAAAAATTAAAAATCTAATTTAAATCTACATGAGCAGAGTGTGATGGAGATGACTGGTTCAGGTGAAGTGTTGGATTGATTGATGGATATCAGTTGATTCAAAGCAATTGCGTCTGCAGCAAGTGATTGTACCTTGAAGACATTTCAGCTTAATTGACGAGCTAGAATTCAAGCTTC
This sequence comes from Hemiscyllium ocellatum, assembly GCF_020745735.1. NCBI lineage: Eukaryota > Metazoa > Chordata > Chondrichthyes > Orectolobiformes > Hemiscylliidae > Hemiscyllium > Hemiscyllium ocellatum. Next base: position 98,664,160 of record NC_083409.1, read on the forward strand.
TGAAACTGACAAGTATCGGGAAGAACAAAGGACAAAAGAAACAGAAGTAGGCCATTCACCCTTCTGAACCTATTCTGTCATTCAGTGAGGCACATTGTGTTTGATCTATTGCCTAACTCCATATACCTGCTTTTGGCCCACTTCCCTTAAATTTTTGTTCAGCAAAGGTATTATCTATCCTAAATTTAAAGCCAGCAACTAATCTGGAATCATCTGACATTTGTGGAAAAGAATTCCAAACCTTTCCCACCCTTCGTGTGTGGAAGTGCTTCCCAGCATCTCTTCTGAACAGTTGAGCCCTAATTCTCAGATGATGCTTCCTAGTTCTAGAATCTCCAGTGGCAAAACTTATCTACCCTGCCTTTTCCCATTGAAATGTTGAAGATTTTCATTAGATCACCCTTTAACCTTCTAAATTCTAGAGAAAACAAGCCTAATTTATTAAATCTGTCACAACTTAACCCAAGATCAGTTATCTTTTTGTAAATGTACATTGTATCCCTCCGAGGCTAAGGTATCCTTCCTAAAGTGTGGTACCCAGATCTGCTCTTTGTACTCCAAGTGGCATCTATCCAATGTTTTGTATAGCTGTAGTAAAAGTTCTGCATTCTTTTATGTAAGTCCTCCAAGTATAAATGCCAGCATTCTATTAGATAACTTGATTTTTTTAAACCTTTTATTCCAAGTGTTAACCAAAGGTTTGAATTTGATGCTTCAGGGTTAGTTCGTGGTCAGGGACAGGAGTGTGTGATTTGTTTTGGAATCTAGAAGTTAATAATGGGAGAGCCTTAGTCCTTACACTTGTTCAACAGGTACAGGTTCTTACAAATCGAATGGATGAGAGCAGGTGCTCCGGTTTCCTCCCACAATCCAAAAATGTGCAGGTTAGGTGAATTGGCCATGCTAAATTGCCCATAGTGCTAGGTGAAGGGGTAAATGTAGGAGTAAGGGTCTGGATGGTATACGCTTCGGCGGGTCGGTATGGACTTGTTGGGCCAAAGGGCCTGTTTCCACACTGTAAGAAACCTTATCTAATCAAACTGACTGCAATATTGTGTTTTGGGGGGGGGGGGGGGGGAGTGGGTGAGGTATGAACAGTATAGAGTTAAATTAATAAAAGGAGAGCAATCGAGATTTGCGATTTTTAAGATACGTAGCTCAGGTTGAAGTTCAGGTTGTAAGGTCGCTCGCTGAGCTGGAAGGTTTTCAGACGTTTCATCGCCATGCTAGGTAACATAATCAATGAGCCTCTGGTGAAGCCATTGTGTTATGTCTCATTTTCTATTTGTGTGTCTTGATTTTTTAAGGTGGGTGATGTCATGCTAGGCATTCAAACCGGAACTCCATCAATAAACACATCGATTTGGACCCTCTGAGGAAAAGAACTGGGAATGATATCATCCACCTTTAAAAGACCAAAACTGCATGGTGACAAAACGTCGGAAAACAAACCTTTCATTTCTGTGAGCCGACTGACAAACCGGTCCACCAAAATCGCTGGGTTTACCGCCTGAGCCATGAGCAGCAGATTAATATAGGGTCAGCAAGATGAGAAAGTTGAGTGTATGCCTCAGAGATTGGTGTGTGGGAAGCAGGTTTTGATTTCTGGGCCAGCAGCAGTACTGGGGAAAGAAGAAACTATTTGGGCCAGGCTTCACTTGCACCATGCAGTTTTACTACAAATTGAATAAGCAGGACTGCAGATGAGGCAAGATTCACATGATATGAATTTTAGTAAGGTAATGATTGGGACTGTCTGTGTATAGTTTGCACATTCTCCCCGTGTCTGCGTGGGTTTCCTCCCCACAGTTCAAAGATGTGCAGGTCGGGTGAATTGGCCATGCTAAATTGCCCGTAGTGTTAGGTACATGGGTCTGGGTGGGTTACTCTTCGGAGGGTCGGTGTGGACTGGTTGGGCCGAATGGCCTGTTTCCACACTGTAGGGAATCTAATCTAGATGATAAAGAACAAGGCAATAGTGCAGGGGAGTGGTGCAGGTGATGTTTACCAAGTGATATGTGACAGAAAGGACAAAGTACATGCAAAGTGTGGCCATCTAGTAGGATTCAGTAAACTAGCAAAATTCAAATCAAGGCCTTTAATATACACAGCAATTGGAACAAGGTGGGTGAATTAATGGGAAAAGTGTGATTTGGTACCTTTTGGAGCAATGTTATTGCAAGGTGACCAAGCTGAAAACTGAAGTAATAACAAAAGCTGGAAAGCTTAGCTTCTGCATCAGAAGAGGCATGAAATGATTATGCAATGCAGGGAAAAACTGGAGTTGAGTTTCGAAGAAATAAGTTCAATAGGATAAGGATAGGTTGAGATGGTCAGTTATATGGCATATGAATCATAAAGGACATATGAGAATTTTTAATTTGGGGATTCTTGACATTTTCAGACCAATAGAATCTCTACAGTGTGGAAGCAGGGCATTTGGCCCATCACGCCCACATCGACTATCCAAAGAACATGCCACCCAGATCAGCCCCCCACCCCCACCCCACATTCCTGTAACCTTGCATCTCCCATGGCTAATCCACCTAACCTGCACATCCCAACACACTATGGCAATTTAACATGGCCAACCTACTTAACTGGCACATCTTTGGACTATGGGGGTAAACCAGAACACCTAGAGGAATCCCACACAAACACGGGAAAAGTGTGTAAACTCCAAAATGCCAGTCACTCGAGGGTGGACTTGAACCCTAGTCTCTGGTGCTGAGAGGCTGGTAAAAGAGGAGAAAGCTAAGTAGCTCCATTAATAAAGGATGAAATCTATACAGTAGTGACAAATAAATTTACCTTGGAAAATCAAGGTGTGGAATATATTTTGGATTGAAATGGGATATAGCAAGGCAAATATTTTGAGGATGGGAGTAATATCTAGGCCCTCTAACAGTCTCTGTGCTTTAGGATGGTATAAATCAAGTCATGCAAAATTGTAGAAATTTTACTGTGAATGATTTTAATTTCAATATTGTGATAATGGTTTATAATATTTGATGTTGTTTGGGAACTTACACTCAAAGGAATTCTCGCTGTTGCTTAATGTTAATATCACCGAATTAGTAATCAAGAACCCTAGACTAATGTTCTGGAGACATTAATTCAAATGCCACTTTTAATTCCAGATTTCAGTAACTAATAAACTAGACTAATGGTGACTCTGTAACCATTGTCAATTGTGGTTTAAGACAACATCTCGTTTGCTCATGTCTCTTAAGAAAGGCAATCTGCTGTCCTTAGTAGATTTGGCCTGCATATGATTTGAGATCCAAAGCAATGTATTTAACTCTTAATTATCCTGTGAAATGGCCCAAGCAACCACTCACTTTCAATTAGGGATATGAAATAAATGCTTTTTTTAGTTTTTTTAAAAAGTTGAAAGTGGAGCTAAGTGGGTATTAATGTGTATAACATCTAATGTCCACAAGTATGTCACTCAGCAAACTCCACTGCCAATCTTAAATCAGTTGTTAGTTTAATTTTTTTGTACACTCAGGATTATCCTGCAAACATTGTCCAATTGAAGAATTTAGCCTAATGTTGGACACTGCTGTAGGTTTTGAAAGCAAGGATATGATCAGTACCTTGCATGTTCTGAAGTGCTGAAGGGATACACTGTTTGATAAAATTCACCATTCCTTGGGACATATGACCTAAATATCTGTTGTCATTAGCATTGAAATTTATATATTTTGTTATATAGTAATGCACATTAGTAGTAATAATATACAGTAATTTTACATTTACTTCCAAACTGTGTTTTTCACAATTAGAAGAAAATGGGCATGTTCTGCACATGTTTCAATTTAACAAAATATTGATGACCATTTTGCTGGTTCATTTCACAGGGTGATACCTTGATCAGTCAGAATCAACTTTCTTGTTTTAAAACTTAAAGACTGGCAGTTAGTTGTTGATCATCATAAATCCATGGTGGCACCTTTACCAGCGAGTCTACTTGCAACCAATCAGCACTGTCCCCTCATAGAGTATAAGTATTGGTTTTCACTAAAATTGGTATTCCTATGAAATATTCAGATGAGTGTAATGCAAAAAGCTTTAACAAAATGTTTTCAGCAGTATTCGAATTCTGTACTGGCAAATGACCATGAGCTATAATTATTATACCTCAAACCATAATTTAAATTTGTAATTTATGATTTGGTAAATACCAAATTATTCCTACAGTAAAAGATTATTTCAGGCTTTTCCCTTTCTGTTTCATCTTGCATGATGCCACATCCAAATGGCGGACTGTTTGGTTTCTCTTCTGACCCTACTAGAAGGTGCCATTTGTGGTTGCACTCAGTCCAAGCAGTTTTGTTTCTGGCAAACAAAACATAAATTTTGAAGTCTGCCACTTAGCAAAATATGCTTGTAACATTAAAGCATTCAGCGTACCTTAGCTCTTTTGTGCAAGGCTGGTCATGTAATTCAACCTGTAATGAAACAGCTTGGTTATTATTTCGTTGGTTTTCCTCACTAACTGAGATATCAGAGCAATGTTCCATAACACTGAAATGCAAACTTGACTGATGTTTCAACAACATCACAAAGTCTTGGAGTGATCAGGAGTTATGGAAAATATTTAAGAACCTTGAGATTGATGCTGACTGTTTATTTGTTAATTTTTAGATTTTCATAGGTTTGAGGAAGCATGAAGTATTTGCACAATGCTAAAGTCAGGTTGACAACCAGTTTTGTTCAATGGTAGCATATAATACTTTTCCAATGTTAATATTTTCATTTAATAAGGAGGGTGTTTTTGCATATGCATTTTTTTGCACTATTAGCTTCCCTTGTTTTTCTACGTGATATTGACAGCAAAAGGTAACTTCTCTAAAGCAGGTATTTCTTTACAATAAAATTCCCAAGTCACATTAGACTTCCATACTTGGCATCATTTCTACGATGAGACTTGTTTAGTCAGGATAGAAAAAACAAAGTTGCTTGATAACTGCAACCACAAGTAGGTCAAGAGAGCAGTCTACCAGCTGACCATTTAGATGTAGTGTTGTCCAAGATAAACAGAATAAGTAAAAGTTAATTTAAAAATATCGTTTGGTGTTTACCAAGTTACGATGAAATGTAAATAGCCTGTAGTATAATAACTAGCTCAAAATAATTCCCATGAATAAGAATGCAAGAAATAGAAGGAAGAGTCACTTGTTAGAACTTGAAGATTGCTGAAAATAGGAGTCAAGCCATCAAGTCTTTTTGCATTCTGCAGGTCAGCGCTTACCACATTTCAAAGGGAACAACAATTCAGCTTGTCAAATTTTTGGACTGTTTTGTTGAGTCCATGATGAAATTCTTTGACTGCATATTTAGTGTTTCAGCAAGACAGAAGCAGCAGAAAGCCATACAGGCCTCTAGTCTGGTCTTCCATATATTAAGATTTTGTCTGATTTGATCTTGCCCTCACCAAACAGGACTCTGCCTGTTCCCCATAATCCTTGCCACCTTTACAGCTATCGTCATCAATGTTGTTTCATGTGAATTAATGGAAAATATACTCTGAGGCTTCAGATATGAGTCTACCAGTTTGAGATCGACTTTACCAATGCAAGACCAAGTAATGATATTTAAATGTTCAAGCTAAACTTCAGAACAAGGTTATCAGAAAGGTCTGCAATGCAGAAAAATGCACTTTCAGCCCATCAAGTCTGTGCCAGTTAAAAATAAGTGCCTAATTATTCTAATCCCATTTTTCAGCTCACGGCTCGTAGCCTTGTGTGCCTTGACATGCAATTGCCAGTCGAAGTATTACTCGACTGTTATGAGGATATCTGCCTTTGCCACTGGTGCAAGCAAGTTTCTGTCTGTTTACAGCAGTGAAGCTAGAAAATGTACCTGTGTATAAAGCTAGCATGTATTCATTTCTTCATAAGTGCATTCTTGGCAGTCTTAGTATTCTACGTTTTAGCTATGCAATTGCACTGTTATTTAAAGATTTGTTTTTAAATCTGAAAACATATCACTGTGACTGGTCAAGTTTTTTGAGCTTGGAAGCACCAAAATTTATATCTGAAGAAACACTATCTTTTTATGTTATTGATGATTTGAAATTATATAAATGTTTGTTTGTTTTTAGAAACAGAACACATCAGTAGTGTTATTTTTCAAGCCACTTGCCTTCAATTGCAAGGAAACCCATCATGGGCTTAAATGATGCAGATATGGATGAGGAGAGTAAGGAGTAAGTACTTACAGTTGTCGTTGATTATTTTTAAAATGATAAAATGTTTAGAAGTCTAAACTTGAGAATATTTTACAGTTGTTACTGTTGCTCTGTCAGAATTCTGTTGTGGTAACTACTCTGAGCTATCATGTTTCAATGATTTGACATTCTGAATGACAGTTTCATTGATAAAGCAAACACATATAAAACTGGACTGACCGCCTACTGATTTAGAAACAAGTGAGGCCTGCAGATGCTGGAGATCAGAGTTGAAAACTGTGGCACTGGAAAAGCACAGCAGGTCAGGTAGTACCCGAGAAGCAGGAGATTAGATATTTTGGACAAATGCCCTTCATCGGGAATGTGGGGGTGGATAAGGGGGTTGGGAGATAAATAGAAGGGTGGGGGAGACCACACCAACTCGTGGAACGTTTTAGGGAGCATCCCTGTGACACACACACCGAACAACCCTGCTGCCCTGTGGCCGAATACTTTAACTCCCCCTCCCACTCCTCCAAGGTCATGTAAGTTATGGGCCTCCTCCGCTGTCAAATCCAAGCCACCCAATGCCTGGAAGAACGCCTCATCTTCTGACTTTGATCCTGTGTGGCTGGAAGGTCCCATGTCAATTTCACCAGTTTCCTTATCCCAGCTCCAACCCTCCCATCTCGGCACCGCTCTCTTGAACTGTCCTACCTATCCATCTTCCTTCCCACCTATCTGCTTCATCCTCCCCTTTGACCTATTACCATCACCCCTACCCTGCATTTACCTACTGCCTTCCCAGCTATCTCATCCCCCCTCTTCTTTATCTCCAAGCCCTCTTCCCCACCCCAATATTCCCAATGTAAGGTTTATAACCGAAATGTCGATTCTCTTGCTCCTAGGCCACTGCCTGACTTACTATACTTTTCCAGTACAACACATTTTTTGATAGTCTGCTGATTTGCTTGTTTTGAGAAAATGCTATTTGTATGTCCTGATACCTATCCAAATTTTAAACTCATGCTAAGAACAGAAAATACTCAGTTTGTCAGCATCTCTGGAGGGCAACGCAGATAACATTCTATATAGTCAGAATGGAGTATTGTTCAACGTCTCTGTACCATTCCCCATGATTTATTCTGTCCCTGTTTCTAAAGAATTAATGTTTACTTTTATCTCTGTTCCTCTTTATATGCTTGTGAAAGCTATTGAAAACTGTTTCTATATTCCTGATTGTTTCACTCTTGAATGTTATTGTTTCCCTTTGCATCAACATTTTTCTAATTCCTTGCTGGTTAAAAAGCCACTCCAAATCACATTATACCTTTTTCTTTAGTCTTATACTACTTCTAACCTCCTTAGTAAGTCATGGATGAATCTTTCTTGCTGAGCTTTGGGTTTTCAACAGAAATGTATATTTTGTGCATTTTGAATTGTCATTTTAAATGCTTCCTACTATTATGCATTGCTTCTTGATCGAAAAGGCCAGTTTCATTCAGCCTGGTGAATGAGGTAACATTAGTTTGGAAAGTTAAAAGCTTCTGGCAGGCATCAAAAATAATCACATTTTCTCAAGCTGATGGAGAATGTGTTTATTACTGTAATATGGAAGTTGAGCACATAGAAGTTGTTAGATATTTCCACTGCATTGGAGGTCATGACACAGGACTGGAAAGAACTTCTCTTTTACAGGTATGTTTGTTCCAGCTGGATAGCCAACAGTGCACTATAGACCACAAACCTGAACTGGACACTGTAGGTGAGACTTTGGAGGCCTGGCAACTACATTTACAGATGATACAAAAATAGGTAGGAATGTATGTTTTGAGAAAACAAGGAAGTTGCAGACCAATTATAGTTTGGTTATGTGGGCAAAAATCTGGCAGGTGGAGTACAATGTGGAGCAGTGTAAATCTTTTCACTTAGCTAAGAAGAGTAATTAAAGCAGAATATTAATTAAATTGAAAATGGCTGTGGAATTCTGTGATGCAGAGAGATTTAGCTGTTCTCATACTTGAGTCTCAATGTTAGTAGGCAGATGCAGCAAGGCTTATGGAATACTGTTCATTATATCAAAAGGAATTGAAAATATAAGTAAGAATGTTGTGCTCCATTTTTGCAGGACACATTGAGTATTCTATACAAAGTTTTGGCCGCCTCATTTAAGGATGGATGTGAATACTTGGGAGGCAACTGATAGGAGATTTATTGAATTGATAGCTGTCTTATAAGATTGGTTAGACTGGGCATGTTTCTCTGAACTGAAAATGTGTTGCTGGAAAAGCGCAGCAGGTCAGGCAGCATCCAAGTAACAGGAGATTCGATGTTTCAGGCATAAGCCCTTCTTTCTCTGAAGTTTAGGAATATGAAGGTTGATTTGATTGACATATCAATCATGCAATCCTGAATGGTCTTGACAAGGTGGAAGTGGGTATTATGCTTCCCCTGGGTGAACCAGACAGGAGGCGCTGTTTTTAAAATTAGAGGTCACCCATTCAGGACAGAGATGATAAAATTTGGGATTGTGGGAGGTCGGAACATGAGTTTTTGGGATGGGGGCAGGGGGTGACCAGAGCAGGCAGCCAAATAGCTACCAAAGGGAAAGATATAAAAGAGACCTAAGGGGCAACTTTTTCACGCAGAGGGTGGTACGTGTAAGGATTGAGCTGCCAGAGGAAGTGATGGAGGCTTGTACGATTGCAACATTTAAAAGGCATTTGGATGGGTATATGAATAGGAAGGGTTTGGAGGGATATAGGCCGGTTACTGGCAGGTGGGATTAGATTGGGTTGTGATATCTGGTCCAGATGGACAAACTGGACCAAAGAGTCTGCTTCCGTGTTGTACATTTCTATAACTCTGACTCAAAATGGCATATTAAGTCTATTTAAGAGAAACAAACTGCAAATAGCATCATTGAAACAGAAACTAAGAGTAAGCGTAGGCCATTTAGCCCTTCAAGCCTGCTCCACCATTCAGTATGATCATGGCTGATTGTCTATCTCAGTGCCATGTTCCTGTTTTCTCCCCATACCTCTTGACTCCTTTAAAATTAAGAACATTTATTCAGTGACTTGGTTACTCCAGCCCTATGTAGTGGAGAATTCCACAGGTTCACTATCTTTTAGTTGAAAACATTTCGCCTTACCTCATTCCTAAATCGTCTGCCCCATATCCTGAGACTGTCTCCTGCTTCTAGGCTCCAGAACCTGCATCTAGTGAGCGTGTCCAATCCTGTTGAGAATTTTGGATCAGATCCAGTCTTACCCTTCTAAACTCTAGTGAATACAAACCCAGTCAAACCAGTCTTCCCTCTTGTGGTCCTGCCAGCCCTGGTATTACCTGGTGAACCTCAGCTGCATTTCATAGTGAATCTCTGCTGCATTCCTTCCATGGAAAGTATATTATTTCTTATGTCAACAGACCGAAATTTGCAGTGTTCCAGGTTTGGTCTCATTAAGGCTCTCTATAACTGCAGTAAGATATTCCTACTCCTGAACTCAAATTTTCTTGCAGTCAAGGCCAATGTGTATGTTCTGAACCAGTAATTTCAGTTCATACTGCTGATTTTCACAATCACAGCATCTTAGCTTTTAAGCATCTGACTTATTGATTCATTATCCTCAAGTATAAATAGTTGATAGTGCATCTAAATATTTATCAGGAAATCGCCAAAAATTGACGTCACCCAGAAATAGTTTGATGGCAACTTTGCACAATGTTTCTATCGTAATTTTTTTGGAACCAGACAGTTGTGTCAATAAGCAATAAAATATCATTTGTTCAGTTTCAATTAGTGATTTAATTTTTTTTAATCTTCTGTAGACAAACTTAATTTTAATAAACTCATTTAACCCCTCAAAGACCATGATCATGCAATGTTCTACCAGTGAGTCATGCCAGCTGTTACTTGGTGCTCTCTCAAATCAAAGGCCAGCTTCACAGATTCAGTCAGATGCTAACTGATAGCCTAGTGAAAGACTTGGAGTTTAAAACTTGGAGTTTAGCATGATCTGTAGTTGATGTAACAGTGACTTCCTGAAAAATGCTATGAACAAAATTTATATAATCTAAACAGAGACAATTGTACATGAACGTGTTTGTTTTAATATATTGTCAGATGTTTGAATTTTTAAGTGCTTTTTACATCTTTCAGCCCTGGGACTCAATCCAAATCTATTAGAATATATACAGAAGAGCTGCATTTAATTAATGTTTTCAGCATCTCTCTGTCTATGTCTCCCTCTCGGTCTGTCTCGGTCTCTCTCTCTTTCTCTCTGTCTCTGTCCCCAAATGATTCATATAAAATAAATTACTTTGTAATGACTATTGTTATCTAGTATTTATATGTACACACTTGCGTCTATTTCTTTTTGATGCCAAGGTAATGAATAACATTATAACTTGATTCTCCAACAATATAATACTTTTTACTTTCATTGGAACAAGTAAACAACTTAATAACTCATACAAAGGATAGTGTCCACAACTGCTAACTTTCAAAAAATAATGTTACCATTTGAACCAAACTCAATCACTATGACAGTACTTTTTCCCTCCAGAATGTTTTCCTTGTGAAATGAATGAAAATGGTCTGGAATTGAACCCTTCCACCTAGAATCTCTCGCTCTTAGAGGACAGAGGACTAGGGTGCATTTAGCTCATCATTCGTGTGTCAGAGTAAAGGCCTGTCCAGTTGGTCACAGTATCCTGTTTATTCCCCAGAGCTTTGTAAACTTTTCCTTTTCAAGGTTATGTCTACTACTCATTCTATTTGCAATTGAATCTTCTACTGGCAAACTTTCAGGTGTAATCACTAAGTACCTTTGAAAAAGCTGTGGTGAGCTACCTTCTTTGAACTCCTGCAGCCTGCGTGGTTTAGGTACATTTGAAGTGCTGTTCGGATTGGGAATTGACCCAAGTGAAGAAACAATGATGACATTCCAAGTCAGGATGGTGTATGGTTTGGAGAGGAAGTTGCAACCAGTGGTGTTCCCATGTACTTGCTGCCCATGTCCTTTTAGATGGTAGTGGTCGTTGGTTTAAAATATATTGTCTCAGGATTCTTGGTGAATTTCTGCAGTGCATCTCAACTGATACTGAGCTTTGCTGCAGAGGGAGTGAATGTTTTGTGGATGCGATGCCAATCACATGGGCTGCTTTGCCCTGGATGGGGTCAAACTTGAGTGTTGTTGGAGCTGAACTCATCAAGCCAAATTTTGGAGTACTGCATTGCACTCCTGATTGGTGCCTTGTCAATGATAAACAAACTTAAAGAAGTCAGGAGGTGAGTTATTGCTGCAGGATTCCTAACCTGTGACCTGCTCCTGTAGCCACCGTATTTACATTTCTAATATGGCCATTCTGGTTCTGTTTTGAGTAAACGGAAATCCTCAGAATGTGGATAATGGGAGTTTAGCAATGACAGTGTCAAGGAAGGATGAGTAAATTCTGTATTGTTGGAGACAGTATTTACCTGGCACTTGCGAGGCATAAGTGCACTTGTTGTATATCAGTGCAGGCCCAGGTCTTGCTACATTTGGATACGATATCTGAGGAGTCATGAATTGTGCTGAACATTATGCAGATCATCAGTGATTTTTCCCCTTTTGACCTTATGGTAGAGGAAAGGTGATTGAATCAGCTGAAATACAACCTAAGGAAAGGCTCTTGGGGCACAGTGGCAGCCTCCCTACCTTCTCCAGAGGTGTCTTATAACATCTCCAAGCAGTTTGATTTGAAAATATATCTTCAAGAGCTCCCACAGGAAAGCCCTGGGACTGAGATGATTTACCTCCAACAACCATAATTAGCTTTGTTTACACTAGGAATGACTACAGTAAGTTGAGAATGTTTCTCTTGTTGTCACTGAGTTCAGGTTTCTTGGGCACCCTCATTATACACTCAGTCAAGTGTTATCACAGGTAGTCACTCTGATGTCACCTCTGGGATTGAGCTCTTCAGTCTGTTGTAGTGAACAGTTGAAAACCAAGGTTGTGATGAAATCTGGAGCTGAGTGGCCTTCATGGAACTCAAACTGTTAGTGAGCAGGCTATTTACTAAGTAAGAGCTGCTTGATAGTACTGTTGACCATGCTTTCTGTCACTTAGCTATGATTGGGAGTAGACTTTTTTGGTGTACATTCCTGGGTTGTGGGTGTTGCTGGCTAGACCTGCATTTAATGCCCATCTCTAGTTTGCCTGCAGAAGGAGATGTTGAGCTGCCATCTTAAACTATTGATGCAGTGGAAATTGACTGGGTTTGAAAACTTTTTTGTGCAGGGCATGTGGGCAATTTTTCATGTTACCAGGTAGATGGCAATGTAACTATATTAGAACAGTTTGATCAGGCCACGACTACTTCTGGAACACAGGTTTTCAGTGTTATTACTGGAATGTTGTCAGAGCACAGAACCTTGGCAATATTCAGTGCCTTCAGCCATTTCTTGATTTCGTGGATTGTATCAAATTATCTGAAGACTGGCATCTGTATGCTGTCTGAAGTCATATGACACCAGGTTATAATCCAACAGATTTATTTGAAATACAAGCTTTCGGAGCACTGCTGCTTTGTCAGGTAGCATGTAGCGCAGGGTACATAAAGCACAGTATTTATAAGAAAAAGACCAAAGTGTTATACAACTGATGCGATGTATTATACGAACATAGATGGCCGTTAAGTCTGTAATCACCTACAATGGTGATGCAGATTTCAATTGATTAATATGTAAATCCCAGAATTTACTGCCCTGAGATAAGGGACCTCAGGAGGTAGCTGAAGGGACTGTCTACTTGGCACTTGTAGCCAATGATGGTTGCAGTACAGGACTTCAGCCTTACGTACTGCTGATTTGCTGGGCTTTCCTGTTATTGAGAATGGGGATATTTGGTGTTTCATTCTCCTGTTAGTAGTTTCATTTCAATTGTCATAGCTTTTACAATGAGCTGTTTCAGAGTGTGCAGCTTAGTGCTGATCTATTCGTTAGATAGCTTAAGTCATTCTGTACTTACCCTGGAAACGTGGGAAATGCACTGGACTTTAGGTGAGACTGAAACTTCAGAGTTTCAAGTTCCCACTCACCAGTATACTCCAGGCAAACATCCAAACTGTTGAGAACAAAATGGATGAACTTAAAACTAGACTTCCCTTTCAGATGGGATTGAGGCTTCTGCGGGCTCTGCTTTACAGAGAGATAGCTCTGTCCTTCTGTTACACCTGACTGTACCTTACGACATGAGGTTTTTCAGTTCACCGGACCGCTTGGCATCCTCGGGCAAAGCAAGGGACGGTAGGGCTGCCTCCTAATCCACACCACCTGGTGCTCAGTTGTGGTAACCCTGGTGAGATATTGCTGCCCAGACCTAGAATATCTTACAGGGGAGGTGATGGCCCAGTGGTATGATCACTGGACTATTAACCCAGAGACACCGATAATGTTCTGAGGGCCGGGGAGGGGTTTGAATCCCGCCACAGCAGATGGTGGAATTTGAATTCAGTAAATATCTGGAATTAAGAATCTATTGACTACTATAAATCCATTGACAATATGGATGTCATATTATACAGTTCCCGTCTGCTTCAAGAAAATCACCATCCCAGTGCCAAAGAAGTATCATGCAACCTCATTGACTATTGCCTGATTTCTCTGACCTCCATAATTATAAAATGCTTCAAGAAGTTAGTCATGGCTCTCATCAGCTCCAGCCTACAAAACTGTCTTGATCCTTTGCAATTTGCTTACCTGCGCAACAGGTCCACAGCCATCTCCCTGGGCCTATCCTCACCCCTGGAACATCTGGATAACAAGATACATATGTCAGGCTCCTATATATTGATTATATTCTGTCTTCAACACCATAATTCCAAACAAACTCATCTCTAAACTCTGAGACCTAGGTCTCAGCTGCCCCCTCTGTAGCTGGATCCTTAACTTCCTGACCCATAGACCTCAATCAGTAAGATTAGGTGACAATGCCGCCTCCGTCATAATCCTCAACATCGGTGTCCCGCAACGTTGTATACTCAGTCCCCTGCTTTACTCCTTATGCACTCTCAACTGTGTAGCCAAATTCCACCCCAACTCCAGTTACAAGTTTGCTGACAACACCACCATTGTAGGTCAGATCTGAAACAGCGATGAGCTGGAATACAGGAATGAGATTGAGTGCTGACTGGGATGGTGTAAAGACAATAATCTCTCCAATATCAGCAGATTGACGAAGTTGGTCATTGACTTTAGGAAATGGAGTGGAGGGCCCCTGTCTGCATCAATGGTGCTGAGGTGGAGATGGTTGAGTGTGTCAAATTCTGGGGTGTGGTGATCACCAACAATCCATCTCGGTCCACCCTCGCTGACATGTCAGTCAAGAAAGCACAACAATGTTGTTACTTCCTCAGGAGGCTAAGGGAATTTGGCATGTCCACCGTAGAAAGCATCCTATCTGGATGCCTCACAGTGTGGTATGGTGACTGCTCTTCTCTAGACTGCAAGAAACTACGCAGCCCAGTCCAGTATGCAAACCAGCTTTCCATCCACAGACTCCATCTACACATCCCACTGCCTTGGGAAAACAACCAACATAATCAAAGACCCCATCTACCTTGGTTATACACTCTTCCACCCTCTTCAGTCGGATGGAAGATATATAAGTTTGAACACGTTTGAACAGATTCAAGAACAGCTTCTTCCCTGCTGTTATCAGACTTATGAATGGGCATCTTAAATGTTAATTCTGATTGCTCTCCCTGCTCTCTCCCCGTAACACTATTCTGCAACCCTGATTCACTGTATGGTACAATCTGCCCATATAGCACACAAGACATTTTAGGCGGTATCTCGGTATATGTAATGATAATAAATCATCAATAAAATATTGCTTCACCTTTTAACAGATCCTTTTAGCCTTACATTCTCTTTTTGCATTCTGTCTCCCTTTATAAAGCCAAAAAGCCTCAATGTCTCTTTCCTTACTTTTTCAATTTCTTCCTTTTTTCTTGGGAGGATTGTTGTGGTACTGACAATGCTACGTTTATAGATTATCTTTAACTATCCTGAATCGATCATTACCTGCATTTTCTTTAAATGTAGCAGTCCATGGAAATTTTTCAGTTCAACCATCGGTAATACTTGTCTGTCCAAGTCATGTTTGACTTGTTGGAAAGCTTGGAGGTTATCAGACTTGCAGAAATTTGCAGCTCTTTTCCTTCTTGATAGCACAGGGTGTTGGGAAGCAGCTGCTATTGAAGTAGGGAGATTTGTAGTAGTGCACACTGTGTGGTTCAGAATACAGCAACAGTGTGCTGAGGATAAAAGAAGTGAATTGAATGCAAACATGGTTAAGTTTGCAATCAAGCAAACCCATGTGCTTCCTGCAATGTTGAGATTTTTGAATGCAACTACACTGAACCCTTTCAGACAAGAAGTGAGATATGAAGCAAGTAAATGTTGGAGAAATGAGCCACTCATTACAATTTGAGCAAATTAATTGTTTTAATATGAAACCATGATTAGTTCTTCATTGCGTCAAAATATTTTTGAAGCTTATCTTTTCTTTCATAGAGAGCTGCTTCACTCACAGCTTTAAGGTGTGTTTGAATTTTAAGTAGAGCAACAAATCTATGGTTCTGTCCATAAGGGATGCCTCACTTGACTTGTTTAAATGCTTCTGCTTAGCAATAACACAAGAAAAACTGTAGAATTGTGTTTTTTCTAATTTATTGAATTGGCAGTCTCAATTGTGACTTCTTACTGAATTATTCCAATTGGTTTAAATTCAAATGATAAATACACAGCTTGTAAAAGAAATTTAGGTCTTGCTGCTTCCCTTAATATCGGTTCTTTTTTGTAAACTGCAATGATTCATAGGACAGACTGGTGTTTGTCCTGTCGCCAGAATGATTAGTACAATAATACAAACTTACTGTATTAGTAAAAAGGATCTTTTATACTGTAATCAGCAAACCTGTCAAATAGGCTAGGTAGTTGGAATTCACATGATATTTGAATTTTAAATTGATACACTTGATCTTCGGATGTGAAACACTTTAGTTAAGACGTAATTTCTGTTTCCCTAATATGCGTGGATTGAAATAATCAGTTGTAGGGTCCATTTGCTGTAATTTGTGTGAAGATCTTTTGTTGCTTAGTCTGAAAAAAGATTAATTTTAATTCCCTTGTATGCAGTTTTAACTTTGCTTGATCTGGCAATTTAAAGCTGAATTAGAATATTTAGTTTTCTTTTTTTTTAAATGTTGAATGGTGTGAAGCACCAATATAGCAATTATACAAATTGTAACTTTTCACAGGATTTACAGAATTTAGCTGTGCATTTTGCATATTGCAGCATATCTATTTTTCAATTGAGTGGCAATGCTCCAAAACCACAATTTTGTTAAGAATCACAACTATTTGGCAAGACAGCACAGATAATTCTTTATGGTGACATATCTCCAGTGCTCATGGCTGGTTCATCATGCAACAGCCTTCAATAAAGTGTTCAGCATTTTCTGAGTTGTACCTTGTCTGTGCATTTAATCATCTGTGTACAAAAAAAACTAAACTGGCAATCATAATGTTTTCCACAAATACGTAACTTTTGTGCTAGCTTATTGGGCTCAGCCAGTTGCAAATGACTAAATGAAGCGTATTCAGCCTGTGTGGACCTCATGAGTCAATTGCAGTGAGGAAGGAGTATTTTAAGAAGAACAACAACATTAATTTGCTCCAAGCATTTTGACTTCACACCTGGAGAACTTTGACATTGTAGGGAACGGGATCATAAATGACGAGTGATCATCAACACTGGATCAGTGAAGTGAGGAACTCTTTGAAATTTAACACAGGATGAAAACTGTGTGAGGTTGTAAATATCAAAGTTTTGTACTTGGCCGAAATTTTTTTCATCTGAGATCAAGTGTGGAGGCAGATCTGGAAATGGAGGATAGTAGTGCTATGGGGTGAGTTAAGTTCTGGCATGATTCTTCATCTCTGCTCATTTGCATATTCATGCATGGGTGAAAATTCAAATTTTATGGCAGCTGTGCAGAAAGCTCTGCCCTCTTCCCAGGAACTTCTGGGCTTCAACTTCCAGGCATATTTAGAACATGACTAGACATGCTTTACATGGCTCATTCCTGCTTCAGCTGATTGTGCCTTCCAATTTGAGGGCTTCTCAAGTCACTGAATGGACTGCACAGCGTCCTTGCTAAGGCACCAGATGGAGGTGTCTGCCTCCTCGTCAATACCTCTGCGTGTTCTGACATGAAGACCCTGGTGAGTTAATGCTCCCTGGACCTAGAATATCTAACAGTGAAGTGCTGTCCCTACTGCCTGCTGCGGTGGTTCACTTCTGCTATCATGAAGCAGTTTACGATCCACTCTGTGAGGAAGTAGGGAGAGCACTTGATGAAAAAGACGCTGCCGCAAATAGCCTTGAGACAGAATACCCCAAAGCCTTGTTCATCGGAGCTGGTGACTTCAACCAGGCCAACTTCAAGTGTGCTACCAAGGTATGACCAACATGTCTCCTGTCCCACAAGAGGCCCAAATACTCTGGATCATTGCTACACAGCCATCAAAGACACCTACTTCTCCATCCTCTGCCACATTTTAGTGAATCAGACCTTAAGGCTGTGCTCCTTCTCCTGGCTTACAAGCAGAAACTGAAGTGTGAGGATCCAGTACAGAAAGGTGTATAGTGTTGGTCTAAAATAATGGACAAGCACTTACATGACTGCTTGGAGTTGGTGGGCTGCACATATGGAAACTCAGAGGCAACCTAAATGAATATGCTACTACTGTGACAGACTTCATCAGTAAGTGTGTAGGGGACTGCGTGCCGAAGAAGTTAATCCAAGTGTTCTCGAACCAGAAAACATGGATGAACCAGAAGATCCACTCTACTGAAATCTAGATAAGGGGCCTTTCATTCGGGTGACCCTGACCTAGATAGGAAATCTAGGTACGATCTTTGTAAAGCCACCAGGGATGCCAAGAGACAATATGAGACTTGCCACAGTCATCATGTTTGTGTAGCTATTCTGGTACTTAACTAGGGTCCCGGACTAGCTACACAAACGTGTCGACTGTGGCAAGGCTCACACTGCATAATGAGCTGCCAAGTGAAGGTAGAATCACTGATGATAATGCATCCCTCCCCATTGAGGTCAATGCATTCTATTCTCATTTTGAATAGATGACCAGTGAAATGATGTCACCTGTCCCAACAGCATTGGATGCATTTGTTCCCACAGTCGCTGCTGCAGATGTACGATTGGTTTCCTTGAATATGAACCCACAGAAAGTGACTGGCCCAGATGGAGTGCCCAGCTGTGTGTTTAAATCCAGTGGACCAGCGGGTGTGAGATTTTGCATAATTCTTTAACCTCTCTTTACTACAATGTGAGGTTCCCATCTGCTTCAAGAAGACCACTATCGGCCTGGTGCCAAAGCGAAGTCAGGTTAATGTGCCTTAATGGCGACTGCCTGGTGGCTCTGGCATCCATCATTTATAAAGTGCTCCAAGAGGTTAGTGATGGCACACATCAATTCCATGTTTCCTTGATCCACTACAATTTGCCTACCGTTGCGATAGGTTCACAGCAGATGCCATCTTCCTGGCCTTACACTTATCCCTGGATAACAAAGGCATCTATGTCAGACTCCTAATTATTGATTTATTGTTGTCACATGTATTGAGATAGTGAAAAATGTTGTTTTCTGTGGTATACAGGCAGATCATATCCTACAAAGTCCATCAAGGTAACTGATTTGATTACTGTAACTCATATTCAACAGCAAAATTCCAACCAAACTCTGAGGCCTAGGACTCTGCTCCCACCTCTGTAACTAGATTTCAAACTTTCTGACCCATTGACCGAAATAGGCAACAAAACCTCGTTCAGAATAATCTCTTACACTGATGCCCTGCAAGGTTGCACACTCAGACTCTTACTGTACTCCTTATATAATCATGTGTGGCCAAATTCACACTAACTCCATTTATAAATTTGCTGATGACACCACAGTAGTTGATTGTCTTATCTTTGTTTGAAATCCAGAATACAGGAAAGAGACAGCTTAGTGGCAGGGTGTAAAGACAACAACCTCTCCCTCAGTGTCAACAACACTAGGGAGCTGGTCATCAGGAAGTAGAGTGGAGGACATGAAGTCAATGGTGCTGAGGTGGAGGTGGTCAAGAGCTTAAAATTCAGAGGAGCAAGTATCACTAACAATCTATTCTGGTCGATCCATATCTGTGCTACAGTTAAGAAAGTACACCAACACCACTTCCTCAGAAGGCTAAGAAAATTCAGCATGTCCACAGCAATTCTTACTAATTTTTATAAATGCACCACAGAAAGCATCATGTCCAGTTGCATCTCAGCTTGATATGGCAACTACTGTGCCCAAGAAATCAGAGTTGTGAACACTGTCCAGTCCATCATGAAAACCAGGCTTCTTTCCATTGACTCTGCTTACACTTGCTGCTGCTTCAGGAAAGCAGCCAGTGGAGTTGTGAAAGCAGCCACCCCGGTTATGCTCTCTTCTAATCTCTTCATTGACCAGAAGATACAAAAATTCGAAGATGTGTACCAACAGATTCGAGGTCAGCTTCTTCCCACTGTAATCAGACTTATGAATGCACCTTTGCAGCTGTCACACTCTATTCTGCATTCTGTTCAATTACCCTGGTGTACTTACATAAGGTATGATTTATAATTAATAAGCAAAACAATACTTTTCACTGTCTCAGCATGTATGACAATAATAAATCAGGTAGCGCTTCACTCTCTGCAGCTCGGGAACATCAATTCCACCGAGCCATAGAGATATTATAGACCTGGAAAAAGTGATTTCCCTCGAGATCACAGCAAGAGACCATATGACTGAAGGTTGCTTTGGAAGTCAGCACCATTGGTTGGATGAATAATTGTTTACACCCTGCCGCTTGCCTACTCGATGCTTCATGCCCAGTGTGTGCGAGTTAACATTGTAAGGTTTCCACAGCACAGAAGTGTCACACACAATATTGGGTGCCAGACATTTCCATTAGAGACCTCATGCAATCAATGTTTGTCACTTAATTGCAGCTACCAGTAACACTACTTGCACCAAATGCTGCTGCCTCTAACATCTGCTGTGGTTCACACTTAAAAGGAGCTGCAACATCCAGTAGCTCACACACTGACAGCTCACTGACCTTTTGTTACAGCTACAAGAACATGCATATCTGTTAGCTCATCACCAATGGCTTGCCTGAAACAAAAGCACCACCAGAAAGCATGGTTTAAGAGTGAAGATCTCATACATGTACCAGGCACACAAATCCTATAATTTTTATTATTGATTTGCAGCTCAGCTCCTTGATGACATTGAACTACCTTTCAATCAGAAGTCATTAACTCTCAGCCTCTCCTATACCACATTCTTCTTACAAGTAACACAAATGGGCAATCTCAGGCCTGGGGATTGACATCAGTATCTTCTCTATCAATGTAGGCAAAACACTCTTGTATCTATGCAAATGTCTCTTAATGTTTCCCTCCTTTTGCAAGAGTGGATTGTACACAGGCAGGTGGGATGATGCCTTACATATGACTTCTCTCCCTGTTTTGACAAACAGGCTGCTGAGCTGGCAGGAGAACAAGATCTGTGGTGAAGAGTTTTTTTTCACTCTGCCACAGTACAATTAAACCCATTTCCTCAAATTGTTTGCCAGGGTTTCTGGGTTACTTGGGTAGAGGCATTGGCACTAACCCACCACCTCCCCAAGATAACCCTAGCTATCTAGTGAGATAATAGGCAGAAGTGGTTAGTGCAGGTGCTGAAGATTAGTCAAGATTAGAGTGGTGCTGGAAAAGCACAGCAGATCGGCAGCATCCAAGGAACAGGAAAATTGACGTTTTGATCAAAAGCCCTTCATCAGGAATGATGCGATACTAGCCAAGCAACTGCTTTCAGTTGCACACCAAGCTCCAAAGTCTCAATAAAACATTGGGTAAGCGTACCTTGTGACACCAATTTTTTGTGTTTTACATTCTGCCTATGGATCCTACTTCCAAACCAAGTGCAATAGAAGAGTCTTAGTCCCTCAGCCCACCACTACCAGCACCTTGCAGCACACCTTTGAGGAGGAACAGTTGTGAACCTCAGAGGATGTATTGTAAAGGCCTTCCTTTCCATTGTCCACCAGGACAGAAACATTCAACTCAGTGGATAATCTCTCTAGAACAGGCTTGGGGCCACATTCGCAGCTAGAGGTGAAAGAAATGACCAAAGTCACTGACATTTCATAATTTTGGGAGAACAGAGCTATGCAGAGTTCAGTCTAGAGCCTGAGCCTTTACACTTAGCATTTAATGAGCTGACAGAGATGCAGAGACAGAAAACCTGATGGAAGTGCCAGTGATCATGCACAGAATGAAGAGCAAGGCATATGAGTCTGTTCAGTTATTTCCTGTGATGTGGTATGAGCATATTCTATGCCCACTATGGAGAATTAAGTTCAGCAGAACAATTAGTACCTGCATGTTTGAGTATTTTTACTCCATTGCATGAGCTATGGATGCATTCATTTACTACTTAAGCAAAAAGGGGTCAAGGTACCTTGACCACACTCCAGGTGACTAATCCTCCAGGGATGAGGAGGTCCTATTGCACACCAGGAAGATAGGTGACAGCCAGGCATCCAGAGATTGTCGTATCAGGACACTTCAGAGTTGCTGTGTTGCACCATCTCCCCTCTGTTAGGGACCCAAGTGCATCCATCAGGTTGCATATGCACCTGTTCAAGAGGTCTCCAGTACTCCAGAAACCTCTAAATCCTGAACCACCAATGAGCACTGCCAGCTTTATCTGAGACAAACCAGCAAAGTAATTGGCAGGCTTCCATAACTTCAGCTGCAACTGTCAAAGGGTAAGAAAGAAAAGATGAATACAAGCTGAGGTCACTTTGGTTGTACAGATGATAGCTTTCTGTACAACATTACACTTTTACAAATTACTGTATTTGTGTCGACTGTCTTATAGTCTCTTCCAATCTTTTAAGTCTTCTGATTATTTATTTATATTTCTTGTGTGCTACTTTGAGATGTGCTGATAACTGTACATGCTCTCATGTGCACCATGTAATTAATGATTTGGATTAAGGAATTAAATATAATACCTCCAAAATTTTGCAGATGAGACAAAGCTAGGTGGGTGGGTGATCTGTGAGGAGGATACAATGGTGCTTCAGTGTGATTTGTACAAATTGAGTGAGTGGGCAAGTGCATGGTAAATGAAATCTAATGTGAGTAAATGTGAAGTTAGCCACTGAGGTTGCAAAGTCAGGAAGGTAGATTATTATCTGGCTTTCGATTAAGAAATGAGAGGTGCAACAAGACCTGTGTAACCTTGTGCACCAGTCACTGAAATTAAGCGTGCTGACATATCAGGTGGAGAAAAAGGTAAATGATATGTTGGCCTTCATAATTCCTTTTGTTGGAGTTCAAGAGCAGAGATATATTGCTGCAATTGTATGGAGCTTTGGTGAATTCACTGTGTGCGGCTTTGGTCTCCTTGCCTGAGGAAGGTTGTTTTGGCTATGGAGAGAGTGCACTGAAGAATTATCAGACTGATTTGATTCCTGGACAGCAACTCTGATGTATGAAGAGAGACTGCATCGGTTAGGACTATATTCACTGCAGTTTAGAAGAATAAGGGGGATATCACATGCAAATACATAAAATTCTAACAGGGCTAGAGGGCAAGCAGAGGAAGAATATTCCTGATGATTGGGGAATTCAGAGCCAGCGGTCATTGTCTAAGGATATGAGGCATGCTATTTAGGACTGAGCTAAGAAATTTCTTCATCCAGTCAGTAGTAAGCCTGAGGAATTGTCTGCCACAAAGTGATTGAAGCCAAAGCATCAAGTGTTTTAAAGGAGGAGTTATAAGTTCTTAGGGCGAAAAGGATTGAAGATTATGTGGAGAAAGCGGGAATGGGTACTGAGTTAGATGATCATGTTGAATAGTGGAGCAGACTCAAAGGGCTGAGTTACTCACTCTTCTGCTTTCTGTTTCTATGTGCAACAATATGAAGAGTGGAGGCTGTCATTCAATCTGGTCCTCTCAGAGAATCATAACTTGCAGAAAGTGGGAACTTAAGCTAGGTGTTCGGGTTTTGGGAGTTGGTCAGCATAGTTTAATCCTCTACATAAATCATTGCTTCCTGACAGATGGAGGCCATTCAGTTGCATCAACCATCCAAAAGCATCCCACTCTATCTCTAGTAACTCCACATTTACCATAGTTGACCCACCGAGCCTGCACATTTCTGGATACGGGGCAATTTAACATGGCCAGTCCATCTGACCCACACATCTTTAGACTGTGGAAAGACTTCGGAGCACCCATGATATAAGTGCAAAGGGACCAAATTCACTTATGGTTTATGGCAGACAAAGTACCTTAACATTTATAAACCAAACATTCTTTTGAGGTCTGGAACATCTCTGTTGCATAACTGGCTCATTGTTGAGTGTCCACATATGCAAAATTATTCTTCACATTTAGCTACTATCGAGTTCTTTCACTGCTGCCTTGGATTCCTCCTCATCTTCATAATCAGTGTTGGTTCCCTCAGCATCTCCATCAGACTCCCTTCATTGTCTGAGGAGACAAGTGCCTAGTCCACCTCCTGTTCTAAGCCTCATTTCATTTCATTGTTGAGCTAGATTGTGTAGAGTGCAACAATCACAGGTCAAGAGACCCTGTCTAGTGAATACTGACACATTTCTCCTGAGTGGTAGAGGCAACGGAAATGCATCTTCAGAAAACCAGTTGTTCATTCACTGATGGACCTTGTGTATTTACGGGCACAGTTGTTGCACTGCTTGGCCTCATTCTGAGAGTCTTACACTGGGGCCATGAGCCTTGTCTTCCGGGGATAGCCTTGTCAACAATGAAGCAAGTTTTGGAGATGGTGAGGTGTGTGTGTTTGGGGGGGTGGGGTGGGTGCAGGCATTCACATAACCTACGAGTTGTGTAGAATTTAAGGATCATGACAGCTCCTCAGAGAGCCAGCATGCCTAAGAGAATTATTACCTGTGGTCACAAATTAACCAGTATGTATATGATACCATAGAATTCTGAGTGCTGTATGTGCAGTGAATGGCCCCTTTAACCTTTAGGGAATCCAGTATTGACTGCAAATCTGACAACCTGTCTTGGTCCATGGTAAGCTGGACAAACAGTATTGCTTTCCTGTGAGGGGCATTGGTGAGCATTCATCTGTACTATAGGCATAGTGCTTCCTTTCAAGCTGCATGTTGCAGATCTGCCTACAGGAAGTGACAAATATTGATAAGTCTCCCAATCTATGTACCAAACCTTTCACCCCTCTTTAGGTAGCTGCCTTGCCTTTGGTATACCATATCTCAATAGACCAACGGAGATTGCTGAAAACCTAGTTTCCCCTTTTGAATTGTGATTCTTAGGTGCTTTTCTTGTCAAAAATTAATAGATTAAGGTGTATGGTTAGCATGTCAGTGTTTGATACTGCCAAAGATTATTTGCCATTATTCTGCAATGAGTGCTTCTTTCAAAGCCCTTAACTGAATGTTCACATTGTAGTATTTTTTAGTTTCTGTCTTGACTCTTTTCAGTTTGATGTATTTAAGCTGCACAGGATCACATTGAAACAAACCTTGGAGCTCTCCCATTTGCACTTCACATTGTATGAGTAGTCTTATTTTGAAAATGACTTGGAGAAAGATTGTGGGTGCAAACCTTTCCTTCAAATCATTCATCCTCTGTCCTCCTGCCGCTGGAATACATTTCTCCCCCAGTCACGGTAAATGGCTGCCTGTTTTCTCTGGCATCCCTTCTGTCCTCCTTCAGTCTCCCATTTGACTCTGAGTCCAGATTGGAGTGGAGCTGGAAAAGCACAGCAGTTCAGGCAGCATTCGAGGAGCAGTAAAGTCGACGTTTGGGGCAAAAGCCCTTCACCTTCAGTTTGCTCTTACACTGATTATACTCCTATCTAAAAACCCATGCCCAATGTCAGTTTTTCATAGTCCCTTAATCAACTCACCTGCTTATTTTCTCACCCCAGCACTCCTAATTACCTAATTGTGGATGCCACCCTAAATATGCTGCACCAAATGTTTGTTGCCCCCTCCTTCACTGTGTAATCTTCCCTATTTCCCCAGTATCATTCCACTGCACCTGACAACCATGCCCTTTTAAGTTCCTTTCCACTCCAGTATTTTTTTTAACTCCCTTCTTTGAGCTTGTTGCTTTTTGTGTTCACCCCCTTTACATTTTAACCCCTTTGTATTTTGATCCTACTTGCCTGCCCTGGTGAGATGTGTTGGTATCGGCCAGTATGATTGCCTCACTGCTCTATCATTACCTCTTACACTTGAAGAGTTCAACTACAAGCAAGACTGCAAATGACTGCGATTTCCCATGAACTGGTTTGCCCAATCAGACTTCACTCCTTACACTAAACATTTGCACAAAGAAATAGCTTGATTATGAAGGGAGCCAAGTACTGAGAACATTTGTGTTCAATGATACTTGGATGAGGAATTCTACCTCACCTGGTGTATGCCTCTCATTTCAATCTGTTTATGCAGACCAGTGTTTGCCATTTTTGGTTAATCAAGTATGTGCCTGGGAATGTGATTCCACTGAAAAAATTTAATCATTCATGGGATACTAAAGAATGAAAAATGGTTGACAATCATGAAGGCCGGGAGAGCTGAACTGCCTAAAAGGTTCTGAGAATTTGATGGTAAAACTTTAACCTGCTGTCAGAAACTGCATTTTTGCTTCTTGCCTAATTAAGGCCCTCCCATCTGCCATGCTAAAAAGTCAGGGCTGGCCTGGATGAGTCGCCTTTCTGTTCTCTTTTATTGCCGATATAGAAATACTACAAATGTAGTTTTACTGCAAATGGAAGTGTTGGTCAACCAATTTTAACAGCTAATCAAAATCCCAAATTAATCATACTGCCAATGATAAATATGCAGCAAGTTCTAGCCTCGGGTGAGAAAGGTTGTCTTGTAATTGGTAGGAAGAACTTCTCCACATGAAGGGCAGTAGATGTTTGGAACTCACTTCCACAAATGGCAATGGATACTAGATCAGTTGTTAACTTTAAGTCTGGGATTGATAAATTTCTGTTCAGCAAGGATATTTAGAGATAGGAATTGACCGTCCTTGATTAGGGATGGTTAACTTGGCTTTGTGTGTGAAAAATAGTGTCTCATTAATTTAACTGAATTTTTTGAAGTTATATAACAAAAGAGAATTGATTAGGGCAAAGAGGTGGATGTGATCTACAGGTTGTTCTGTTATAATGTGCATTTCATCAACGTGAATTCGCTGTAACTTGTTTGACGACTTGGGGGACACTGTCTCGACAATGTCTGTTGGCTGTAACACGATTGCAGTGCCAACTCTTTTAGCGTTGTTTCTAAAGCGCACTTTTTCTATAATGCTTGAGGTTGCACAAGTAAGACCAGCAGTGAGCCACGAGGATCAGTGCTGGGTCCACTGTTTTTTGTCATTAATATAAATGTTTTGGGTGTGAATGTAGGAGATATGGTTCGTAAGTTTGCAGGTGACACCAAAATTGGTGGAGTAGTGGACAGCAAAGAAGGTTACCTCAATACAACAGGACTTTGATCAAATGGGCGAGTGGACCGAGGAGTGGCAGATGGAATTTAGTTTAGATAAATGTGAGGTGCTGCATTTTGGAAAGGCAAATCATGGCAGGACTTAATACTAACTCCTGGGGAAGTACACTGAACAAAGAGACCTTGGAGTGCAGCTTCATAGTTTCTAGGGTCGCAGGTAGACAGGATAGTGAAGAAGGCATTTAGTATGCTTGCCTTCATTGGTCAATGCATTGAGCAAAGGAGTTCAGAAGTCATATTGTGTGCCTCAGGGCAGGGCAATGAGGGATGGGTATAAATGCTGTCCTAGCCAGCGATGTCCACGTCCTATGAGTTGATGTTTTTTAAAAAATTCTTTTGAGTGATGTTAGACTTCAGTTTCATCGTCACTTGACTACTCTAGTTGTGTTTTGGCTAACCTCCCATTCTGCAGCATCTGTAAACGTCAGCTTATCTAAATCCCTTTAGCCTAACTCCAACATTTCTGCTCAAGCTTCCAGTATTACAATGCCTCTGATACCTCAATCCTTATCCCTCTTTTCAAAACCCCTTGTGGCATTACTGTTCCTTGTTGCTGTAATATTCCAAGTGTTCTATATCCCTACCAGTTTCTCTGCCTTCTGAGGTATTCTTTTCTCTTTCTTTCTCTCTCACTCCATCTCCATAGGACTCCTGTCTGCTTTTCGTCATCCTTTCATTATCTTTTAGAGTCGTAGAGATGTACAGCATGGACATGTACATCTTCGGCACAACTCAGCCAAGTAGACCAGATGTTCTAACCCAATCTAGTCCCACCTGCCAGCACCTGGTGCATATCCCTCCAAACTCTTCCTAGTCATATACCCATCCAGATGCCTCTTAAATGTTGCAAGTGGACTAGCCTCAACCACTTCCTCTGGTAGCTCATTCCATGCACGCACCACCCTCTGCGTGAAAAAGTTGATCCTCTCACCCTAAACCTATGCCCTCTAGTTTTGGACCCCCCCCCCCCATGCCAGGGAAAAGACTTTGTCTATTTATCCTAGCCATGCCCCTCATGATTTTGTAAACCTCTATAAGGTCACCGCTCAGCCTCCGACACTCCAGGGAAAACAGCGCTAGCCTATTCACACTCTCCCTATTGCTCAAATCCTCCAACCCTGCAACATCCTTGTAAATCTTTTCTGAACTCTTTCAAGTTTCACAACATCTTTCCGATAGGAAGGAGACCAGAATTGCATGCAATATTCCAACAGTGGCCTAGCCAATGTCCTGTACAGCCGCAACACGATCTCCCAACTCCTGTACTCAATACTCTGACCAATAAAGGAAAGCATACCAAACACCGCCTTCACTATCCTATCTACCGGCGACTTCACTTTCAAGGAGCTATGAACCTGCACTCCAAGGTCTCTTTGTTCAGCAACACTCCCGAGGACCTTACCATTAAGTGTATAAGTCCTGCTAAGATTTGCTGTCCCAAAATGCAACGCCTCACATTTGTCTAAATTAAACTCCACCTGCCACTTCTCAGTCCATTGGCCCATCTGATCAAAATCTCACTGTAATCTGAGGTAACCTTTTTCACTGTCCACTATACCTCCAATTTTGGTGTCATCTGCAAACTTGCTAACTATACCTCTTATGTTCGCATCCAAATTTATTTTGTCTCTCAATCCATTTTTTAAAATTATATCACTGAATTATTTTGGAGAATTTTGTTATTAAAATGTGCTATATAAATCCTGATTGTTACTTGTGGTGAATAGCTTGCAAACCAGTGGAAAACTCTTGGCCAACTACACCTGTTAGAAACTTGTCTGGGACTCCCTTTGACTTTTTCTGTTTCACTGCGAATATCCCTACCTTTGTGGATCCTTTCTCCAGAATGCTAACTTCTCATTCGTGATTTCATCCAAGTGATAGGTCCATTATCATTCTTATACCCAGAAGTGCTTTGAATGCTTCAACCCAAGTTAATCAATTTCTTGTACAAATTCAACCTTAATTTCCTTCATTCGTTTTTGATGACTGTTTTACTCTGCAATGATTTGTATACCTCATAATTGTGGTTTCTTTCTCTTCTAAGAGCTATATAATTTTTCCATGTGTATTTTGTACCATAGTGCTTCACAATTCCATGTCTGCTACCTTTTTTTTAATGTTTGGCATATCCATAATTTGAGATTGGAAAAAAAGTAATATTATTTTGTAACATGATCATTTATGTGAGTGCAAAATCAAACATGCAGGTTGCATAGCTGTTTAAAGCACGTTATCCATACCATTTAATACAAAACCATTCATTATCTTATCCGCTGCCTGTTCTTCCCTTTCTTCACAGATCTATATTTGTTTTAGTACTGTACATTTTAATTTTTTTCTGAAATCTATAGCGATATGATAGTTTATGTTTGTGTAACTATACATTCTAGGGTAATCTTTATCCCTAGGTGGAGGTGGGGTACTGTATTTGTGAACTTTGATTATCAGATTTAGGATTGTCTGACACATGCTCATGCCAGTGCAGCATCGCATTCGGGTAATGAAACAGTTATCTTAAATTCTTATAGAATAATCAGGTAATTTACCTTTTACATGTTCATGTTGACTATTCTAGAATAGCCATCATGATCAAAACTGAATAATTAGTTATCCATTAAGACCAAAACTAAAACAAAATTTATTCATCTCGTTGTTTATGGGACATTACAATGCATAAATTGGCTGTATTTGCCTGCAACGCAAAAGTAATTTATTATCTGCGAAGTGCTCTGTGGATGTGAAAGGCATTCTGTAAGTTCACTTTCTTTACTTTCACACTACATGTTCCAAATGTTCTTTTCAAAGTACCCTTTTTCCATTGGATTTTTAATTATTGTGTTCTTCCCCCCCCACCCCAATCTACAATATAACATAATAGTGTACAATGTTTTAGATTATAGAACAATACAGCGCAGAACAGGCCCTCCAGCCCTCAATGTTGCGCCGAACTGTGAACTAATCTAAGGCCAACCCCCACACTTTCCTGTTTTGAAGAAAACTAATAAATAATTGGCAGATATTAGTAAGTTGGGTGAGCCAGTTTCAGGCAGAAGAGTTGGTCAAACCTCAGCAGAAAACTAGGGGCAGCAGCGCATGTGGAAATCACAGGGGAAGCAGCTGGAGAGCAGGAACAACAGGGAATCACACTACAGTCCTCTGAGAGAAACTTATGACCAGCACAGGAGTCTGGGAGAACACAGCAAATCTCTGGCTGCTGTATATCTGCTTACTGTTGACAACAAGGCTCTGCATGGTTGCAGTGACAGCATATCTGTTTGCTAGCCTTCAATTCAGTTATCCTAAAGCTTTCTGCAGGCTCTGGTTTTAGAATTAATATCATAGATTCGATATGGTCAATCATCAATTTCCAGTCTGCCAGATTTCAGTTGAATTTGGATAGGGAGCCAGTAAAGTAGTTTTTTTTTGGAGAGTGTTGCTTGTTTAGGAATTTCTTTCTTCTTTGTAATAACAGTGTTGTTGGCATGTTGTGGGGAGAAATATT
This sequence comes from Hemiscyllium ocellatum, assembly GCF_020745735.1. Classification (NCBI taxonomy): domain Eukaryota; kingdom Metazoa; phylum Chordata; class Chondrichthyes; order Orectolobiformes; family Hemiscylliidae; genus Hemiscyllium; species Hemiscyllium ocellatum. The sequence continues at coordinate 98,694,534 of NC_083409.1, forward strand.
AAACAAGTGCCTTGAGTTCTGTGTTCAACAGTACAAGCGACCTTTATTCAGAGCTCTCACCACACGTGTGCAGAGGTGAAGATATCTGTAGGTTGGAGTCATACCTGGCACAAATGAAGATGGTTGTGGTTATTGGAGGTCAGTCATCTCCATCTGTGAAGTTACTGAGGGTATCATCCAAGGTCCAACCATCTTCAGCTGCTACTTCATAAAATCAGAAGTGGAGATGTTCACTGATGATTGCACAATCTTCAAAAATATTCACGAACACTCAAAGAAATCAATGTCCAAATGCGGCAAGACCTGGATACTGGTCAGATTTTGGACTGACAAGTGACAATTAACATTGCCTGGCACTTGTATGGCATGAATGACCATCTCCAGTAAAAGACAATCTAACCATCACTTGACTTTCAATTATATAGCCATCACCGTGGAATTACCGTTGATCAGACACTCAACTGGACCAACCATATACTATGAGTACAAGAGCAGGTCAATGGCTAGGAATCCTGCAAAGAATAATTTGTCTCTTGACACACCATAGCATGTACACCAAGTAGAAGGCACAAGTCAGGAGAGTGATGGAATACTCCCAACTTGCCTGGTTGAGTGCAGCTCCACCATTTGGAGGAACAACCCACTTGATTGGCGCCACATCATTGAAATTCAGTCCTTTCTCCATTGTTGCTCAGTAGCAGTAGTGTGTACCATCTACAAGATGCAGAAATTTACCAAGGCTCCTTAGGCAGGACCTTCCAAATCCATGACAGGCCAATAGAGAAAGGCAACAGATAAATGGGAACGCCACTGTTTACAGGACTCTCCCCACCTCTGCCCAACAAAAGCCATTCACCATCTTAACTTGGAAAAATATCTCTCCTTTTTGTGTCTCTGGGCCAAAGTCCTGGAAGCTGCTACTGCAGTCGTGCATTCTGTCTCTTCCAGGCGTATACTTTTAATCTGAGGTCCCTCCCTCCCACCAAGGAACATCTTCAATTGTGGATTCTGTCTCTGGAGAGGCAGCAGGAGCACATGGAAGGGAAGCTGTGTTTGGAAGTGCTGGAGCAACAATATGGGATAGACAGATGAATTGGAAGCAAAAATAAATTACTTCCCCAGAGTGGGAGTAGACAATTCAACTGTTTGGGCCTGCTCCACCATTTTACATGATCATGACTGATCTTATCCTGGTCTCAACTCCACTTACCTGTCTGCTCCCCATAGTCCTTTATCCACTTTTTCATCAGAAACATTTCTTTGTTCCTTGAATCTGTAGATTGGTTGGTTGATTCTGCCTCCACTGCACTCTGGGGCAATGAGTTCTACTGATTCACAACCCTCTGAAAGAAATAGTTTCTCAGTTTTGAACTTGCCTCTTCATTCTATATATCTTTGCCCTCTTGTTTGAGACTGCCCTACAAGGGGAACATCTGTTACATGCCCACCTTTTCAATCCCCTTTTATATACCTCCATCAGATCTCCCATCAGGGAATTGGAGGAAGGGTTGTTTCTAATGACCGCTGCGGAGGCTTGTCTTTTCAAACAAAATATTCACAAATGAGCAGTTCCCTTCCTAACCCTTCTAGTTAGAACAACCTTCCTCTTTCATTATAAAAGGGAGAAAATTTGAATCTTGGCATTGCCATTGATCTAGAGGAAAGAGGGAGGTCGTGATGGAAGTCAATCTACTGCAAGTCAAGTGGCTTCAGGTACACAGTAAAAGTGAGAAGAAGAAACGTGAGGAGGAGAGAGGAGAGACCAAAGGGGAACGAAGTTTCCCCTCAGCCTCTGCAGCTCCAGAGAAAACAACCTGTGTTTTTCGAGCCTATCCTTATAGCTCATATCCTCTAATCCAGGCAGCATCCTAGTAAACCTCTTCTGTAGCCTCTCCAAAGCCTCCACATACTTGCTGTAAATATGGCAATCAGAATTGAACACAATACCCTCGGTACAGCCTAATTAAAGCATTATAAAAATGATATATGACATCCTGACTCTTGGACTCAACACATCGACTAATAAAGGCAAGTATGCCATACACCGCCTTTACCATTCAATCTACTTGTGTGGGAACAGTGGACTTGAACCCCAAGATCCCTCCATATATCAGTGTTGTTCAGGATCTTACCATTAAGTGTATACTTTTCCTTAACATTTGATCTCCCAAAGTACAGCACCTGACACTTGCCCAGATTAAACGCCATCTGTCATTTCTCCACCCATATCTGCAACTGATCTCTATCCCGCTGTATTTTTTGATAACCTTCTACACTATCCACAACTCCACTGATCTTTGTGTCATCTGCAAGCTTACTAACCCATCCATCTGCATTTTCATCTTAGCCATTATCACAAACAACAGAGGTCCCAGTATGAATCCCTGCAGAGCACCACTCGTCATGGGCCTCCAGCCTGAAAAACACCCTTGCACAACTGCCCTCTGCCTTCATTGGGCTATCTAATATTGAATCCACACAACCAAGTCACTATGGATCTCGTGCATCTTAATCTTCTGGATGAGTCTACCATGAGGGACCTTGTCAAAAGCCTTACTAAAATGCATGTGGACAATATCCACTGCTCTACCCTTATTGAAATTTTTCAAGGAGGTGAGAAAGTTACTCAGTCAAGTTAGTTTTGACCTACCCCACACAAAGCCAAATGTGCGTAAGTCCTATGCTTAAGAATTATCTTCAACAGCTTCCCAACCGCTGATGTGAGACTTATTGCTCTATAGTTTCCTGGATATTCCCAATTTCTCCTCTTGAACAGAGGAACAACATTAGTTACTTGCCAGTCCTCTGAGACGTCTCCAGTGGCTAGTGTGGATACAAAGACATTGGTCGAGGTTCCAGCAATCTCCTCTCTTGCCCCTCTCGATAATTTGGGGTAGATACTATCAGGTCCTGGTGACTTATCCACCGTACTGCTCTTCAAGAGACCCAACCTGATTACTTTCTTGATCTCAAAATGCCAAAGCATATCAGCATGCTCCATACAAATCCCACTGTCCTCCATATAGAAAATAGAACAATACAGTGCAGAACAGGCCCTTTGGTCCTCGGTGTCGCGCTGACCTGTGAACTAATCTAAGTCCATCCCCCTACACTATCCCATCATCATCCATATACTTATCCAAAGACTGGTTAAATGTCCATAATGTGACTGAGTTAACTACATTGGCAGGAAGGGCATTCCACGCCCTTATGACTTGAGTAATGAACTTGCCTCTGACATCTGTCTTACATCTATCACCCCTCAGTTTGCAGCTATGTCTCTTCGTACAAGCTGATGTCAACATCTGAGGAAAAAGTCACTCACTGTCCACCCTTTCTAATCCTCTGATCATCTTCAACGCCTCTGTTAAATCCTCTCTTAGCTGCCCTATCTCCAGAGAGAACAGACCCAAGTCCCTGAGCCTTTCCTCATAAGACCTTCCCACCAGCATCTGTGGAGAGAAGGCAGAGTTAACACTTTGGGTCCAGGAACCCTTCTTCAGAACTCAAGACCACACTTCTGAAGAAGGATCATTCAACCCGAAACGTTAACTCTGCTTTGTTTCCAGCGCTGCTGCTAGATCTGCAGAATTTTTCCAGCAATTTCTGCTTTTGCTTAAGAAAAACTGCAGCTGTACACCTCAGTACAGTAATTTCTGCTAGAACGCACACTTCTGTTCTTGTGCAATCCCATGTTATCAGAAAATTGCGTAATAGCAGCACCATTTAAACTAATGGAGCCAAAATCGTGTTATAACCAATACATGTTTTAAAAGTTTGCGCTATAGAAACAGCGTCTGCAATTCATCAATCATATTATAACAAATTAGCATTCACGAAATGCATGTTACAGTAGAACGACCTGTAGCAAATCACCAACCACTTAAATCAATCTTTTATGGTTTCCCTTCAAGTCCTTTAGTAATTATGACAGCTTCAATTAAATCCCAACTTACAACTACTTTACTCATTAGGAGAGCCAGCAGAAAGTGAGAGCCAGAATTCTTCTCATTACAACACAACCCAAACTCACTTTTCTTCAGTCTTGCTCATCATTTCAAAGTTAGACATCACCTTCAGGGTAGAGAAGATCCGATTTTTTTTTCCCCTTCAGAGGGTTGAGAGACCTTTAAAACACTGTCTCAGAAGGCAGTATAAGGATGGTCACTGAATATTTTTAAGGTAGGGGTAGTTAGATCCTTGTTAAGCAGGGAACCAAGAGTAACTTGGAGTAGATGGGAATGCAGAATTCGAAACACAAATAGATTAGTCATGACCTTATTGAATGGTGCAATTGGCATGGAGGGCCAAATGGTCTACTTCTACTCCAGTTTTATATGTTCATTCACATGGTGTCGATCTGAGTTGGGAAAACTGCTTTATTACAGTTACTTAACATAAAATGGTGATTTAACAGTGCAATTTTATTATCCTCCCCACCAATAACAACCCTATAACAGAATCACTTACAAATTTAATGAAGAACATCCTAAGGTGCTTTCCAAAATGTGATCAGACAAAAATGTAAATCAAGGTAGAAGAAATATGAGATGCACAGCCACAAAAGCTTAGCTAAACAGATGGATCTTAAAACATGGCAATAATAAAACAAGGATTTAAGGAATGGACTATTTGAACAGAGATGGAGCAACATACAGTGAGCTTGTCATTATAATTATATGACACTTAAAAATTTCTAAAAGGAGACAGGAAGTTTCTGTCTTGCATACATATGAATGGGGGTGGTATGATGCTGTAGATATCAACAAGACATGGCTGCAAAGGAATCAGTTGAGAACTAAATAACCACAGATACACGTCCTATGGAAAGGACAGGCAGATGGGCAGAGGCGGGGAAGGATTGCCTTGTTAGTAAGAAATTAAATTAAATCAGTAGTAAGAAGTGACAGAGTTGGAAGGTGTAGAATCTGTGTGGGTAAGAGTTGAGGAGCAGCAAAGGAACAAAGACCCTGATGGGAGTTATGTACAGGCCTCCGAGCAGTAGTGAGAATGTAGAGAAGAAAATAAATCAGGAGATAGAAATGGGCAGGTCAGAAAGGCACTTGTTACAGTAATCATGGGAGGGCTTCAATATGCAGATTGACTAAGAAAATCAGGTTGGTAGCAGGTCTCAAAGAAAAAAAAATTGTGAAATGCCCACAAGATGATTTTTTTTTTGGAGCAGCTTGTGGTAGAGCCTAGTAGGGAGCAGGCAATTCTGAATTTGGCGATGAGTACTGAGGTAGATGTCATTAAGGCACTGAAGGTAAAGGAATCCCTAGGGGGCAGTGACCAGAATTCACCCTGCAGTTTTAGGGAGAGAAGCTGGAATCAGATGTAACGGTATTACAACAGAATAAAGGTAACTACAAAAACCTGAGGGAGGACCTGGTGAGAGTTGATTGGAAGGGGAGCCAGCAAGGAAGATGGTGGAGCAGCAATAGCAGGTATTTCGGGGGATAATTCTGGAGGCAGAGCAGAAATTCATCCCAAGGAAGAAAGAACATTGTAAGGAGAGGATGAGGCAGCCATGGCTGACAAGGGAAGTCAGGGACAGCATCAACTCAAGAGAAAAACCATTCAATGTGGAGATTAGTGGGAAGCTAGAGGATTGGGAAACCTTTAAAAGCCAGCAGATGTTAATTTAAAAAGCAATAATCTTTCGCCTGAATGAATACCAGTGCAAAGTACTCGTTTAGGATCTTGCCAACTCCTCTGTCTCCAAGCACAAGTTCCCTCCTTTATTCATGAGTGATCCTACCTCCTCCCTACTTTATCATCATGTTTTTAATGTATGTACAGAGCACCTTGGGTTTCTCTCTAACCCTTTTTTTGAGATTAGATTAGATGACTTGGTGTGGAAACAAGCCCTTCGGCCCAACAAATCCACACTGACCCTCCGAAGAGCAACCTACCCAAACCTATCCCCCTACATTTACCCCTTCACCCAACACTACAGGCAATTTAGCACGGCCAATTCACCTAACCTGCACATCTTTAGACCGTGGGAGGAAACCGGAGCACCCTGAGGAAACCTACGCAGACTCGGGGAGAAGGTGCAAACTCCACCCAGATAGTTGCCCGAGGCGGGATCTGGACCCGGGTTATAAAGGTCATTTCATGGGCCCTTCTTGCTCTCCTAATTCCCTGCTTGAGTTCTTTATTGCTTTCTTTATATTCCTCCGGGACCTTGTCCAAGTTTAGCTTCCTAAACTTTACGAATGCGTTTTTCCTTGAACTAAATTCACAACCACCCTTATTATCCAAGAGTCCCTCATCATGCCATCCCTGTCCTTCCTTTTTACTGGAACATGACAGTCCCAACTTTGATCAATAAGTTTGTAAACAACTTCCACATGTCAAATGTGGACTTGCCCAATAACAGCTTCCCCCAATTAACACTTTCTAGCTTCTGCCTAATGCTGACTTAATTCATCCTGCCCCCAATTTAGTACCTTCCCACAAGGTCCTGACTTATCCTTATTCATAGTTATCTTAAAACTTCAAGGTGACACTGAAAACTAAAAAATAGCTCCCATAAATTGAAAAGTAGCCCTTGGGGGAATCTAAAAGAGCACTTGAAAAATGATTAATTTGAGCCTTACTGTAGACACTAAGAGTCATAGAAACTTTGGTCCAACTCGTCCATATTGACCAGGTATCCAAAATTAATCTCGTCCCCTTTTGCCAGCATTTGGCCCATACCTCTTTCAACTCTTATTTGTATACCCATCCCGATGCTTTATAAATGTTCTAATTGTACCAGCTGCCTCCAATTCCTTTGGCAGCTCATTTCATACACGCACTACCCTCTGCATGAAACATTTGCCCCTTAGGCCCTTTTTAAACTTGCCCCTCTCACCTTAAACCTATGCCCTCTATTTTTGGATTCCCCTACCCTGGGAAAAAGACTTCATGCCCTTAATGATGTTATAAGGATTATAAAAGCATCCCTCAGCCTCTGACACTCCAGGGAAAAACACCCCAGCTATTCAGCCTCTCCCTATAACTCAAACCTCCCCTCCCCAAAGTCCGGGTAACATCCTTGTAAATCTTTTCTGAATCCTTTCAAGTTCAACAACAACTTCTCAATAGCGATGAGAGCAGAATGGAATGCAATATTTCAAAAGTGACCTAACCAATGTCCTCTAGAGCCACAACATGATATCACAACCTCTATACTCAAATCACTGACCAATAAAGACAAGCATACCAAATGCCACCTTCATTACTTTCGAAGAAACTACAAACATGTACCCCAAGATCTGTTTGATCAGCAATGCTCCCCCGAACCTGACCATTAAGTGTATAAGTCCTGCCCTGATTTTGCCTTTCCAAAATGCAGTACCCCACCCCTTAATTAAAATTAAACTCCCATCTGCCACTCCTCACTCCATCAGCCTATCTAATTAAGATCTCTCTGTATTCTAAGATAACTTTGTTCACAGTCCATAGCGCCATCAATTTTGGTGTCACCTGCAAACCTATTAACCATTCCTCTTACATTCTCATCCAAATAATTTATATAAATGACAAAAAGCAGAGGATCCAACGTCAATCTTTATGGCACTCCACTGGTCACAGTCCTCCACTCTGAAAAGCAACATTCTATTGCCACCCCTCTGTCACCTACCTTCCAGCCAATTTTGTATCCAAATGGCTAGCTCTTCCTGAATTTCATGTGATCCCTTGAGACATCTTAGAGCTAAACTACTGCATTAAGATGCTGTGCATTGACCATGGATATTACACAGTTCTGTCAATACAGAAGATCTTACCTTGGAGGTTTACTTAGAGGTTTGAGTAAAATGAACAGTCTTGTAAGTTCTTCGTTTGTGACCTTAGAGTGATACAGCACAGAAGCAGACCTTTTGGTCCGACTTGTCCATGCCAACCAGGTTTCCCATACTAAATTAGTCCCATTTGTCTGTTTTTGGCCCACATTCATCCAAACCTTTCCTATCCATGTGCCTGTCCAAATGTTTTTAAAATGTTATAACTACCTGCATCTACCACTTCCTTCGGCAGTTCATTCCACATACGAACCACCCTCTGTGAAAATGTTGCCCTTCAAGTCCCTTTTAAATCTTTCTCCTCTCACCTTAAAGTTATTCCCTCTAGTTTTGAACCGCCCTGCCCTATGGAAAAGACAAAGAACAAAAGAAATTACAGCACAGAAACAGGCCCTTTGGCCTTCCAAGCTTGTAAAATCCAGATCCCCTAACTAAACCTGTCGCCCATTTTCCTGGATCTGTATCGTTCTGCTCCCTGCCCATTCACGTATCTGTCTAGATACATCTTAAATGATGCTCTCATGCCAGTCTCTACCACCTCTGCTAGCAACAGGTTCCAGGCACCCACCACCATTTGCATAAAGAATTTTCCACGCATAGGACCTTTGCAATTCACTTTACCTATGCCCCTCGTGATTTTATGAGCCTCTATAAAGTCATCCCTCTGCCTCCTACATTCCCACGTTAAGAGTCCTAACCTTATAACTCATACCTGATGAAGGGCTCCTGCCTGAAACGTCGAGTTGCCTGACCTGCTGTGCTTTTCCAGCAGCACTCTAATCTCCCGCATTCTAACTCATACCCTGCAGTCCTGGTAACATCTTTGTAAATCTTTTCTGCACTCTTTCCAGTTTAATAATATCCTTCCTAGAGCAGGGTGAGCAGAACTATGCTCGTCACCAGCATCCTGTAGAGCTGTAACATGATATCACAACTCCTATATTCAGTGCTTTGACCAAAAGCATGCCCAAAGGCCACCTTCACTACCCTGTCTACCTATGACGCCACTTTCAAGGACAATGCACCTGAACCCCTCGATCTCTCTGTTCAACATCACTTTCCAAGGCCCTACCAATAACTGTTATATCCTGCCTTTGTTCATCTTACCAAAATGCAATACCTCTCATTTATCTAAATAAACTACCATCTGCCTAGTTGATCAAGATTCTGTTGCAAATGTGTTGCTGGTCAAAGCACAGCAGGTTAGGCAGCATCTCAGGAATAGAGAATTCGACGTTTCGAGCATAAGCCCTTCATCAGGAATAAGAGAGAGAGAGCCAAGCCGGCTGAGATAAAAGGTAGGGAGGAGGGACTAGGGGGAGGGGCGATGGAGGTGGGATAGGTGGAAGGAGGTCAAGGTGTGGGTGATAGGCCGGAGTGGGGTGGGGGCGGAGAGGTCAGGAAGAGGATTGCAGGTTAGGAGGGCGGTGCTGAGTTGAGGGAACCGACTGAGACAAGGTGGGGGGAGGGGAAATGAGGAAGCTGGAGAAATCTGAATTCATACCTTGTGGTTGGAGGGTTCCCAGGCGGAAGATGAGGCGCTCCTCCTCCAGCCGTCGTGTAGTTGTGTTCTGCCGGTGGAGGAGTCCAAGGACCTGCATGTCCTCGGTGGAGTGGGAGGGGGAGTTAAAGTGTTGAGCCACGGGGTGATTGGGTTGGTTGGTTCGGGCGGCCCAGAGGTGTTCTCTGAAGCGTTCCGCAAGTAAGCGGCCTGTCTCACCAATATAGAGGAGGCCACATCGGGTGCAGCGGATGCAATAGATGATGTGTGTGGAGGTACAGGTGAACTTGTGGCGGATATGGAAGGATCCCTTGGGGCCTTGGAGGGAAGTGAGTGTGGAGGTGTGGGCGCAAGAGTTAAAGTGTTGAGCCACGGGGTGATTGGGTTGGTTGGTTCGGGCGGCCCAGAGGTGTTCTCTGAAGCGTTCCGCAAGTAAGCGGCCTGTCTCACCAATATAGAGGAGGCCACATCTGTTGTACTGTTAAATAACCTTCTTCATTTCCCCAATCTCTGTGTCATCCGCAAACCTACTAACCATGCTTCCTATATCCTCATCCAAGTTGTTTATATAAATGACAAACAATAGTAGACCCAACACCGATCTCTGTGGAACACTGCTGGTCAGGGCCCTCCCAGTTGTTGGCATCCTTCAGTTCTTTGTGGACAAATACCATTTTTAGACAAAAACTTTGAACTGCAAGATTGTAATCCATTGTGGCATTATTTGGATATAATGAGCAACATCCGAGGTCCTAAATGGCAAATGTTTATTCGATTGTAAATCATGTCAGATGCCATATTTGTGTGCTGTTAGTGTATGTATACTTAAGGTCCATCTCAAGTGTTCAGAGTGTGCAAATCATGATGTTAGTCAGCACATAATTCTTATTTGACGCCAATAATGGCATATTGTAGTTCAGAGATCTACCTAACACTGTCTCTTCATGGTTTCTGGCATTTATTGCCTATCCCTAATTACCCAGTGGGTCAAACACATGTCAGTCTGGAGTCATATGTCGTCCAGATCAGGTAAGAATGGCAGTTTCCTTCCCTAAAGGATGTTACTGAACTAGATGGATTTTTCTAACAATTGACTGTGTTTTCATAGTCATTATTAGACTTTTAATTCCAAATATTTATTGAATTTGAATTCCACCATTTGCTCTGGCGAGATTTGAACCCCTATCCCCAGAACTTTATGTGGGTCTCTGGATTAGTGGTCCAGCAATAATGCCACTAGGCCATTGCAACTACCTACATGGCATATTTTCATGATGTGCCAGTTCTAGATCACAGTCAGTTAAGGATTGACTCCTATCTCTGCTCCAACCATAAGCACCACACCTTTAAGAAATGCAGTCTTGGTTTAAGTGGTACAAGCTAGTTTTTCTTTTTCAACGTTAGACTCTCTACTGAGAAATGTACCCAAACAACTATGAAATTAGATGTGTTTGCATGCTATAATTGTGGCGAGGAGCAGGCAGTACAAAACTGACATCAGAAGCAGTGGGTGTAGTTTAACTGGACATTGTGATTCTCATGGTCCATTTGAGTTGTGTTATCTTACCAGTGTTGATTCTCTCAACCTTCAGTATTCCAGGTGCATATTGCCTCTAATATGTGCCTTTCTGAATTTTAGTTGAAAAGTTTGTCTATTCCTTTTTCTGATTGAAAGCTTGTTCTGTGGCTCTTCTATGCTCTCCATGGATGATCCTGCTCTTTTTCCTTCACCTTTTTCTGAAACAAAAATCTAAACTGAGATACCTGCCTTTATTTCACTTTCAAGGATATCTTGTTCTGAACAAAGAGGTCTGTGCCTGCTTTGACTTCTGTTTTCGGAAGAAACTTCACAGAAAGGAAATTTCTTTTAGAATCCCTTGTTCTTTCACTTAACGTTTACTACCAGTCTTTCTTCACTCCTTTTAGTTTTCCTGTTGTCCTTGTTTGCCTCCCTCATTGCTGCTTATATTATGGTTTTCTTTAATTATCCTTCTTCAGTCAAAAATTCAGTGATCCAGCAGTAGAAGAATTCAGTTTAATCTTTTCTCATCTTGTAATTAATTGAAGAGTCTTCCAACTTAGCATATTTGCCTGATTATCTAGTTCAGCTTGAGGCAGTTTGTTTTTGCTGTGCATAGATGGGACCCATTCTTCACCTCATTGGCTCTTTGAGACACCAGCTGCAATGTACTGTTCATAGTCATGTCAGTTTGATAATTTATGCTTTACAAATATCATGCTGTTATTTTGGTGAAGACTGGTGGAAAGAGAAGCAGGAAGAAAGAAATACTAGCTTCAGGGACCACAATGTCTGAATTAATCCTCAGTTTCAGTCTGAGCCATGCATACATGAAAATCCAAATTAAATTGTTACAAAGACTTTTCTGATAGTTAATTGTACTTTGTTTCCACAATGCCTTGGTGTTTTTCAGAGAATTAGAATAGGAGGTTGGAGCATTTTTCAGAACAATTATAGATTTAATGATCACCGGATAAGATGAGCATTTGTGCCTTATTATCATGTAGCTTCCTAATAACTTTTTTCATTTTTGAACTAAAAGTTGTTTTGTCATGAATGCAACTCAATGAAGATTGCAGTGTGCAGCTTAATCTGAATATTTTTAAACATATTTAAAATTTGAATCCTGATGATTTGCCAATTATCTGCTATATTGACTTGTTGAAAGTTCATGTATTTACATTTATTGTCTTTAGTCTTGATTATATTTTGTACATGAATTTCATTGTTCTAATTCAAAAATTTAGATCTGTTGTTAGTCTAGAAAATGGTCTCTCAATAAACAATATTGATTTAAAATACAAGAATATTCCGTCATAAATGATGGTTAGAGAACAAAAAGTGGGCAGCATAGTACTGATGACAGAAAGGTTGTACTTAATCTGTATTACTAAATGACCCAGGAAGCTTGCTCAAAGGGATTACAGAATAATTATGTTAATATGCAATTATCACCTCATTTTTTCTGCAGTAACCTCAAGATGTAGTGCAATATGGGTGTTATAGCAAGTGCTGATAGTTTGCAAAAATACTGACATTTGAGATTTCTAAAGGAAAGTCAATAAGGATAACTTCATTTTGATCCCTTGTCATAATGAAAGAAAATGCCTGATTCTTTATGTACATGTTTTGCTTTCGAGCACAATTTTTGTACTATTATATTTATAGCTTTCAAGGAAGGCTCTATATGCAGTATTAAAAGGAATTTGGAAAACTGGCATTTTTTAAAACCAGGATAAAATTGCACAATATAATATTTACAATGTTCATGGGATTGTGACAAAACAACAGCTTTTAAATCTTGAGGATTAAAAAAAAATTTCTATTAGAAACTCCATTCTGAAGTACAATGCTTATCTTTGGAGTTATTTTTTGTACAGTGTCCTGTGTTGTAATGACTTGCACTACAATAATAGATGAAAATTGTTTTGTTAATTTTGTGAATTTTGCTGGACCTCCAAAATTTTATCTGATGTTTTATTTTTAAGCATTGATTTATTAGCCCATAAGACTGTGAAGATAAAGGATTTGGATGTGCTGTCTCTAATAAACTTGTAGAGAGGGATCTTAATCTAATACTTCTAATAATGAGAACTGCAATTTGAGTCCATTCGTGATATTATGAGGGTTTGCTATCCTGCTGTTCAGTGGGTACCATTGAAGTTTGCTTTAAATGGGAAGCGTCTGTTCTTTCTTTGAACCCCTAACACCAGAACAGATGGGTAGAATATGGAGCACGGAAGGTTTTACCTCTGAGGTGGTAACAGTGAAGCCACCACTCATTAACACTGAATTTACCACTTCGTTAGCAACGTCGCTTCCTGTTGTGAAAAGCTAGTACAGGTACAGCATATTAAATTAACTGAGCATACATTTGGCTATGGATCTTGGACACCAGAGTCACTTGAAATTAAAGCTTTCACCATTTCTGAGTGTTGCAGCTGGTTTTAAATGCTTGTTATTTTTTTCTGTTTGATTACAAATTAAATGAGAGCTTTTGGAAGGAAGGATGTGTTATAAAACTCCCAGTGCTCACTGTCACAGCAATTAATTTTACAGCACTTGTTCTGTACAGGTTGCTCATATTGATTAAAATCAGTTAAGGTAAATGAGACAAACATTATAGCATTTCCAGGCTTGTTTTCCTATTCATTGACATTTTCAGTCGTGATTCTTAGCACCTGTTTGTACGTGCCCACCCCTTAGCTTCTGCTGCGTATTTAACACACAGACTCATGCTGGGAACTGTTTTAGCACCATTTTAGAGTGATAACATTGAATATGATCTCATTGGAAGTGTATTTTGTTCCCATGGAAATTGGTCAATTTTAGCAGCAGCTGAGAGTTTTGAAGGGGAAACAGGAAGGTTGTAACTAAAATGTGTGGAATCTTGATTCTTCACACATAATTAAAGTTCCCAGTATTTGAGAAAGACAGCAGGAATCGTTTTTCTTCAGCAACAGACAAGATGTAGATGTAATAGATGTTGAAACCACTAATCTCCTGGTTGATGAAGCAGTAGCACCTTAAATTCAAAATTGTTTAAGGTTTTTACAATCATTTCAGTCATGCAGTTAATCTAATGGAACGATATTGTAAATATAATAAAATTAACTGTTTTAAGTATTCCATTGAGCTGTGTTTGAATAATATAATTGTGTGTGTTCTGGAGATTTTGAATAGTAATTTGAAAACCATGGAGCTCTAAAGGTTAAATTTGTTTCGTAACTTGCCTCACTTTTATTTCATTTCTGGACATATGGGATTCATGAAAATAGAAATCTAGATAGAAATTTCTTCATGTCATTGCTTATCATTTTTTAACAATTCAATTATGGTTACTCCTTTTAGATTCATATAGAAATACTAAATTGGAATTTAATAAAATTTAATCAGCTCTTATAGTATTTTAGTTGACATTTAAATTTATGGTGTGGATTTGTGTACCAAGTAAAGCCAAAGCCTTTAGGCTGTACATTTTGTCTTGGAACTCTGCATTGTTAATGTTTTATTGTATCCTTCTATAAAGAGCTTGCCTTGAGTCTCTACAATTCTGTAACTTTATAACCTGTCTGTAAGGCTATTGTTTTATTGCTAATAAACTGATAGCTTTATTGTTCTACACCAGAATTGCCATACTAATTTCCAATGATCATTGAATTTCAAGAGAATCGTTGTTATGAATATTAATAGTTAAAAGATTGGGTTTATATTGTCTTTTTGGTAGTAACTTGTTTCTCTTTCTGACTTGCAGGATGAGCATAATTGGAGGCTCTGAATCTAAGCTGAATAATGCTGATAATGGGAAGACCCATATTAATTCCCTTGGTGCTAAAGGAGAATTTGAAGATGAGAAAAAGATCTCATCAACCACTGTTACTTCCAGTATACCTCAAACCTTAAGTGGGAATCAAATGTCAGTTCCAAAAAGCAATACTTTAAGCTTGTCTAAACATCTGTCCAGGGATAGTCCTGTAAAAGCCTTAAGTGGAGCCCAGCAGACTACATTTATACAAAGCGGTGCTCCTACTGTTTCAAATGCAAAACTTACCTTGCCTATAGGAACTGCTGTGAGGGACCCAGTTCTACAACTCTCTACAACTAAATCTTCCATTGCAAAACAGCCTGATGTTTCTTTAAGTATTTCTCAATCCCTGTGCCAGTCAGTTGCAGCTTCTAGCTCATCATCTCGCTTTGTTCAATCCGTTCAGGTTCCGAAATTGTCTGGTACTTCAACTAAAGTTCAGACCTTAGCACCAGCCCCAGTTCTGTTACTGGTTCCCAATTTAGTGCCTTTCCAGGGCCAAGTTAATACACAACCTAAAATGCTGAGTTCTTTGCCAATAGTGGATCACAAATCTATAGCCCAGTCAAATGGTGCTTCTACAAGCCAGCTGTTGTATGGTGCAGAAAATGAAAATACAAAAGATAATAGAGGACAGATAAAGGGTAAAAGAAGTTTAAGTTCTTCTGAAATTCATGGAGGTGAATCAGAAACTTTAAATGATGGCTTAAACTGGGACCCTGAAAAAGAGTTCATGCAGTTTTTGCTAACTAAAGAAAAGGATGATGATCGGATTGTTCAAATTGATAGAAGTTCCCAAGTCCAACCAAATTTACCCTTTGGAAGAAAAAGAAAACGAAAAATGGACATTGTTCAGATGGTAGATTTCTCTGAATTAGAAAACACAGATGCACACCTAACACCGAAAAACTCTGCTGGTACTCTAGAGGGGATGGAAAATACTAAAGTTTCCATTGTCAAACCAAAATACTTGCCTGCAAAAAAGAATCTTGTTGGTGAGACTGGATCAAATCTTCCCAAAGAAACAGTAGAAGCAATTAAACAGTTGATCTTTAGTGATTATAAGCTTCCAGTCAAAAACTTAGAAACAGCTCGAACAAGTGCACCTACAACAACTTATGTCGAAGAAGCTTCACCATTTGTTTCAACAGTTTTTCCACCAGGCAGTGCTATACAGATAGATGATATACAAACTGGATCTGAATCACCATCAGATGATGATACTGAGGCAGAACCATCATTTTACCCCTGCACAAAATGCAATGTGAATTTTAGAGAGAAAAAACATTTGCAAAGGCACATGATTTATCATTTAGAAGGACACAGTAAAACAAATCTGCCGAGACCATATATATGTAAAGAATGTGGAATTGCATTTCGTGACCGTGCACCACTCCAAAAGCACAGGAGCCTTCATCAAGAAAAAAGAGAGAGGTTGATGGAGGAGATCCGTGAGCTCCGCACATTTCAGGATGAAGGCCGGAATGCAAAATTGCAGTGTCCGCAGTGTATATTTGGAACAAACTGTCCTAAAACATTTGTGCAGCACGCTAAGACACATGAAAAGGACAAAAGGTACTATTGCTGTGATAAGTGCAACTTCATGGCAGCATCAATGGATGAACTTGAAGGTCATCAAATTTATATTCATGATGCAGTCATTAACAAATCCAGCCAAAAACCTTTGAAAGGTGTATCGTTAGAAAATTTATTAAATCACTGTAAGTCAGGAGGTGTATATGTGTGCAGCAAATGTCCTTTTACCACACCAGCTAGGAGTATTTTCAAAAAGCATGTAAAATACTTGCATCAGCGACTTTACCACGTTCAGCATAAAAGTGAACACGGAGCAAAGGTACCTGGCTTCAGCTCACAACCATTTGATTTGGTGAGGAGCAATAAGGCTATATCACAACAGTCTGAATACCTAAGCGATTTTGTCATGAGACGAAACATAAAAAGGGATTTCGAAGCACCTGAAGCATTGGGGAATTCCTCTGCACTGTACAGCAAAGTCTGTGATTTTGCTGGTACACAGAAGCCATGCTATATAACCACAAAAGAGATGCATCACTCGCCTGGTTCTGTGCTGGATTATAGTAAATCTTCAACAAAGATTGTGACAGGATTAAGTATTGGTAACAAAAAGAGTAGCTTTCTACAACAGGAGCATGTTAGAAAGCAGGAAGAAATTGATGTCAAAAGGAGCAATGGAGGTCTGTCGTTGAAGGATCATATTATTGGTGATCAGATGTATGAGAAATCGAAAAATGATATTGATATAGTAAAAGACTTGAGTCCTGCATCTACATTTATTGAAACAAAGCACACAGATGGGGAATGTAGCTTCAACTTTCACAGCAATGATGATGGAATATCAGAAGAAACAGAACATGTAGATGGTGGAGCTATTTCAGTTAGAAATTCTGTTAAGGATGTCATGGTTAGTGTCTCTGTAGGAAATGATATTTTAGATCAGTATCCAGATGTGTTTCACAAAGCACCTGTTGTGGTTTTAAATAAACTTGAGCCATGTGTAAATGCATCAGAATGTGATGGTGAAGAAAACTTACCTGAAAGTGATATTATTGAAACTAGTAACTGCATGGATGGTGCTACAGCAGTCACTATTGCAGAAAATAATTTTGATATTGGTGATAAACAAACTCATTATTTCAGTACTGAAGTTCAGATAATTGACGAAAATGGCATTGATGATTTTGATACTTATGATGAGAGTGACGACGATGATGATTTCGATGATTTTGATACTAGCATTCACGATTATGGCAACAATGACTATGGTAACCAAAGTCTTTACTCTACAGAATATCAAGATCCTTCCCATGACCATTTTGTTAATGAAGATTTTCATTTTAATAGTGATGCTAGGTGTATAGATGTTATGGATCCAGTCCTTTATCAACGTGATGCTCCACTTAATATAACCTACAATTGGACTGATTTTCATACTGAGAAACGACCATGCCCCTACTGTCCAGCTGTGTTTGACACTGGTGTTGGTTTGTCAAATCATGTGCGAGGACATCTTTATAGAGTTGGCTTAACTTACGATGCTCGGCACCTGGTTCCACCAGAGCAAATAGCATCCAGTGACAAGAGGCGGCGTATCAAAAAAAATGATGCTCCTGTTAGGAGAATAAAGAAGGGTAAGCTTAATTTATTTCTGTAAAATCCATAGGAATTGAATTTTTATATTATGAATTTTTGACTAAAAAGTGCAAAGTATTTCAGATAAATGTGCAATCTTAAGAAAGCAAATAGATAGTAATTGCTTGTAAATCAGAATAAAACATAAAACACAAAACAATTAAATCATTTTGAACCTATGAAGATCTGATGTCAAGAGATAGAGAGAAACAGCAGTTAAATAAATAGAGGAACCTCGATTATCTGAACGAGATGGGCAGGCACAATATCATTTGGATAATTGTTTAATCGGTTAATTGATTCAATGCCTCTCCTCTGGGGGGTTGGCGTTTTCTGAAGTTTCCCATTGTCAAGGATGGTGGATCCTCGGATATCAGTTAAAATGATAATGCTGAAATAGTTGAAACAAACTTCAACCAAAGCTACCAAGTGAATCATCCATTTCAGCATCCTCCAGAGGACTCCACACCATAGAACATAGAAAAGTACAGCACAGAAAAGGCCCTTTAGCCCACAATATTGTGCCGAGGATTAATCCTAATCTAAAATAAAATAACCTAATCTATGCATCCCTTGATTCACTGCTGTCCATGTGCATGTCCAGCAGTCGCTTAAATGTCCCTAATGACTCTGCTTCCACCACCACCACCACTGGCAATGCGTTCCATGCATTCACAACTCTGTGTAAAGAATCTACCTCTGAAGTCTCCTCTTTACTTCCTCCTAACATCTTAAAACTATGATCCCTTATGCCAGTCAGTTCTGCCTTGGGGAAATGTCTCTGGCTATCAACTTTATCCACGCCTGTCATTACCTTGTACCGGCCCGACCTGCTCCCTGATCATTCTCTTATTCCTCACATATGAGTAAAATGGTTTTGGGTTCTCACTATTCCTTCCCACCAAGCCTTTTTTGTGCCCCCTCTTGGCTGTCCTCAGTACATTTCTGAGCTCTTTTCTAGCAAGCCTGTAATCCTGTAAAGCTGTGCTACACCCCTGCTTCCTCCACCTAGACCCCTGCTGCCTTCTTCCTTTTGACGAGAAGCTCCTCTGTTCTCGTCATCCAAGGCTCCTTAATCTTACCCCTCCTTGCCTGTCTCAGAGGAACAAATTTATGTATCACTCACAACGACTGCTCCTTAAACAGTCTCTGCATGTCTGTTGTGCCCTTTCTGTGGAACAATTGCTCCCAATTTATACTTCCTAACCCCTGTCTGATAGTGTCATAATTTCATTTTCCCCAATTAAATATCTTCCCATGGTAACCACTCCTTTCCCTCGCCATGGTTTTGGTAAATGTGAGGCAGTTGTGGTCACTGTCACCAAAGTGCTGTCCCATGCAAGATCTGACACCTGTCCTGGATCACTGCCAAGCACCAAATCCAAAATGGCCTCTCTCCTCGTCGCCCTGTCTACATAATGAGTAAGGAAACCCTCCTGAACACACCTGACAAAAACTGCTCCATCCACACTATCTGCATTAAGAGGTTCCAGCTCGTATTGGGAAAGTTGAAGTCACCCATAACACCAATCCTGCTACATCTGCATTTCTCCAAATTCTGCCAGCCTGAGTTCTTCGATCTCACACAATCCAATTCAATCCATGTGATACCAAGAAATGGTGAAAGTACTGAACACTGCAAAGCCTATGGGCACCAGCAGCATTTTGGCAAGAGTGCTGAAGACAAATGCTTTAAACTTGTCATGTCCCTAGCTAAGCTGTTACAGTTCAGTGGCAATACTAGATCCACCTGATAACGTGAAAAATAGTCCAATTACATCCTGTACATCATAAGCCAGACAAATCTAAACTAACCAATTTCAGCCTCATTATTCTTCTCTTAATTTTCTGTAAAGTGATGGAAGGAGTCATCAGCAATGCTATCAGGTAGCACTTGCTTCACAATAATCTGTTTGCTGATGTTCCCTTTAGGGTATGCCAAGACCTCATTGTAGTGTGGGTTCAAACCTAGATAAAGGAGTTGAATTTTAGAGGTGAGATAAGATTGATTGCCCTTGAAGGCCATATTTGAAGCATTTGCAAAACAAAGAAATTGTGGGAAAGCTGATTGGAGTCATGCATAGCACAGAAAGTTGGTTATGATTGTTGGAGATCAGTCATCCCAGGTCCAGGCCTTCTCCACAGAAATTTCTCGGATCTAGATCCAACCATTTTTAGCTGTTTCATCAATGACCTTTCCTCCATCACAAGGTCAGAAGTGGGAGTAATATTTAGCACCATTTGTGGTTCCTCAGCTGGAGCAGTCAGTGTGGAAATTCCACCAGACCTTGGGCTGAGGAGCAGCAAATGACATTGATTTACACTTGCAAGACATAAATGATCATTTGCAACAAGAGGAAATCTAACCATCATTCTTAACATTCGATGCCATTAACATTGCTCAGTACCCCACTATCAACATCATGGGGGTTAACATTGACCAGAAACTGAACTGGCCTAACCAAATAAACACTATGGCTGCAAATCCAGGTCACAGGCTAGGAATTCTGCAGCTTGATCCCGAGGCATTTACATTACCTACAAGGCAGGAATGTGATGGAGCACTTCCCAATTACTCGATTGGGTGGAGCTCCAACAAGCTTTTCTTCATTCAGGTCAAAAGCCCATCGATTATCACTTTTATTGACGTTTGCTCCCTCCAGCACTGATACACAGTGGCAGTGTGAACCATCTACAAGATCCACTGCAGAAATTTACCAAAACTATGCTGAGATTTCTGATCCATAACCACTACTCTCTCAAAAAGATAAAGGCACCAGATAAGTGGAAATGCCACCACCTGCAAGTTCTCAAACAAATCATTCAATGTCCTCACTTGGAAATATTGTCACTTTTTCAGTGCTACTAGGTCAGCATTCTGAAATTCCTTTTTTAATGGCATTTTGGATGCGCATGGACCAAATAGACTGCAATGGTTCAAGCTGGAAACTCACCACCCCTCTAGGACGACTTGTAATTAGCTCTAAACATTGGCCCAGCCAGAGAAACCCACATCCCATGAATGAATAAATTCCTTTTGAAATTATAACAGCAATAAACAATGGATAACATTCATGTTCTACCTTTCAGTTACTTAGGTCTATGACCAGTGGTGATTCATTCTGATATGTAGCAAGCCAGAATTGTCCTGTAATTATAAAAATCCAACTTACAACCTGTAATTCCATCCGACGTTGGAAAAGTGGGGATCCTTGGAACATGGCAAATTTTATGAACAAGGACAGACCTTCTGAAGTTTTACAATTGTGTCCCTTTCAGGAATCATTCTTTTCAGAAATTTCTCTTGAGTCTACATCAGTGACTTTCTGTCGTAATATTTGTACCACATTGTACACTCCAAATTTTGTTCCACCTTTTGTGGTCCTAACTTCAGCTGCCAAGTCCCTTAATTTCTGGAATTCTTTCCTTTAAATCCAGTTTCAGTTTAGATGGAGAAAAGATTTGTAAAGATCATTCATAGATATTGCCCATGAAAGGATCTATTGGCTGGATGACAGCCTTGCTGCCCTAATGCATGACTTGGCAACAATAGCCTACACAAAAAATCTCCTTATGAATGTTGCAGAAAGTTGATTCCCCAAGTACTTGTTGAGAAACAGTTGAGAAGATATCTTTGACCTGTGATGACAACTAACAAAACCCTTTCCAGGCAAGGTCCTTATCTTGCTGGAGTGACTTCAATTGCAGACCTTTTAAAACACTTTTTTTAAACCGATGACAACATTGTTTCCTCTATCAACGTCATTATCAGTTCTCCTTATGCAAGCAGATTTTTTGGGAGCTTTTGGAATGGTTTAATTCATTTGAATGCACGTGTGGGCTAAGAGTGGAGTATGCACACCAGGTGCAAGCCTGAGGAATAGTACAGTTATGTTTTAGTGTTGCCAGTGTATTCATTTAAGAGGAAGTACTCTGAGCCATCCCTGCCATCTGTAAAAAAGGAATTTGCACAAATGAGATGTTTATGTCTCATTTGTGTATGGTATTCTTGTGTTTTCATGTAGCTGAAACTTCAAATATGTAACTGTTAGAGTTGCTTGTTTCTGGCTTTAATGCTATTGTCACATGAATCATCATAGCCAAGCTTCTTAATTTGTTAGTTTTTCCACTGCTTTTGTAAGGAAAATCAGTCCTCGTGTCAAACAGTTACAGACTTCAGTTGATTCGTGGAGCATTAACATATCAAGTCGAGGAGAGGTTGATCAAGCAAAAGAATTGATCAAGCAGGGTTACAGTGGTAGACTTGAAGAAACGCAAAAATAAATTGTAATTATGGAGGAGAAGAGATTAAAGTTCTGCCGGACAGAAAACAAGACTGACAGTAAAACTGAAACATAAAATAATGAAATTTGTGAATATAGAAGAGAAGACATGAAAGCATTATATTCTAATATAAATCTTAGTGCAATTATTGTCAAAATTTTTATGCACCTGAGCAAAGGAATGTAACTCCAATGCGCCAGGTTTTCTTTGACAGTGCATTCCAAACCTTGACCTCTACAATAGAAGAACAAAAGCAGTGCCACTACTTTCAAATCCTATCCAAATCACACATCATCCTGATTTGGAATTGCATTCTTCACTGCTTCTGGTTCAAAAACCTGGAAATCTATCTTATACAGCACTGTAGGTGTAACTTCACATGGATATAGTGGTTAAAGAAGACAATTCACTGTCATCTTCTTGAAGGCAAATATGGATAGCCGATGGCCCCACCCCACCCCCTCTCCGGCCTATCACCCTCACCTCCTTCCACCTATTGTATTCCCAGCGCCCGCCCCCCCCCCCCACCCCCCCCAACCACCACCACCACCTTCTATCTCAGCCCGCTTGGCACACCAGCCTCATTCCCAAAGAAGGGCTTATGCCCGAAACATCGATTCTCCTGGTTCTCAGATGTTGCCTGGCCTGCTGCGCTTTTCCAGCACTATACTTTTCAACTCTGGCCGATGGCTAGCTCTGTCAGTAATATTTGCATCCTGGGAACAAATAATTATTTTAAAAATCAAACTTTGCGCTTGCTGTACATTGTGATAGATTATTAAACTGTGCTGAGTAGAAACAAAATAGACCTGACAGCACTTCAAATCAGCACAATTTCTCCACTTTTCATCTGATAAAATTTGACCCAAGTATTTTATTTTGTGCTTCATCTCAAGCCAGGGAAATTTCTGGAAAACTCTACTATGCCAACCAAAAATCCTTAATGGGCAGTATCAGTGCCATTGTTTTGCAACTACAGTATTGGCACTAGCTTATAAATTGTATTGTTAAAGTTTAATGTAAAAAAAAACTGATTTTCTCATGCATAAATGCATGTATTTCAAATAGTTGTGGTATTCAGTATTACTTTACTAATACCATTTCTTTTATAGAGCTGAATCTTTTATAATACTAGTAAAATTTAAATATAGGAATTTACAGAAATAGATGCAGAATAGTTGATTATCATATTTTCATTTGAGTCCACCATTACTGTTATTAGAGTAACCTTTTATTTGTGTTTTGTTTTAACAGAAGTAAAATCTGGTTCCTCAACTGAAAATACATGTCCTTTGTGTGGTGGTTGGTTTGATACAAAGGTTGGGTTGTCGAATCATGTCCGCGGTCATTTGAAGAGGTTGGGGAAGACTGAGTTAGAAGCACACAAATCTCCACTGAGCATTTTGACTGAAATGATGCAAAATGAAGCAGAGGCTGAAAATATTGCAAAATTACTGAGTAGCAAACAGTTTAGGTACAAGCCCTTTGTATCACAGAAATTTGCATCAAGTGATGGCTTATTTCTTGCTCCAAATGGTATAACAATAAAACTGCAGCAAAATGAATTGAAAACAAAATCCTTCCCCTCACCACAATCAGACTTACATGACCTCTCAGATCTGCAGCCAAAAAAGCTTAATGAGACAGATGAACAGTCAAGTTCCCTAATGCAGATTCTTAAGAATAAATTTGGAGAGGAAACGTCATCATTAATAAAATCCCAGCCGGGAAGAATTTATGCTCAAACTGCAAAGAAACGACTACCAAATCACAGGCGCCCCTTTCAACTGCAGTTTGGCAGTTCACTTCTGCAGCCCAGTACATCACAACCAGTGACAAGTGCGGATATAGCTTATCAAACAGGTAAGCCATCTTTGTTTTGAGGCATGATGTATTCAGAAGCAAGGGAATTGAGAAGATCAATTACGGCAATTGAAGAGTTTAAAAATTTTCATGCACTTTCAAAATGTGTAAACTCTTTGGCACTAATGTGCCTGAACGTTGTTAATTGTCTATCAATTCATTATGACATGAATGACACTAAAGATTTCTCGGGTTATTATTCTGTGGATTATGAGAACCTGGCTATGACATTTCACCTTGTGCTGTTCAAAAATTAGCACCATCTAATCTTTCAAGGGAATAAAATTACCTCAAACCCAGAATATCAGTCACCGTCTTGTCTGTTTGTTCCCTGATAGAAATGTGCATAATACTGTATTGGACCAGATGTTCTTTTAGGCATTCCGTAATCCATCTGAATCAGTGATGCCCTATGTGACAATTTAAGTGAAGACCCTATGCTTATTAGGAACCCAGAATGAGGCATTAACAGATCATCAGTTCTACAATAATTCTGCTGATCATGGGTGGGAATAATTGAGATTTCTCTATCCAGTATATTTTGAAGTAATTATTTATCTGTTCTTGGGTAGCTAATTAGTTTCAAGGAATAAAGGATCATTCCAAATCTGGCAAAGATTGACTTACATATCCTCAAACCTCATTTACTGCATCCATTACTCTTGATGATGTGGAGGAAACCACAGAGACAAAGAGCATACCTGCAGAACAGTTCAGGGAACGTCTCGGGTCCATACCCATCAACCAATCCACCTACCTATGGCCATCCAGTTCAACTCCCCCAATAACATGTCCCTTCTGGGCTGCCTTCACCAAAACAAGGCCACTCACAAACTTCTGTCTCTGAAGCCTACAACCACAAGGCCTCAATGTTGAATTTACCAGTTTCCAAATCTGCCCTCCGACCTTCCGACTTGGTTCCACCCTCTTGATTTGATCCACCTGTCCATTTGCCTTCCCACCTATCCACTACATAGTTCCGACCAACCTATCACAATCACCACTACCTTCATCCACCTATCGCCATCCCACCTACCTTTTGCCAGTCCTACACCCCCACCACCTATTTATTCCTCAGCCCCCCCCCAAATCCCCACATCCCAGCCCTGATGAAGAGTTATACCTGAAACAGCGACTCTCCTGCAACTCAGATGCTGCCTGATCTGCTGTGCTTTTTCCAGCGCCACACTTTATCAAATCTAACTAATTAGCTTGATGATTTTTCTAGCTGATTTTGCAATGGCTTTACAGTGGCTACCAGAATTGACCTTAAAGTTTGCAGGAAGTTATTTGTTTGAGTTAATGCAGGATTTTAGCCAGGAACTTCTGGAAAATTCTAGTTAGAATGTCATTGTGGCTAAAGGATGAGTAGTAGTAGTAACAAGTAAATGTCTGGAGTTCCATAGTTGCATCAGGTTTTAGCCCATTTGAATGTACAGGTCAGGTACCTCAGCTGTAACAAAGAGTGCTGATGCAGGGTCATTGGGCTTCAAGCACTAACTCTTTTTTCTGTATACAAATACTGCCATACTCACTAATTTCCTCCAGCGTTCTGTTCCAGATTTCCAGCATCCACATTTCTTTGTTTTATTTAACTCGTTGCTCCTCCATGAATCAAAACTATATTTAAAAGGCATCTGGATAAATGCATAAATGGGAAGCGTTTAGGGGGATTTCGGCCAAATGCTGGCAAATGAGTTTAGATTAATTTAGGATATCTGGTCAGCATGGATGAATTGGACCG
Source organism: Hemiscyllium ocellatum (assembly GCF_020745735.1). Lineage (NCBI taxonomy): Eukaryota > Metazoa > Chordata > Chondrichthyes > Orectolobiformes > Hemiscylliidae > Hemiscyllium > Hemiscyllium ocellatum. The sequence goes on from NC_083409.1 coordinate 98,720,214, forward strand.
AAGAGTCTGTTTCAGTGCTGTACATATTTATGACCGCTATTCTATTCTAACTTGCTGCAACACCAACTACAATCAGCACTTCACTGAAATTGAAAATCACTTGATCCCAAATTTTATTCATCAGGCTATTTCAGTGAAGTAGGTGATATTTGTAACATTGTGCAAAAAAATCTCCTTTCACTGGAAAATGAAAACAAAAAAAGACGCTGGAGAAACTTAGCAGGTATGATGACATTTGTATATAGAGAAATGAGTTCCAAAGAAGGGTCCCTGGACCTGAAATGTTAACTCCCCTTTCCACAGGTGCTGCCAGACCTGCTGGGTTTTCTTATTAATTTCTGTTTTTGTTATGACATTGTGACTTTATATACGTGAACAAAACAGGGATATATGACCTATCTGCCTGAGTCGAAGACTTAATCTCTCTCCCTGTGGAGTCTGTGAAGCAGGAACATGGGGCTTGCTCCAGATTATTGAGTATCGTTAACTAATGTACTTGACTTTGCAGGCATCAATGCAAAACCTAATAGTGCAGCATGTGTCAGTGGGAAGAATTCCTACTTGCAATTGCACTCTAAAAGAATTTGCAGGAAGAAGCTCTGTTGACTGGGACATCTTACGTTTTAATTGATGATACAGTGAAAATAGCGAAAGACAGTGTACAACTGAAATAAACTATGAACAGATGTCTTGGCAGTTTGAGCCAGTCATTGGGTATCTTGTGGCTTTATCTCCATCTCTTGGAGCAATACCTAGGTTGTTTACCTTTTCTCTAACCCTTTACTATCTGAAGAGGTAGAAGATTTTCTTCCTTCTGGTGACCTTGCTACTACTTAAGGCAGCATGGTGACTCAGTGATTAGCGCTGCTGCCTCACAGCACCAGGGACGCAGGTTCGATTCCAGCCTTGAGCAACTGTCTGTGAGTTTCCTCCGGTTGCTCCAGTTTCCTCCCACAATCCAAAGATGTGCAAGTTAGATGAATTGGCTAAGTTAAATGTCACGGATCTGTGGGTTAGATGCATTAGATAGGCATAAATGTAGATTAATAGCGTAGGGGAATGGGTCTGGGTGGGTTACTCTTCGGAGGGCCAGTGTGGACTTGTTGGGCCAAATGGCCCGTTTCCACACTGCAGGGATTCTATAAATCTATACCTCAGGCAAACTGTGGAGCAACTGGGGTACACAACCAAGAATCATCGTATTCCAATGCTAACAAAGCAGTTGTGTTCCAAAGTACACTGAACTTCCCTGTAAGGGGTACAGAATAGCTTTAAACAGCACCATTCCCACTCATCCTGGTTATTTGTTCTCAACTTTCCCACTATTAGAGCCAACCTGAAAGTAGTTTTATTGTATAAATGTCACGAATCTCATGACATGACTATTCTTGGTTACTTCTCTCCCATTGAGTGAAAATTGCTCACAAGATGCCAAGTTTTTTTTGTTTATGTTTGCATAATTTATTGAATTTCATAGTTTCATTTGAAAGATAGTGTATTTGTAAAAGGACAATCCTACCATGATGGTGACACATGCTTAGCAGATTAATCTGTCAGGTATTTGCAATTCCTTTTTAAAGTTTATGGCATTTTTAGATGCACCTGAGATTGTGTACTACATTTTACAACCACCATCGAATAAAAAGCTGTCTTCGATTTCTCTATTTATAACCACCATATTAAAAATGTAGCAATGACCACCACTAATGACAAATTGCATTCCAGTTTTTACATACATTTATTCACAAAATAGCACATTGAGTTTGTTTCTATGGTTGCGTAGCTGTTTGTCTATTCTTTTGTTCAGTCAATGGTTTGAGCACAGCCATCAGAATTACAAATCATGAGATTTCATTATTGACTGCACATGCAAAATGATGACTATACAAAACTAATTTAAGTGTTGTATTCAACAGCTGTTCACCAGTTTTTTTTTACCACTTTGCCTCCCATGCCTTCATCAGCTATTTCATGTAAAGAGCCATTTACAGTCTCCCCATTCCCTGAACAGTTTCTTGCAATATTGGTGTAACCACTGCCTTTATAAATTTGTCAATGCTTGGGTTTAGTCCTGTTTGATTTCCAGTGTGCTTGATACGTCTGAAGTTTTCCTGGGCAGCCTGTTGCTTAATGATTGATCATGCATTGTGCTTTTTTTTTAAATATCTGTCCTGCCACAATATTGGAAACTTGTAAGTGATTGAATAAAATATGTGGTGTATATGTAATTCATTCAGTTATGAAGGCTTTTAATCACTCCTTATGAGCATTAGCCTTGGGAATGATAAGAATTGCAGCTGTATCTACTAAGTGTTTTTATAGAGAATATTAATTTAGGATTGAAAAGTTGGAATTTGTGAAGTAGGAAAAGAGGTGTGTTAAATGTAATCTAGATAGAACATGTTTAATTAAATGCAAAAATGAGTACTTTAATGTGCTGTATATTATTTTTTAGATATGCAAAGTTAACTTGGGTAGGAAGTTTTTGAATCTTCCAAATTGATTGATCTTGCTGACCATAAGTAACAATAACTAAATTAGCACGTCTCTAATTTAAATTATAACTTTGCATTCCTGACAAAAGGGCATCCTGTGAAATTAAGAACTTGTGTTCATTGCCATGCAACTTTTACAAGTGCAGTTAGCTTGGCAAACCATCTCAGAGTCTATGCAAGACGAAAACAAGCTGGGGATCTGACTGGCACTCGTAAGTCTTCATTTTTTTTTCATGTTCAAATTCTTTTGATGTGCTTCAAATACATGGCATGAAATGTTTTAAAACTGGCAGCAACAATAACTTGTCAAAAATACGTTGTTACTGTTGAGTGCTTGAATAATTGATGTAAACACTAGAGAGAGTGTCTTGGGAATTAATAGTGGAAAATAGGGAAATGGCAGATGAACTCCAAGTGATATCAACAATGGTTGGAAGCATTGAACAGTACAAAGGTTATGGGCCCTGACAGCATTCTGGCAATAGTACTGAAGACTTGTGCTCCAGAACTTGCCACTTCCCTGGAAAGGTATTCCAGGATAGCTGCAACACTAGCATCTACCCAACAGTGTGGAAAATTGCTCAGGTAATGTCTTGTACACACATCAAGACAAATCCTACCCAATCAATTGCCATCCAATCAGTCTACTCTCCATCATTTTACTAATGATTGAAAGTGCTAACAATCAGCACCTAGTTTGGCTCCCGCCAGGACCACTCAACTCCTGATCTCATAGCCTTGGTTCAAAATGGACAAAAGAGCTGAATTCCAGAGATGCGATAAGAATGATAGCCCTTGACACCCAGGCTGCATTTGATTGAGTGTGGCATCAAAGCCCTAGCAAAACTGGAATCCCTGGGTATTGGAGAAAACTCTCCATTGGTTGGAGTTATACCTGGCGCATAGAAGGATAGTTGTGGTAGTTAGAAGTCAGTTTTTTCAGATCCAGGATATGTCTGCAGAAATTCATCAGGGTAGTACCCTAGGTCCAACTATCTTCTGCTTTATCAATGACTTTCTTTCCAACATGAGGTCAGAAGTGGGCATCTTTGCTGATAATTGCACAGTGTTCAGCACCATTTGTGATTTCTCAGATAATGAAGCAGTCCATGTTCAAATGCAAAAAGATCCGGACAGTATGCAGGCTTGGATTAACAAGTGGCAAGTCACATTCGTACCACACAAATGCCATGTAATGACCATCCCTAATAAGAGACGATCTGATCACTGCCTCTTGACATTCAGTGATGTTGCCATCACAGAATTCCCCCACAATCAATATCTTTGGGGTTACCATTGACCAGAAATTCAACTGGACTTGGCGTGTATACACACTGGCTACAAGAGCACATCAAAGGTGGGTAACTCCCATCCTGACTCCCTCAACGCTTGTCCACCATCTACAAGGCACAATTCAGCAGTGGGACTTTTTTTCTCTGAAGATTAGGATATCAAGGGATAACCTTTATAGATGTTTATAAAGTCATGAGGGGCATAGACAAGGTGAATCACCAAGATATTTTCCCAGGGTAGGTAGGAAAAATTCAGAGGAAAATGGGCCAAATGCAGGCAAGTGACACTAGTTCAGTTTTGGAAACCTGGTCACAAGGACAACTTGGGCCAAAGGACCTGTTTCTGTGGTGGATGCCTCTATGACAAGTCTCCTTGATGGACCTCATCCCTCAGGTAATTTTCCAGATTTTGAGAAGGTCCTGTCCAACTGGAAAAAAGCAAATATTACTCTTCTCCAAGAAAGGATTGAGACGGAGAGCTATAGGCAGGTTTGCCTAATACCTGGAAGAAAGAAATGCTGGAATCTATTATTAAGCAGTTATAACAGGGCAGTTAGAAATCATTATGCAATCAAGTAGAATCAGCTTGGTTTTGTGAAAGAAAAGTCATATTTGACTAAAATTATTAGAGTTACTTGACGTGCAACGTCAAAGATTGCCATATAAAGTAATTGATTGTGGTATTATGATAATGTATTGCCATGATTAGAGAGTGGGCATAATGATAGATGGTAGGATGCGACAAGTAATATACTGCAGAAATTAGTGTGGGGCTGAATGTATGCTTGCTAAATTTGCTGATGAAACAAGGGCAAAACAGTAAGTTGCACACAGGATACAAGGGGTTTACAAAGATTATAGTTCAAATGAGTGGCACAAATTTTTTCAGGCTGGGAAAATGTTATCTAGTCGTCTTTAGCAGGAAAAGTGGTAAAGCAGCATATTAAATGGAGAGAGATTGTAGAACTGAGATACAGAAGAATCTGGATGTACTGGTACACGAATCGCAATGTTTGTTGGTACAACAAGTGATTAGAAAGGCAAACTGAATGTGGTTGTTTATTGCAAGGGAATAAAGTATCCAAGTAGTGAAATTTTACTGCCATTGTATAGAACATTGATGAAACCACATCTGCAATATGGTGTACAGTTTTGGTCTCCTTCATTAAAAAATGATGCAAGTGCATTGGGAGCTGTTCAGAGAAAATTCATTTGACAGATACCTGGGATCTTGTTAACTTGTGAGGAAAAGTTAGACAAGCTGGACTTGTATTCATTGGAGTCCAGAATAATGAAAGGTGATCTTTTTGAAACATGTAGGGACTTGACAGAGTGAAGGGAGAAAGGATGTTTGTCCCTTGAGGGACAGAGTAAGGTCTATTCTTGCTGTGAATTCATGTTTGTATATAAAGCTAATTTTGAGTCCATACTCAATCCACGTAAAGTGGATTGTCTGTTTGACTGCTACAATCAGGGGAGCCACTCTTTTGAAGTATATAATCAAAATTATTAGGTAATTGTAAATTAAGGCAATACAACTGTTGTTTCCTGATCGTAATGCAGTACATCACCTCTAACACAAGTGCACACAAATATTATCCAGACTGGTTAAAAGGCTCACTCCTTAGTCCAGTACAGATTCTGATCTCAATTTCTAGTCCAACCAGCAATGAAATGCACGTAAAACATCAGGCTTAGAAATTGTGGCCTCACAGTTAACCCTAGTTCCAACTCAAAAGCTTTCACTTCTTCTGCTGGAGTAATTAATTATAACTCTAAAATGTGAAATCTTCTGAATTTTTCGTAATTATGCTCAAAGCAGACAATGATATGCCAGTCATCCAAGTACATTGGGCTTAATTTTTAAGGATCTGTGTTCAAACCCAAAATGCAAAACAAAACCTATTAACTACAAGCAAAATTATATTAGAAACTCATGGAATCTTTCGACAACAATTCGCCTGTCATGTTTTTAGATTAGATTAGATTAGACTTACAGTGTGGAAACAGGCCCTTCGGCCCAACAAGTCCACACCGACCCGCCGAAGCGCAACCCACCCGTACCCCTACATTTACCCCTTACCTAACACTACGGGCAATTTAGCATGGCCAATTCACCTGACCCGCACATCTTTGGACTGTGGGAGGAAACCGGAGCACCCGGAGGAAACCCACGCAGACACGGGGAGAACGTGCAAACTCCACACAGTCAGTCGCCTGAGTCGGGAATTGAACCCAGGTCTACAGGCGCTGTGAGGCAGCAGTGCTAACCACTGTGCCACCGTGCCGCCCATGTTCATGCTGATTCTCCAAGATCATATCTGCTAGTCCCACTACCCTGCCTTTTTCCCCATGATCCTGACTCATAGAATCCCAACGGTGTGGAAACAGGCCAATTGGCCCACCAAGTATGTAATGACTCTCTGAAGAGCATACCATCCAGACTCACCCCTCTACCCTATCCCTGTAACTCTGCAGTTCCCATCGCTTGTCCACCTAACCTACACAAACCTGCACACTATGGGCACTTTCGCATGACCAGTCCATCTAACCTACAGATCTTTGGAATGTGGGAGGAACCAGAGCACCAGGAGGTAACCCACACAGACCACCGGGAGAATGTGCAAACTCCACACAGACAGTCGACAGAGGCTGGAATTGAACCGGGTCCTTGGTGCTGTGGGCAGCAGTGCTAATCACTGAACCAACTTGGCACACACTACACGTTTCTTTAAGATAATTTTCTAATTCCTTTTAGAAAGCTATGTTTAATCTACCAGCACCATGCTCTCGGGCAGCGCATTCTGGATCCTAACTGTTCACTTTTTAAAGAAGTGTTTCCTTCTGTTGCCTCTGATTCTTTGGTCAGTTGCCTTAAGATCTTTCCACCAATTGGAATAGTTTATCCCTATCTCCTTTGTCGTCTTGTCTTTCTGAACAGGTTTATCAAATCCTTTCTTCACATTTACGAAGAGGAGCATTCCCAGCTTTACCAGTCTATGTATATAAAAGTTCATAATTCCTCAACTAAAGCACTTCTTCAGAAATAGACATGATCTTCCAATAGAGGCCAAACCTACTGTTTGTTCGGATTCTCCATAACTTCCATGCTTTTGTCCTCCGTGACTCTATTTACAAATGGTTGGGATCTCATTTGCCTTAGCTGTTTCTCAACCCATTCTGCCAACTTCTGTGATTTGTGTATTTATACACCCTGCTCCCCACATCTCCTGTAGTATCATATCCTTTGTTTTATATTACTTATTCATCCTACCAAAATGCATCACTTCACACTTCCCTGCATTAGATTTTATCTGTCATGTGTCCACCCATTCCACCAACCTGTCTATGTCCTGCTGAAGTCTGTAATTATCCTCCTAACCATACCCTCCAGTTTTGTGGTCTGGATGATAGCACCATCTGTATATTAGCTGCATTGGTTAAAATGGAAACTGCTACAGTGTTATATTTCACCTTCAAAAGTGATTGAATACTGAAGCATATTCTATACATTACAGTGAAATTATTTTGATCTGTGCCAGTTCTTGCGCAATTAAAATGACATTTATTATTCTGCAAAATACTGTTATTTATAGCTTGTAATTTTAATTGAGCTTTTCTCTAAGCATTAAAATTTGATTTTTTTTAAAGAAGAAATTCTTTCCAATCTAAATAGATAAAATGTACAATGGTATTGGCATGATTATTGTAAATTTTCTAGTAGACGATGGTGTGTTTATCTTTCACCAATTTACTTCTTCATCTCCTCTCACCACCTAATGAATATATGACTCATGCTGGTATATAGTTCTGTGGTTTTATAACAATCCTCTAGCAGCTCACCCATATGGTACTCTTTTTCATACAAGATTATAGTGAGGCAATAGCAGGCTATTCTTTCATATGTATCATCACAGCGGAGCCAAATTCTGTTCTCATCTGCCAAATAAATGTTTCCATGGATAAGAAATGGATTCCCTTTTTAATATCAGGGAGTAGTAAAGCCACAATTTAGGTCAGTATAGGTGAGAGATCAATTTTGGTCCTTCTGTAAATATAGATGTTTATTGTTCACTGTATTTTAACCTGCTAAAGAAACCATGGTGTCACCATGGTTTAAAAATTGTGCATAATCAAGATGCTGACTACTTCAAGAACTGTTTTCCTTGAAATTCTTTTAACTTTTAACAACTAGCTGGATTTCTCTGGTGTTTATCTCAAATATTTACAATTGTGCAAACTGGTAACTGAGGAAATTTAGTTTCAAAATTTGTAATAATGCCCTGTTATTAATTTATTGATTTTTGTGAAACTTGCTCCATAAAGTATATTTCATTTAAATTGTTTATTGTTTACATGAAGAATAATTACATTCCTATGTCTTTTCCCAGCTTTTGACTGCAAGCAGAAGAGGTCACGATCACGGTCAGGAACCAAGAAGAAGTCTTCCCTATTTGTTCCTTCACTTGATGATGCTTATGTGCTCAAATGCAGGTGAATGGATTGCTGTTTCAGGGTCAACTTGCAGACTTAATTTGTTATGTTGCATTCTACAGTGAGACTACTTTGTGACAGATTAAGTATTTTTCATTTCGTAATGAAGTATTCAAGTATTCTTAGAAGTAGGAGAAATTGAACACCAAATTTCTGGTTACTTTCCATCACTTGCTTTGCAGTTCAGTAAGCATTTTCAGATTTTCTAACACTCTTTCAAAACTATGCTTTGCTATCGTGAATTTTAAAATCATGCTATGTGGGCATAAGCATAAGTGTAATTGTACTAACCAGAATTATGATTTTATTGCCTCGCTACAGGTTCTGTGATCTGGTCTTCCGAGGTCCACTTTCTGTTCAAGAAGATTGGATCAAGCACTTGCAGAGGCATGTCGTTAATGCAAATCTTCCTCGCACTGGTGCTGGAATGGTGGAAATCTCATTGCCATCAAAAGAAAATTTTCCAGTAACTGAATCATCATTTTCTCTGCTAATGGCACAGGCAGCTTCCTAACTTTTTCAGAATTGTGATTACTTAATCTGTAAATTTAACGTAGTGTTTTGCCATAAGCGCCTAGTAAAAGTACATTCTGCCCTCCCATTATGAAAGATCAATGCAACAATGTAAACTATTTATAACCTTGGAATTATTTTAAATGGCATGACTTTCTCAAAAACCTCAAATAATTATGCATCTATTTGGAATTGCAAATCAATAAATAGATCACCAGCAGCCCATCAGCTTTAGAAATTCTGTTTAAATTTGTCACAATTTGGTCAAAGTTGTAGATACATTGAAGAACATTTTACATTTGCTAAGAATTTGCATATATCACTAGTCAGATATTTCCCTAATCGTTTCAGAAAAATAGTCCTTTTGCCTGAGGAACCTTATGGCAGCAGGAAATGAAGCATAAAATTTCATTGACACATTTACAAACACTATTCTAACTTCCAATTTTGCAAGGAAGCAATATTCTTGTTTAGCATTGTGTACATCCACTGTGGGTAGTTATCTTTGTTTGCACAAGAAATGGTTTGGCTGCATAATTTTGGAAAAAAGTCTTAGTAGTGCTCAATGTAAATTTGCACAAAATATTCACTTAATTGAATTACAGTTTTCAACATATTGTTGTACTTTCAGCAATGAAAAGTTAATTTAGTTATCAAAAGTATTTTATTTCGTTGCTATCCTAATTTTTCTGCCATTGCAAACTGCTTGCAGCTATACATCCCTTTTCTCGCCAGGAGGGCAGAGTGGCCTAGTTGCCATAAGTGCTGTCCCGTGATTGGCTGCAAGAGGTGCAATTCACCTAAGGATGTAGGACACGATTCATTTTAGAATAACATATGTTCATGATAGGAAGAATGAAAATGTGCCTGTTTGAAGCAAGTATGTTACCAATAGGCTACTCATGAATTCAGACTTCTAGCATCATTGTACATTGAACAATCAACCACTTTGACTCCCAGACTACTTGAAAATTATGAAGAAATTAACACTGGTAATATTGTAAAGCATGATGCATATGGTGTTTCTTCCCTTGAGAAACCAGTCTAAAATATATTTAGTGCACGATTCAACATTTGACAATAAATAGTTTTTTACTGGCCTAAAACATTCTAAGCGTGCTTTTTAAGTAGCAATATTATTTACCTATTTTGTTCTCAATTTATTTCTGATACTGTTTTCATCTGTTTTGATGAAATTGAAATCTGTATATGGCTACTTGCTATCAAGCAATTATGAGGAATTATAGCCCTATAACAATACACTTAACAAATTGGTAGCAAGTTTTCTAGTACCCCAAGCCATTTTTGAATATAGTAGTGTGTAGATAGTTCCCCAAGTCTAGTGATTACTGTATTGCTGTACATTTGGCATTCGAATGTTTTAGATTTATCATGTTTTTAGAAACAGACCTTTAAATATAAATTTTGTTCCATGCAAAGGTCAGTATTCACTGAGGACATCTCAACAAAATGTATGTACTTGTCTTTTATTAGTATAGCATGTACAGAAACAATGGGGTGCATTGCTATTAAGATGGATATTATTGGATTTTATATTTGTATTTTCTAAAATAGACTGAGATAGTAATTAACCAATTTAGTTACTTGCAGAAATAGGTTTACAGGTACTAATTCAGTGTAGCTCTTAATTTGCTAAAAAGTTATTCTTCCTGCTTATCTTTTGTTTCTGAGCTCCCTATATTTCATGAATTGGATAATTTAAAACTATATTTTTTCTCTACAATCCCAATTGTAAAGAAAAGCATGTTCTTTATAACTTCGAGGTCTCCATACAGTTATGAGTTTCCCAAAATTTAATCATTGTATACTTTAAGCATTTTAACAAAATTGATGATACAATTACTGTATATGGAACAAGTACACTGGTACATGGTATCAAGTGCTCAGACGTGATTGTGCACGCTCATATTTGTAAGTAAACTGTGTAAACACTATGTGAAAATGTGCTATTACTACAAGTCTACTTATCTAGTGGCAGAAATAAAATGTACAGTCATACATTAATTATGGTTAAAGGTCTTGTGTCCTTATTGTCTAGCAGTTACTTTATTCAATAAACTGATTATTATTTGAATATATAAATATTATAGTGGCGTATATAACAATGAAGGACATCAATTTGCAAACGTAAATAATGAGTAATGTATAACTGCTCTTCTTCTGTGATTCATTTGTTTTATTTCTTAATTTTGCAATCCAGCTGATTCTTGTTGACCTCTTTGTAAGCTAATTGCAAGATATAGACTGTTGATTTGTAGCACCATAAGGTCTCCTACAGCGCTCCACAGCGGTTTAGATGTAATGCCAACCAATTCGTTAAGTTTTTTTTTCACAGTGCTTAATTTGTTTTATTGTATATGAGGATAATTTGCCTTCCATTGAGAAATCCTCCTCCTCCCCCCACCTTTCAAGCCAAAGGCACATTTCGCAGAAAAGGCAAGCTTCTAGTGGTTATATTGTCACTTGCTCTGCCACTAGGAGGTGCTGTGTTGAAAATATCTGAGCCCTTTTCTGCATAATGACTTTAGCATAAAATTATTTGTTTTAGAGTAATATATCTTAATATACTCCAATGTCTCAGTATTGCTAGTAAATTTCATCTCTTTTATAATGTTTTCTCTTGTTTTTACTAAAATAACAATGAGATGCAATGTGATTATTGTGATAATATAGATGGTGACCAGCTATTTTTCATTTTTCAGGACAGTAGAACAGAGGATGTGACCTGTGCTTTGAAGGTGGATAAATTCAAAATAAATGTGCACAAACAATATTTCAGTGAACCAGTGGCCAATTTATGGAACAGGCTACTATGGGGCCAATGTTAATATTGTTGAAGTAGATTTTTTTTCAGAGAATGACATTTTCCAAGACAGTATACAAATAATTCAAAACATGACATGGTAAGTGGAGCTGGAGTGGAAATGGCTGACACTGTACCTGTGAATCTTAAAGCTTTACACCAATGAATTTTCCTCTCGTTTTTGAGTCTGTGTAGACTAACGGGAATTAGAGGGAATAGTTCGTCAGCTCCTCCATATTAGTACTACATGAGACTCCCAGGTTTTTAGAAGATAGTCATCCAACGATTCCTATGTCCCTGTAAGCTAATGCCACACTCAATCTCAGTACGAGTAATATCCCATGTGCTTAAAGTGTCAGAAAAAGTGTGATTATTCTTACCATTGTATTTCTGTATATTTTGAATAATAATGCAAACTTTTTGCTTTTGTTTTTTTCTCTCTAAACTAGTTGCATGAACACAGCTGCTGGAATTTCTTTAGTATGATTGTTTGGGAAAACCTTAACTTAGGAAGACCGGCAAAATCCCACACATGCATCAACTGGGTTTCAGCAATCTAGCTACCTATAAATTGTTTACAGGAATTTTATTTGAAGATTCTCGATTTAAGAAATATTTGAGAAACAGAGACTTCTAAGCTTGTAATGCATTTCAGAAATGTATCTTTAACTCACATTCATAATATCTATTTTAACTTTGTGCATTAAGTGACACACCTAAGCAAAATCAAGTGAGTTTTGAACTGCTTTGCATGAGTATGATGCTTTTTCATACAAGTGGGCTTTACTTTTATCACAGAGGGTTCTTGCCACTTCCACTTTAGAGTTCATGGAGGAACAGCAAAAGTCAAAGAATAATTTTCTATCTCACCAATATTCATAAAATAAAAGTCAAAGATATTGGTGTCCCATGTTTTAGTGGGAGAAAGTCTAAATTGCTAATTTTTTAAAAACATTACCATGATCCAATTGTTTTCAGATTAAAAACTTTTTTAATTGACATGAGGTGAGAGTTAATGACCATCCCCAGATTACTTTTGAAGGTTGTGGTGAGCTGAGTCCTTCAACTGCTTGTGGTGTCATGTCGACGCGTGAGCATATTGGAGATTCAGATTTGAAAAGTTAATTTTTTTAAAAATTGCAGAGAGTTACAGCAATGCATTTGTATAGGGTGCCTTTGTGCAGCATTCTTAGAGGGAGGTGGTGGATGGCATGTTGATTAGGTTCGCTGCTTGTTCTTGAGTGTTGTGAAGCTACTTGAATGTTGCTGAAAATGCACACATCCAGGCAAGTGATGAATTTCCATCACATTCATGATTAGTGTCAATAGATCGTAAACAGGGTTTGGGAGTCAAGTGGTGAGTTTACTCACTGCAGGTTTCCAGCCTTTGATTTCCTCTTGTATCCACAGTATTTATACAGCTGAACTAGTTAAATTTCTGATCAGTAGTAACCCTGAGATGTTGATGTAGGATTCTTCAGTGGTAGTGCCATTGAATGTCAAGGGGTGATCGTCATTGCAATGATGTTATTTTCAGTACTTGAGTCCTTCAAAATGCTATTATATACGTTTAAAGTGTGTCCTGTCTGCACCTGTCCAAGTAAATATGTACTATACTCCATTCCGCTCTCGAGCATCATAGACAATGAGAAGCAGTGATAATCATAAAAGTATACAGCGTGGAAACAGAACCTTCAGTCCAACTCATCCCCACCGACCAGATATCCCATTCTGACCCAGTCCTATTTTGCCAGCATTTGGTCCATGTCCCCCTCCACCCTTCCTATTCGTATATCCATCCAGATGCTTTTCAAATGTTATAATTGTACATGTTTCCTCCACTGGCAGTTTGTTCCTACATACAACACCCTCTGTGTGAAAAAGTTACCCCTCAGGTCCGGTTTTTAAAAACTTAATTTTTAAATCCCTCTCACCTTAAACCTACACCCTTCAGTTTTGGACTCCCCTACCCTCGGAAAAAGACCCGAGCTATTCACCCTGTCCATAACCCTCGTGGTTTTATAAATCTCTACAAAGTCACCCCTCAGCCTCCCATGCTCTAGGGAAAACATCCCAGCCTATTCAACCTCTCCCTATAACTCAAACCCTCCAGCAACATCTTTATAAGTCTTTTCTGCATCCTCTTAAGTTTAACAACATCCTTCCTATAGAATGGTGACTAGAATTGTATGCAGTATTCTAAACGTGACCTCACCAATGTCCTATATAGCTGCAACATGACCTTCCAATTCCAATATGTTCTGGCCAATAAAGGTAAGTGTGCCAAACGCTGCCTTCGCCACCTTGTCTCTCTGCGACTCCACTTTTAAGGAACTATGCACCTGCACCTTTCGGTCTCTTTGTTCAGCAACACTCCACAGGAACCTGTCATTAATTGTATAAGTCCTGCCCTGGTTTGCCTTACCAAAATGCAACACCTCACATTTATCTAAATGAAACTCCATCCACCACTCCTTGGCGCATTAGCCCATCTAATCGAGGTCCCATTGTACTCCGAAATAATCTGAAAATTAAAATTAACATTATTGTCACACGTACTCACATAAGAATGTGAAAGGTTTACAAGTTGCCTCCTTCAGTGCCATTTTAAGAATCTGTACCTAGATACGTTTGTACCTAAGTACAAATTCTTAGGAAAAAATGAGAAAAATAAGGAAATTAAAAGTACAGCATTATAGTTCTGGTACAAAAGTACAAAATCAGAAGAATAAATTAGAAAATGGAGGTTCAAAATAACAATGCTTCCTATCCAGTTCATGCTGTCACCTAGCATCTAGGTCTCTCCTCCAGATTGCGCCAGGCTTCACCTCGAAGTTCTCGAGGCCAGGAGTTGGCTCTGGAATCATCTTGGGGCAGGGAGTCCACGCTGGCTTCACCTCGAGGCCCAGAGTCTACGCTGTGGCTGGGAGTCCGCAATTACTTTACCTGAGGCTCAAGGACAGGAGGCAAGAAGGGAGAAGAAAAAACATGAAGAAAGAGAAAAGAAATGGATGGAGCAGACGAACTGCAGCTGAGGAGTCCTACTCTGCTGCCATCTTGGCGATTTCTTCACTGCTCACTACACCACCTATTTTAGTGTCATCTACAGACTTACCAACCATAACTCCTGTATTCACATCCAAATCATTTGTATAAAAGCAGTGAACCCAGCACCAATCCTTATGGTGTAATGTTTATCACAGGTTAACCCTCGACTACCGCCTTCTGCCTCCTCCCTTCAAGTCTATTCTGTATCAAATTGACAGCTCTCCCTGGATCCCATGTGATCTTACTTACCAATCTACCATGCAGAACCTTGTCAAACACTTTATTGAAATCCATGTAGACAATGTCTACTGCTCTGCCTTCATCAATCACCAAGCATCTAGTCTCCTGAATAAAAAATAGGAGCAGAAGTAGGTTATTCAGCCTTTAGATCCTGCTCTAACATTCAATATGATCATCTGTTCTTGAGGCAGTGCTTTTCTGATTTTTGTAACTGCTGTCAACAGCACCTCTCCTTAAAAGACCCACCCAGCTAACAAATCAAAGTCTACTATAGTTAGGGGTGCAAATGACAATTATCTTGTGTTATAACCATAGTGTCCTTTCTTAATCTCATTTAGTATTCAAAATGCTTGTTCTTGCTATGCTCTTTTTTAAATTAGATTAGATTACTTACAGTGTGGAAACAGGCCCTTCGGCCCAACAAGTCCACACCGACCTGCCGAAGCGCAATCCACCCATACCCCTACATTTACCCCTTACCTAACACTACGGGCAATTTAGCATGGCCAATTCACCTGGTCCGCACATCTTTGGACTGGGAGGAAACCGGAGCACTCGGAGGAAACCCACGCAGACACTGGGAGAACGTGTAAACTCCACACAGTCAGTCGCCTGAGGCAGGAATTGAACCCGGGTCTCTGGCACTGTGAGGCAGCAGTGCTAACCACTGTGCCACCATGCCGCCCATAAACCTAGCTCAGCAGCCTGCCATTTTTTCTTTGGTCCTCCTCTCAGCCAGCTGAACTTAAATTTCTGCTCCTCTCTTCCAGTACACTCTGCAGTCAACCTCTAAAGATAATGACTAATGGCCTCTGTTTCCTAGTTGTCAATACCAATTCCTGCATCTTCATATCTTCCTTCCATTAATCCTTGTAGCAGAGGTAAGGATGCCCTGGAGGTTGTGACCTAACGAGTTCACTCCTCAATGTCTTTGGCTATATGGCTACCATCAGTCTCATGAACTTGGCCAAACCAATGCAGATGTCATTGCTTTGGCAATGAACGTGTGCTGATGGAATTAACATGCTTCAGCACCTTCTGAGTTGGTAACCTCCACCAAGGGATGTCAAGGATACATCTGAAAGCCACACACACTGACCAGATACTCAACTGCAGGAGTAATCATCCCAACACACACAAATGGCACAGCATCAAGATGTTATTAACTGAGCCACAACACACTGCAGCACCCGGGAACTAAGAGAAGCAGAGGAAAAACGATTGAACAGCATATTCATGAACAATGGCTACCCGATAAGCCTAGACTGCTGATTCCTACACAACAGACCCAAAGAAGAAGAGACAAAATGCCCAGAAATTCTAGCCACCCTGCCATACATTAAAGACATCTCCAAGATGATGACCAGACTACTCCAGCCCCTGGTCATTATGGTAGTCCACAAACCTACCATAATACTGAAACTGCTCCTGATGAATTTAGATTAGACTCCATGTAGTATGGAAACAGGCCCTTTGGTCCAACAAGCCCACATCAACCCTCCGGAGAGCAACCCACCCAGACCCAGTCCACTATCCTATATTTACCCCTGACTAATGTACCTAATGCAGATTCTGGAAATCAGTCTAGATTAGAGTGGTGCTGGAAAAGCGCAGCTGGTCACGCAGCATCTGAGGAGCAGGAAAATTGATGTATCGGATAAAAGCCCTTCATCAGGATTCCGTTTTTGCCTGAAATGTTGATTTCCCTGTTCCTCGGATGCTGCCAGACCTGCTGTGCCTTCCCAGCACCACTCTAATGCACCTATGGACAATTTAGAATGTCCAAATCACCTGACCTGCACATCTTTGAATTGTGTGAGGAAACCAGAGAACCTGGGGGAGACCCACGCAGTCACGGGGAGCATGTGCAAACTCCACACAGACAGGCGCCCAAGACTGGAATCGAACTTGGGTCCTCGGCAGCAGTGCTAACCACTGAATCACCCACTACAACAGACCAAGATACACAAATAGCAAATGGGACAGAACACCAGTGCCTCATCGGAGATTCACTGATAATGTTACCTAGCATGGTGACGAAATGTCAGGACAAGTGTACCAGCTCAGCGAGTAACTTGACAACCAGATAATGAGGAAATACATGAAATGAACAATTTTTTTCTGCCTGCTCTACAGAAGATGTAAATAACATTCCAATAATAGCTGTAACTCAGGAGCTGAACGTAGACTGGAACTTGTAGAAATAACGGTCACTCTGGAGGCAGTACTGAGCAATTGGCAAGTTCCTGGGTCCCAATGGACTTCATCCTAGTGCCTTAAAATAGGTGGCTAATGTGATGTAATGTAGATGTTTGGTGTTAATTTGTCAAAATTCGCTGGATTCTGGAAAGTTATGAACATTTCTCCTTGATTCCAGAAGGGAGGAAGGTGGAAAACTGAAAACTTAGCTTTAGTCAGTAAGCTTTGTGTCTGTCATGTGAAGCTTTTTTTCTTTAATCAAGACCTGTAATAATAGCATGATAAAAGATTAGCTGGCTAACAGAAAACAGTGTGCCTAAATGATCTTTTTGGGACGTAACAAGTGGAGTCCAGAAAGGTCTGTGCTAGCATTTCAACTTTTTACAATCTATATCAGTGATTTAGATAAGGACATTTACCTTTCACATCTACCCTGTCAAGTTCCCTAAAAAATCTTGTTTGTTTCAATAAGATCACCTCTCATTTTTCTAAAGTCTGCTGAATGTACTCAACATCTCTTCCTGGTATCAGCCGAGTGAATATTCTCTGACCCTCCAATACCAGTAAATCTTTCTTTAGATAAGAGGCCCAGAATTGTTCACAATATTTCAATTGTGGTCTGACTAGTGCCATGTACAGTTTTAACAAAAACTCTCTACACTCCATTCACTTTGAAATAAAGGCCAGTATTCCATTTGTCTTCCCTATTACTTGCTGAACTTGGCTGCTAGCATCTTGTCATTCAAGGAGAAGGACTCTGAAATCCAACTGTTCTGTGGCTTTCTGCAGTCTTTCTCCATTTAAATAATACTCAGCTCCTCTGTTCTTGCCAAAGTACATAACCACATTTTCACATTTGCTTTCCCATTTACTTTTGTCATTCACAAACTTGGCTATAGTGTATTCACTTTTCCCATCAAATCGATCATAGATGTTATTATATAATTGTGACCCCAGCACTGACCCCTGTGACACTCCATCAGTTACAGGTTGACATCCTAAAAATGCCCCCCTTATCCTAACTCTGTTATCTAGTAAATCCAATTACATCCAGGCTGTTTAACTCAAAGAATTTCAGTAAGTTTGTCAGACATGAGTTCTCCTTCATGAAGTCATGCTGCCTTTACTTGAAATTGTGTATTTCTAAATGTGCTGCTGTTGCATCTTTATAATAGGCCCTAATATTTTCACAGTAACAAATGTTAAATGACTGGCCTATAGTTTTTGTTTTGACCTCCTTCCTTTTTAAATAAAAGTACTATGTTGGCAATATTTCAATCCCCTGGGACTTTTTCTGGAATCGTAAGTATTCCTGAAAAATTACTACCAGTGCATTCACTATCTTTGTAGCTAGTTCCTTTGATAGATTCGATATTAAAGGTCTCGAGGACTTATTGGTCTATAGCCCAATTAGTTTCTTTAGTACTTTTTCTCTAGTGATAGCTAGTGAATTTATTGCCTCTCCTCCCTTTGTCCCTTGCTTATTTAGTGATTTTGGAATTCTGTTATTCTGCTGCGAAAACCCAGCCTCATTTTCTAAGGTGCCTACGTTCACTTTGACTTCTGTCTTCCCCTTCATACATTTAAAGAAGCTCTTGCTGTCCATCTTGATATTACTTAAAAGTTTACCCACAAAGATTGTTTTCTCTTGCTTTCTGTTATGATTTTAGTTGTAATTTCTAGGTTTTGTAGTTTTCTTGAACCTCAAGCTTACTGTTAATTGTCGTTGATTTGTACATATTTTCTTTCAATTTGATAATATCATTAGCTTCCCTGGTTAACCATGTTGGTTTATCCCTCCCCTTCCTGGAATCCTCCTTCCTCTCTTGAATATATCCTTGGTGAACCACAAACTATTTTCTTAAATACCTGCCGTTGCTGTTTGCTCCTTTCCCCATCCGCTTCAGCCAATTGTGCCCTTACTCCTTCGTAATTATCCTCATTTAAGTTGAGAACGTTTGTTTCCAATGCAGGTTCCTTCTGTTCACACTAAATACTAAACTCTATTACGTAATGGTCATTGTTTCCTATGGCATCTTTTACTTGGACGACATTATTTGTTAAGCCTGTCTCATTACCCATCACCAAATCGAAAATAGCCTGATTCCTGGTTGGATCCACAATACTTTGTTCTTGGAAACTGTTTTGAATTCTTCCTCATGGCTTCCTCTACTAATCTGACAATCTCAAAAGACATGAAGATTAAAGTCACCCATAATTAATGGACTGACATTACTACATGCCAACATTATCTCCCAATGTATTGTGTTCCACTATATGGCTACCTGTAGACTGCTACCGCCAGTGACAGCTTACCCTTTTTATTTCTTACCTCCATCTAATTGGATTCTTTATCTTCCGATCCAAGGTCATCACTTGCTCTTGTACCTATTTCTTCCCAATAATGCCACCCCACCACCTTTTCCATCCTCTGTCCTTCTCAAAAGTCTCATACACTGAAAAGTTAGTTCCCAACTTTGGTATCTTTATCACCATATCTTAGTAATGGCTATAAAATCATAACTGTTGACATGTATTTGTCCTGTAAATTCTTTTTTTTTTCCCTCCTTTTGATCTGTTAACACTTGTTTTTCTGTTTGTATACTCTATCCCTTCCTGTGCCAACAACATTTCCCCCCCCCCCCCCAATAAATATAAGAAATTTTGAGCGAAGACATGTAATGGTAAGGTCCTTGGGAGTGTTGCTGAACAAAGAGACCTTGGAATGCAGATTCATAGTTCCTTGAAAGTTGTTGCAGATGGACAGGATACTGAAGAAAACATTTGGTATGCCTTTATTGCTTAGTGCATTGAGTACAGGAGTTGGGAGGTCATGTTAAGGCTGTACGGGACATTGGTTAGGCCACTTTTGGAATACTGCGTACAGATTTGGTATCCTGCTATCGGTAGGATGTTGTGAATCTTGAAAAGATTCAGAAAAGATTTGCAAGCGTGTTGCCAGCGTTGCAGGGTTTGAACTAATGAAATAGGCTGAACAGGCTGGGTTTGTTTTCCCTGGAGCATCGGAGACTGAGGGGTGACCGTATAAAAGTTTATAAAATCATGAAGGGCTTAGAGAGGGTAAATAGCCAAGGTATTTTCCCCAGGATGAGGGAGTCCAGAATTAGAGGGTGTAGGTTTGGGATGAGAAAGGAAAAATTTATAAGGGACAACCTTTTCATACAGAGGGCGGTGTGTGTATGGAATGAACTGCCAGAGGAAGTGGTGGAGGCTGGTACAATTACAACGTATAAAAGGCATCTGGATGGGTATATGAATAGGAAGCGTTTAGAGGGATATGGGCCAAGTCCTGGCAAATGGAGCTAGATTAATTTATCTGGTCAGCATGGACGTGTTGGACTGAAGAGTCCTGTTTCTATGCTGTACGTTTCTAAGACTTCAGCAGGAATGACTGCAAATTCTAAAGTGCAGAGTGATCTTAAAATAGATTAGGTTACATTAAGCCAGAGCTAGAATATCAGTTGCACTTCTGGATTCCACATTATTGAAGATATGTGATTGCACTGGGAGAGAGCAGGGGAGATTTACCTGTGCTGGAGAGTTTTCATTATGAAGAGAGTTTGGCTTAGACTGAGTTTATTTTCCTTGGAGCAGAGGAGACTGAGAGGGGTACATGATTGAAATGGATAAAATTATGAGGGCAGAAACAGGATAGGTGGAAGAAACTTTCCCTTTGATGGAGGGTTAAATAACCAGGGCACATAGATTTAAGGTAAGGAGCAGGAGGTTTAGGGGGATTGTAAGAAAAAACATTTTCACCCAAACAGTGGTGGGAATCTGTAACTCACTGCTCATAAGGGTGGTAAAGGTAGAAACTCTCAACATTGAAGAAATATTAAATATTAAAAGGGACCTACGCAGCACCTTTTTCATGCAGAGGGTGGTGCGTGTATGGAATGAGCTGCCAGAGGAAGTGGTGGAGGCCAGTACAATTGCAACATTTAAAAGGCAAGTAGATGGGTATATGAATAGGACCGTTCTGAGGGATATGGGCCAGGTGCTGGCATGTGAAACTAGATTGGGTTGAGATATCTGGTCAGCATGAACAAGTTGGACCGAAAGGTCTGTTTCTGTGCTGCACATCTCTATGACTCTGAAATGCCAAGGCTATGGACCAAATACTATAAAATGAGATTAATTAGTTAGGTGGTTGTTTTTGACCAGCGTAGACTCGAAGGGCATAGGGCCTTTTTCAGTGCTTCAACATCTAATTCTACAAATGTAAATATGCAAGTAAAGCATGCAATTAAGAGGGTGAAAGTGTGGGCTGCAGATGGTGGAGATTAGAGTCAAGCATGTGGTGCTAGAAAAGAATAGCAAGTCAGGCAGCATCTGAGGAGCAGGAGCATTGGTGTTTCAGGCAAAAGGATCTCAGTGAGCCTCTCTCTCAGGTTATCTCCTCTGCCCTGAAGCTCTTCAACCATATCCTGAAACAAACCCACTACCACAGCCACATCTCCTTTCTCAGTGCCTGTCCGTGGAACGGACTGATCCCGTTCAGACTGGACTACCATTCAGACCAACACAATTTGGATCTGAACAGGTAATTAAGAAGGCCAATAGAATGCTAACCTTTATTTAGCTGGTAATTTAATGTCAAAGTTGGTGAGACCACATCTCAAATACTGTGCAGTTTTGGTCTACTCATTTAAGAAAGGATTTAAATATGTTAGAGATTGTTCAGAGGAGATTTACTAATTTGATGCCTGGAATGAGCGGATTGTCTAATGAAGAAAGCTTGGTCAGACTGGGCTTGTTGCACTGCACTTTAGAGAAAACACTTCTTGAATGAAGTATACACAATCATCACAAGATGGGCATTCAAAGAATATTTCCTGTTGTGGGCAAGTGAAGAGGTGTTCTGCTTTAAAATTAGGGGCCACCTTTATAGGTCAATGATGAGATTTTGTTTCTGAGAGTTGTGTGACTTTGGAACTCTACCTCGCATCAATTATAATTAAGGCAATTGAATATTATTGAGGTAATGGTAGACACTTTTTCATTGGGGAAAGGAATCAAAGGTTATTGGGTGTGGGGGAAGGGGGTGGGAGGAGGTGGGGGAGGTGGTGGTAAGTGGGAATCTCGAATTCGAAACTCAAACCGAGTAGCCACAGTCTTATTGAATTGCTGAAGTGATTAATGGCTTGCCTCCACTCCTAATTCATAGGTTCAAATACACTAATATATCTGCAACCTCGAATGACACATTGTCAGTGCAATACCAATATCCATTAGCAGTTTCCTGGACCATGATGATTGCCTTCCTGATGCTGATATAAAACCAAAATTATGTGCAGGTATGAATCCATCCATTTGTTGTTGAAGCTGTTTCTTAGCTTAGAATGCTTGTTTGACTTCATCAACATAAAACAACTTAGAACATAGAACAATACAGCACAGAACTGGCCCTTCGGCCCACGATGTTGTGCCGAATGTTTGTCCTAGCCTATCCATGTACCTATCCAATTGGCGCTTAAAGGTCACCAATGATTCTGACTCTGCCACTCCCACAGGCAGTGCATTCCATGCCCCCACCACTCTCTGGTGTGGTGACATCCCCCTACCCCTGACATCCCCCCTATACCTTCCACCCTTCACCTTAAATTTATGTCCCCTTGTAACACTCTGTTGTACCTGGGGAAAAGTCTCTGACTGTCTACTCTATCTATTCCCCTGATTATCTTATGAACCTCTATCAAGTCACCCCTCATCCTTCACCGTTCCAATGCGAAAAGGTCTAGCACTCTCAACCTATCCTCGTGCGACCTATTCTCCATTCCAGGCAACATCCTGGTAAATCTCCTCTGCACGCTCTCCAAAGCTTCCACATCTTTCCTAAAATGAGGCGACCAGAACTGCACACAGTACTCCAAATGTGGCCTTACCAAGGTCCTATACAGCTGCAACATCACCTCATGACTCTTGAATTCAGTCCCTCTGCTAATGAACGCTAATACACCATAGACCTTCTTACAACCTCTATCCACCTGAGTAGCAACTGTCAAAGATCTATGAACATAGACCCCAAGATCCCTCTGCTCCTCCACCTTACTATGAACCCTACCATCAACCCTGTATTCCGCATTCTTATTTGTCCTTCCAAAATGGACAACCTCACACTTGACAGGGTTGAATTCCATCTGCCACTCCTCAGCCCAGCTCTGCATCATATCTAAGTCCCTTTGCAGCCAGCAACAGCCCTCCTCACTATCCACAACTCCATCAATCTTCATATCGTCTGCAAATTTTCTGACCCACCCTTCGACTCCCTCTTCCAAGTCATTAATAAAAATTACAAACACCAGAGGACCCAGAACTGATCCCTGCGGAACCTCACTTGTAACTGGGCTCCAGGCTGAATATTCACCATCTATCACCGCTCTCTCAACCAGTTAGCCAGTTCTCGATCCAACTGGCCAAATTTCCCACTATCCCATGCCTCCTGACTTTCCGCATAAGCCTACCATGGGGACCCTTATCAAATGCCTTACTAAAATCCATGTACACTACATCCACTGCTCTACCCTCATCCACATGCTTGGCCACATCCGCAAAGAATTCAGTAAGACTTGTAAGGCAAGACCTACCCCTCACAAATCTGTGCTGGCTGTCCCTAATCAAGCAGTGTCTTTCCAGATACTCATAAATCCTATCCCTCAGCACCCTTTCCATTACTTTGCCTACCACCAAAGTAAGACTAACTGGCCTCTGATAAAGACTTGAAACATGTTTGTCTTGGGTATCAGGTAGGTGCAGAGTGAGGTGCTGCATTCAGGGACAGTTGATGGAGGACCATGGAGTGTAATTGGATATACACAGAACAGGCACTGTTGGTAAAGGATGACTATACAATCCCGACAGTGTGGAAGCAGTCTATTCATCTCAACAAGTCCACACTGACTTTCCAAAGAGGATTCCACTCAGACCCACCCCACTACCCTGTCCCTATAACCCTGCATTTCCCATGGCTAATCCATCTAATTTGTACATTCCTGGACACTTTGAGCTATTTAGCATGGCCAATCCACTTGACCTGCACATCTTTGGACTATAGGAGAAAACCGGAGCACCCGGAGGAAACCCACACAAGACATATTGAGAATGTGCAAACTCCACACAGACAATCGCCCTAGGGTGGAATTGAACCTGGTCTCTGATGTTGTGAGACAGCAGTGCAAATCACTCAACCGCCGTGCTGCCCACAAGGAATGATCAAGGAATGGAATGTGATTTGACAAAACCAATAGGGTTTCAGTACAGGGTTGGGGGTGGAAATGAAGTTATTGGTTAGTTCAGTTGGCTAAATACCTAGTTTGTGATACAGAATGATGCCAATAGCACGGGTTCAATTCCAACACCAGCTGAAGTTAACAAGAAGGACTCTCCTTCATAACCTCTCCCTTCTCCTGAGGCGTTGTGACCCTTACATTATTTTACCTTTTGGGGTGGAGCATTTCTACTGGTAGTACACTATAACAGATCTGCCCATAGATTCTGCCAGGGTCAACAATTTCTATCTTTACCACAAATCATTTCTTCATTGTTGTTTGCATTATTTTCCTGCTCACAATTAGTTACTGTGTTTTCTACTTCCTCGCCTCTCAAATGCTTTGACGTGTTCTAAGATCTTCAGATGTTCTTTAGAAATGTAGGTCTCTTTTCATTCACGAGCTTGAGGATTGAGAAGTACTGGAAGTGATAGGTAAGTGCAGGATAAAGCAGCAAGTTGAAGTGTCAGACAAGAGACCAAATCTTTGATGTCCTTAAGTGGGTATTGCTGTGGGGAAAAAAAATCTTAGAGACTGAGTTGGGAGAAAGAATCAATCACAGCTAGATATAGTAAATAATTAAGTTTGTGTGGCAGAAAAAGCATGACAAAGTTGTACACATTTTAAAGTCTGTGACGCCCCTCAGGATGTGTTTGTTTTATGCAGTGTAATCTATTATCAATGAATTGCTAACAGACATTTGATCAGTTTAATTTTTATTTGTATGCATGGTGATAAACTTGTCACAGAACTGACTAAGACCAGAGCCTGCAGTACAACATGATAAAAGCAAATTGAATGAGAAGTGTTGGTAGAAATGGGTGATCAAAAATCATAACTGCTGCAACTAACATATTTGTATAATAGAGTCGTAGAGATGTACAGTATGGAAACAGACCCTTCAGTCCAACCCGTCCATGCCGACCAGATATTCCAACCCAATCTAGTCCCACCTGCCAGCATCCGGCCCATATCCCTCCTAACCTTTCCTATTCATATACCCATCCAAATGCCTCTTAAATGTTGCAATTGTACCAGCCGCCTCCACATCCTCTGGCAGCTCATTCCATACACGTACCACCCTCTGCGTGAAAAGGTTGCCCCTGAGGTCTCTTTTATATCTTTCCCCTCTCACCCTAAACCTATGCCCTCTAGTTCTGGACTCCCCGACTCCAGGACTTTGTCTAATTATCCTATCCATGCCCCTCATAACTTTGTAAACCTCTAAGGTCACCCCTCAGCCACCGATGCTCCAGGGAAAACAGCAGCCCCAGCCTGTTCGGCCTCTCCCTGTAGCTCAGATCCTCCAACCCTGGCAACATCCTTGTAAATCTTTTCTGAACTCTTTCAAGTTTCACAACATCTTTCTGATAGGAAGGAGACCAGAATTGCACGCAATATTCCAACAGTGGCCTAACCAATGTCCTATACAGCCACAACATGACCTCCCAACCCCTGTACTCAATACTCTGACCAATAAAGGAAAGCATACCAAACGCCGCCTTCGCTATCCTATCGACCTGCGACTCCACTTTCAATAAGCTATGAACCTGCACTCCAAGGTCTGTGTTCAGCAACACTCACTAGGAGCTTACCATTAAGTGTATAAGTCCTGCTCAGATTTGCTTTCCCAAAATGCAGCACCTTGCATTTATGTGAATTAAACTCCATCTGCCACTTCTCAGCCCATTGGCCCATCTGGTCCAGATCCTGTTGTAATCTGAGGTAACCCTCTTCGCTGTCCACTACACCTCCAATTTTGGTGTCCTCTGCAAACTTACTAACTGTACCTCTTATGCTCGCATCCAAATCATTTATGTAAATGACAAAAACGTAGAAGGCCCAGCATCAATCCTTGTGGCACTCCACTGGTCACAGGCCTCCAGTCTGAAAAACAACCCTTCACCACCACCTTCTGTACCTTTGAGCCAGTTCTGTATCCAAATGGCAAGTTCTCCCTGTATTCTGAGAGATCTAACCTTGCTAATCAGTCTCCCATGGGGAACCCTGTCGAATGCCCTACTGAAGTCCATATAGCTCACATCTACTGCTCTGCCCTCATCAATCCTTTTTGTTACTTCTTCAAAAAACTCAATCAAGTTTGTGAGACATGAGGCCATGTTGACTATCCAGAATCAGTCCTTGCCTTTCCAAATACATGTACATCTTGAATCTCGGGATACTGCTGCCTCACAGCGCCAGGGACCTGGGTTCAATTCCCGCCTCAGGCGACTGACTGTGTGGAGTTTGCACGTTCTCCCCGTGTCTGCGTGGGTTTCCTCCGGGTACTCCGGTTTCCTCCCACAGTCACAAAGATGTGCGGGTCAGGTGAATTGGCCATGCTAAATTGCCCGTAGTGTTAGGTAAGGGGTAAATGTAGGGGTATGGGTGGGTTGCACTTCGGCGGGTCGGTGTGGACTTGTTGGGCCGAAGGGCCTGTTTCCACACTGTAAGTAATCTAATCTAACTTGCCCACCACCGAGGTCAGGGTCACTGGTTATTGTTCCCTGGCTTGTCTTTACCACCCTTCTTAAACAGTGGCATCACGTTTGCCAACCTCCAGTCTACCGGCACCTCACCTGTGACTATCGATGATACAAATATCTCAGCAAGAGGCCCAGCAATCATTTCCCACAGAGCTCTCGGGTACACCTGATCAGGTCCTGGGGATTTCTCCACTTTTAACTGTTTCAAGACATCCAGCACTTCCTCCTCTGTAATCTGGACATTTTGCAAGATGTCACCATCTATTTCCCTACAGTCTTTATCTTCCATATCCTTTTCCATAGTATATACTGATGCAAAATATTCATTTAGTATCTCTCCCATTTTCTGTGGCTCCACACAAAAGGCCGCCTTGCTGATCTTTGAGGGGCCCTTTTCTCTCCCTAGTTATCCTTTTGTCCTTAATATATTTGTAAAAGCCCTTTGGATTCTCCATAATTTGATTTGCAAAATCTATCTCATGTCCCTGTTTTGCCCTCCTGATTTCCCTCTTAAGTATACTGTTCTGAGGATTCACTCGATCTATCCTGTCTATAACTGACATGTGCTTCCTTCTTTTTCTTAACCAAACCCTCAATTTCTTTCGTCATCCAGCATTCCCTATACCTACCAGCCTTTCACCCTGACAGGAATGTACTTTCTCTGGTTCTTGAAAGAAAAGTTTTGTAAGGAGTTAAAATTCTGTGCAGAATGGTTTTTTTAATGACAGTTCAATTTCCATATGATGCGGAGGAGCAGCTGTGCAGAAATATGTTTTGTTTATTCACAGGATGTGGGTGTTGCTGGTTAGGCCAGCATTTATTGTCCATTCTAAATTGCCCAGAGGTTAGTTACAAGTCAACCACATTGCTGTGGAGTCTGCAGTCACTTGTTGGCTAGAACAGGTTAGGCTGGCAGTTTCTTTCCCTGGATGACATCAGTGAACCATTGGATTTTTCTGACAATCAACAATGGATTCAAGGTCATCATTCAACTCTTAATTCCAGATTTTTGTTTTATTGAATTCAAAATCTACCATCTACCATGGTTTAAACCTGGGTCTTTAGTCCAGCAATGATACCATTAGGACATTGCCTCCCCTCCTGTATCCATCCACAGTGACCTGTATCCATCCATTTAACATGATTTATATTAATCAGTACCAGTGTATATCAATCTACCCTAATCTATATCTATCCACATTGATTGCTATGGATTGTTATTGATTAATGTCAATCCATGATCCTTTTGCTCATTGCAAAGTGTGTGCCAATACCTTTGAAAGTTATCTCAGAGTTACAATACCATAGACCGGAGAATAATTAACTTGCTTTTAGATTACTGAGTTGCTTTATTGCATTGTCAATACCATTTTGTTTTGCTTTTGCATATGGATATATAGATCTTGTTACACTAAAAAGCAAAGTGACCTGGAAAAGCTCAACCAAAAAATCAATACTCAAGAACACCTGTGGAAAATGACCAATTTTTCCTTGGGTATTGTTAATGTCATGTTTCTTACTGTGCATTAACCTTGATCTCCTGGAGATTAGAATTATGTTTTTTTATCTGTCTTCATGTACTACGATGCTGTGCTGCATTTGAGGGAACTGGTTTTGATATTCTTGTGACAAAGTTCATCAGCAAAGTCTCAGCAGAGAAAATTGAGAAAACCCAGAAAATGTGGCTATCTGCATCTATGCAAAATCTGAAAGTAGATCAGATTGCCAGTAGAACCAATATGTGGATAGGTTGACCATGTGGAAAGTCGAAAGCAATCTTCTGAATGTGGTGTTTGCTGTGTGTGTCATATAGATGGCAGTTTACTTTTATTTGAATTCACTCTGTTATGTAGTTCCTAACTGCCATTGAAATCCTGCAGAGCCGATTCAAACAGGGTAGGTTTTCACTCACTTTCCCACTTCATGAAGGAAATAAATTTAACCTGCATACTGCAACTTGCAGGATTCAGTGGAAGATTTGTTGATATGGAGATATCATAAATAATTACATAGATAAAGCATAGAAAAAAGCCATTCAATCCAGTTGGCTAATTAATTTTTCAAATTTGTTCATGAGTTGTGGGCATTGCTGGCTGGTCGAGCACTTATTGCCTATTCCCACCTCAAGGGATCAACCACATTACTATGATCTATGGTCACATGTAGGTCAGACTAGATAAGAAATGATAGATTTCTTTCCCTGTAGTAAGTGAGTGAATCAGGTGGGTTTTATATCAGTTGTCAGTAGTGACCTTTAGGCTAGCTTTTTTTAATTCCAGAATTTTATTGGATTCATTTTCACCATCCGCTGTGGTTGGAGTCAATATCATGTCCCCAGAAAAATAGCCTGAAGGTCTGGATTACTAGTCTAATGGCATCTCCCCATAGCCACTATTTTTTGTACTCATTTCCAAGGTCACATTTAATATAGACAGTGTGGGTCAGAACTACCAACAGAAGCATGGTAGGAGCCTCACCATCTTTTTTTAATGAAGGTTCACCAGGTGGCTGGTGCAGGCATTCCGCCAGGTCAAAGGCACCATAGCAAAAATGCTGCCTGCTGATTGCCAGCCAGTCAGATACCACAGTGCATTGCAGATAGCCTCAGAGGGGACCAGTGACTGCTTCTGGTAATACACCTACAAAAAGATGAAACTGACAACAAAGATGAGGGAGGGTAGGCTGGGGGTCACAATGGATGTGATTCATCAGCAAGGTCAGGATTTGGACCTCCTAGGTTTCCCCCTTTTTCTCAATCAGGTGTAGAGTGCCTTAGAATGTGAGGTCTCCTGACAGCATGCAACTGACTTTGTTCTTTGGGCTTCCCAAGTTTCAGTTGCCCTACAGGTGTGGGTTAAACTCCAGTAGCAGTGGCATAAGGCAATGAGTGGATTTTCATTATCAACTTAAGGGTGCCATTTGTCATAAAGCAAGAATGTCACTGCAAGCTTGCTCACCCCTGGATACACCAAACAGTAATACTGAGAAAGGGAGATTCTCATTGCTTCTGACACTTTTTTTTCATTAAAATTCTTTAAGAGCAGATTTCATCAAGGAAGATAATCTTATCAAAAAATCTTTCTTGTTTAATAATCTCGACACCTTTAAAGATCCATTTTTCTTAGCCATACCAAGCAAGGTGTTCAACTGACTGAGCCACGACTGACATCTTGTGAAAAGACTGGATGATTTTACACGGATCAAACTAGAGGTAAAGTACTTACTAAGTTTTAAATTCCAAATTAATGGAAGTCTATTATCCTAACAGGATTATTATCATTGAAAGTCTGTGATGAAGGTTCAGGATTTTATTGTTTGAGCTTTGATTCTAAAGGGGAACAAATGCGGAATTTAATTTTCGGTTCTGTACAAATTAGATTACATTACTTACAGTGTGGAAACAGGCCCTTCGGCCCAACAAGTCCACACTGACCCGCAACCCACCCAAACCCATTCCCCCTACATTTACCTCTTTACTTAACACTACAGTTAATTTAGCATTGCCAATTCATCTAACATGCACATTTTTGGATTGTGGGGTGAAACCGGAGCACCTGGAGGAAACTCACGCAGACACGGGGAGAACGTGTGCAACACACACACACACCCCAAAGTAAATGCATTCAGAGAGGATGTCCCTAACTGCAAATGTGCTGTTATTAACAATCCAAGCAGTCTGAATTAGAAAAATCCTGCATAGGCTAGAAGGAGAGCAGTCGCCTGAGGCGGGAATTGAACCCCGGTCTCTGGCGCTGTGAGGCAGCAGTGCTAACCACTGTGCCACTGTTTTTAAAGAGGTCAAAGTTAATTTTGAGAAGAAAATTAAAGACAATTACCTGACTATACCTAAATGACTAGCAAGCAACAATTCTCTCTCACACACACACACACACCCCCCACCCCCCCCAAAGTAAATGCATTCAGAGAGGATGTCCCTAACTGCAAATGTGCTGTTATTAACAATCCAAGCAGTCTGAATTAGAAAAATCCTGCATAGGCTAGAAGGAGAGCAGTCTCTGAGAAGGCATCCTATAAGGCTCTTGAAGCCATGACATTAAGGATAATAATGTTGAGCAGTAACTGAACTGAATCAGCAGATTGTTTATAGTCTTAGTAAGCAACATTTAAAGAAAACCGTATCAGTTAAATGCAGAAAGTTGCCAAAAAGGAAACAATTGCAGCCATGTCAACTGAATGAGCTGCTTTAGTATGCAGACAAGATGACCCTTACCTGAGATTTATGTACGGTTGAGGTAAAAGGATTTAATCTTTCTTTTGATATTCATAATGAGAACATTTTAAATAGCTTTTGTGTAATGTGACATAGTTTGTGTTTTGTTATTGTGTGATAAACAATTCTTTGTTAAATCTTTTTATCTTGCACTGATCAGGACAATAAGCAGCACCATTTTAAAGGGAAACTGGCTTTTATACTGGTATGTGTATATCAGAATCCACTCTTCAGTCAATCAGCATTTTTTTCTCAAAGTATAAATGTTTTCCCTTAAATTGGTGTTCTTACATGTTCTGACAAGTGCAAGAAGAAATGCTTTTGAGTATTGCTACCAAACAACTAATAAATGTTTGTTCTTTTGTTAAAAGTACATTGACTTCCTCTTGTGAATATTTTCAGTGACTGACCACAATGGTAAAAAATAAAATTTAGGATTAATCAAGCCAGCTCTTATCCTGGGATCTGACTTTGTCCAGTATTACCACCAACTAGCATCATAACAATCATTAAAAAGTGGTATAGCAGCAAATATGAGTTTAATCACTTGAATGACCAATTATTATGAGCGTTTGTTGAAAGGTAGCCTTTTGGATAATTAGAATATTAGTCTCCAGCTACCAAGTATTTTTTGTGCATTCAAAGAAATCTGAAGTATGGTAGCTATTTATTGATTGAACCCGGTAAGTGATTTGCCAAGTTGATAGTTGATTTGTTCAGTCTTTGCTGAAGCATTAATTTTCAGTTCTTCTCTTGTATTTCTCAATACTGATGTCTACCATATGAACTTTCTGGAAAATTTCTAAATCCAAATTATAAGCAGTTGCTTTTCTGCTGCCCGTTAAGCATGACTATTTTTCCTGTGGCTATCTATTTTATGTAGTGTTTTGTTCTTAGCAATATTCTGTGTAATCTGGTCAAAGTTCTATTCAAACATTGATTCTTGTGGTATCAAACTGTGCACATACGTTCTTAGTGAGGAATTTGAAACCTGTTAGGCTTTAGTGTACACTTTCCATACTACTTCATTGTGTTCATTTATTTTGAAGGAATATAAATCACTGGCCAGATTTCTGCATTCTTATCAATAATATTTATATTGTTTATGGACAAACCTTGTCCATTAGAGATTGATTCTATGAACTGCAAATTGTGCCATCTAACAGTCTGATCTTAATGTTGATCACTTCCTCCTGCTTTCATTGATATTCTAATTAAAATATGTCACAGTGAGTCCAGAGCAAATTGAGCACTTGGTATCAGCTGAAGAGTTGAAGTGATATTGTATTCATTGTCAAAACCACGGGAGGGTTTCAGTGAATGAAAATGTAACTCCTTCAATAAACTTTAATCTGCAATTATTAAACTGTGGTGTCCCTTTTTGACTCTGAGATTTTTCAGTCTCACTACTGTGTTGGATCTTCAAGGAACGACATTATAAATTAAACTTTGGAAACAAAATTATTGACTTTTTGAAGACTATAGTAGACACAGGCATAAAATATACTATACAAGTAAACTGCAATGTAATGTAGTGGAAAGTTTACATTCTTTTGGAGGTAGCATTGAAGCCAAAATAAAAAAAAATCCTGGCTTTAATCTGAATAGATTGATTTAGGCCATGGTGAAGGATATAATGGTGAAGCAACAGAGATCTGGGTTCAAATAACATTATTTTGGCTTCGATGCTACCTCCAAAAGAAAACAATCCTGGCTTTAATCTGAATAGATTGATTTAGGCCATGGTGAAGGATATAATGGTGAAGCAACAGAGATCTGGGTTCAATTCCTGTTCGGGTAACTGTGTGGAGTTTGCACATTCTCCCCGTGTCTGCGTGGGTTTCCTCTGGGTGTTCCGGTTTCCTCCCACAGTCCAAAGATGTGCAGGTTAGGTGAATTAGCCATGCTAAATTGCCCATAGTGTTCGGTGATAGGGTAAATGTAGCGGAATGGGTCTGGGTGAGTTGCTCTTCGGAGGATCGGTATGGACTTGTTGGGCCAAAGGGCCTGTTTCCACACTGTAAGTATTCTCATCTAATAATTTACTCATAACTAATTGAAACACTAGTGGTCTACATGAAAATTAATGATTTGAAAATATATATTTGTTGTGATGGTGGTTTTAGTTGGATAACCATTGTAGGAAAACACAATTTAGATATGGGGCCATTTAAATTCTTAACTATTTCCTGTATTGAATTGCATTCAACATGATGATATTAGTTCCATTGCAGGGACTAGATACTTAAATATCTTTGTTTAATGTTCGTAATAGAAATACATTGTTAACAGCTAGGAGTTTAAACAGGATCTTGAAGCAAAAAATCACGTTAGTGCCAGGTCACCAGAGCCAGTATTTCTGTGTCTGAGCTCTGGTGCCTGGTTTATACTGGGAGAAATAGCTATCACCATTGATTTTAATGGAACAAAACAATAATAGTTACTGGAAAACATTTTTTAATGAGTATAATAGGAAAATATAGAGTGGTATAATTATTTATTCAAGATTGACCTTAAGATCTTTTGATGTGGAGGTGCCGGTGTTGGACTGGGATGTACAAAGTTAAAAATCTCACTACGCCAGGTTACAGTCCAACCGGTTTATTTGGAAGCACGAGCTTTCGGAGCGCTGCTCCTTTTTCAACTGATGAAGGAGCAGCACTCCGAAAGCTAGTGCTTCCGACTAAACCTGTTGGACTATAACCTAGTATTGTGTGACTTTCAGTTAAGATTTTTTTGCACCATTTTAAAAATCCTTGTGTCATGGTGTAAGTCTGTAGGCATTTTTTGGACCAATTGAGTTTTTTTTAAATTAGTAAGCAAAGTTTACACTCCGTTTTGACTTCTGTAACTGAACTCCATTAAAAGGAGCTAATTTACATTGAATATACACTTGTCATTGTTCAGCTTCATGACATTTCTTGTTCTTCCTGGCTTTTCTAGCATTCACCTAAATGTGATAATATGTTCCTGCTGAGTGAATCATCAAACAATGATGTCATCCTTGATAGTGCCAATTCCTTCTAAATGCTGAAACAAAATCGTAAGTTGCAATCATATACTTAAGAACAGTAGAAATGTTCTTAAATGGGAGGTTAAACCGAGGTCTGATCAATCCTGAGGTGGATATAAAATATTCCTGGCATTATTTTAAAGAAGAGCAGGAGATTCACCCTTATGTCCTGGCTAACGCATGATCCTTAGTCGACATCATGTAGAATATCTGATCATTATTATATTGCTGTTCGTAGGAACTCAGTGTGGAAATTGGCTATCATGGCTTTCCATTCCATCAGTGACTACATTATCAAAAGTAATGTTCTTTGAAATGTCCTGTGTTTGTGGTAGATACAAATCTTTTCATTAAGGCTTCATCGCCAGAGTCCATCATCTTTCAACTCTAAGGGCAAATTATACATTTTCTTTTCAAATATCATCTATTGACTATACCTTCCAACCTGATGCTATGAGAAGTAATCAAGACCTTCAATGAAATGACTGTAGTCAAATAAACATTGAACCAAGGTTTCTGTTCCTCCCAGGTACAACGTCATAATTGATTGGAATTATCACTGGTTTTATTCACTACATATTTTTACAATCCTTCAACTGAAGCAGAGATTGGACAGCAGCACATAGCAGCGGAGCCAATGAATTATGTTACTGTTTGTACTGTGCTAGTAAGTTATGGAAATATCGCTACCAAAATATCTTGATAGTTCAATGGAGTACTTTATTTATAAGTTCTTATTGCCCTTAAATTTTATGGTGTGAACATTTGATCCTGTCAAGTCAGGGTTATGAGGCTTCCATTAATGACCATATGAAATGATTCATATCTATGCTGTTAACAGCATCCATTGCAGGCACACACAGCTGCCACTAGTTGAATCAATATGTTTAAAATGTGCTTTTGATATCTGTTGTGATTCCCATACAGACCAGTAAACTTTTAATAAAGTGAATTTCCCAGCGATGAACAAAAAAAAGGAAGGGCAGGATTTCATGTTTTTAAGATGTTTACTCTTAACAACCAAATTTAAATCAACAGAAGTCAGTGGCACAGACCACACTTGGCTGGTTTACTGGTATCATGCTTGCTATTTTATTTTCCTGAAGTCACTTTGGGTTTTTTCTTTTGTTTTTGTTCAAATTAAAAATAAATTAAAAGGCAATAAGGGCTCTGGGGAAGTGGTAGCAAATTTCAAACTATTGAATGTTAATTTGTCTGGGAAGAGTGAAGGGATGTGGAGCATTTATGAAAGGTACAGTTGGGGTACCCATTCAAAACAGAATTAATTATCATCAAAGAAGTTTGTGTAAAGGTATATGAAAACACAAATATTTCTTTAATATTGCCATGAAGATCCAACTCTTTCTGGTTTTGATACATCCTTATTGGAATAACGCATAAAATGTACAGATGGCTTTTTGGAACTGCTTGTCGTGGAGCCCACAAGGGAGCAGGCTATTTTGGACCTAGTGCTATGTAATGAACCAGACTTTAAAAAAGATCTTAAAGTAAGGGAACACTTAGGAAGCAGCGATCATAATATGGTAGAGTTCAGTCTGCAATTTGAAAGAAAGAAGGCAAAATCGGATGTAATGGTGTTACAGTTAAACAAAGGTAATTACAAGGGCATGAGAGATGAACTGATGAAAATCGACTGGAAGCAGAGCCTAGCAGGGAAGACAGTAGAGCAAAAATGGCAGGAGTTTGTGGGTATAATTGAGGACACAGTAGAGAGGTTCATTCCCAAGAAAAGAAAGGTTATCCGAAGAGGGATTAGACAGCCATGGCTGACAAAGGAAGTCAGGAAATGTATCAAAGAAAAAGAGATCCTATAAAGTGGCCAAGAGCAATGGGAAATCAGAAGATTTGGAAGGCTACAAAAACAAACAGAGGATAACAAACAGAGAAATAAGGAGAGGATCAAATATGAAGGTAGGCTAGCCAGTAATATTACAAATGATAGTAAAAGTTTCTTTCAATACATAAGAAACAAACGACAGGCAAAAGTAGACATTGGGCCACTTCAAACTGATGCTGGAAGGCTAGTGATGGGAGATAAGGAAATAGCTGGAGAACTTAAGTACTTTGCGTCAGTCTTCACAGTGGAAGACATGAGTAATATCCCAACAATTAAAGGTAGTCAGGGGCTGAGTTGAGTATGGTTGCCATTATAAATGAGATAATGCTAGAAAAGCTATAAGGTCTTAAAATTGGCAAATCTCCTGGCCCCGATTGGCTACATCCTAGAGTTCTGCGGGAGGTGGCTGAGGAAATAGAAGAGGTGTTGGTTGAGATCTTTCAAAAGTCACTGGAGTCAGGGAAAGTCCCGGATGATTGGAAGACAGCTGTTGTAACCCCATTGTTCAAGAAAGGATCAAGACAAAAGATGGAAAATTATAGGCCAATTAGCCTAACCTTGGTTGTTGGTAAAATTCTAGAATCCATCATTAAGGATGAGGTTTCTAAATTCTTGGAAGAGCAAGGTTGGATTAGAACAAGTCAACATGGATTTAGTAAGGGGAGGTCGTGCCTGACAAACCTGTTAGAATTCTTTGAAGAGGTGACAAGTAGGTTAGACCAGAGAAACCCAGTGGATGTGGTCTATCTAGACTTCCAAAAGGACATTGATAAGGTGCCACACAGGAGGCTGCTGAGTAAGGTGAGGGCCCATGGTGTTCGAGGTGAGCTACTGGTATGGATTGAGAATTGGCTATCTGACAGGCAGAGAGTTGGGATAAGAGGTTCTTTTTCTGAATGGCAGCCGGTGACCAGCGGTGTCCCACAGGGTTCAGTGTTGGGGCTGCAGCTGTTCATGTTATGATCTGGATGAAGGGACTAGGGGCATTCTAGCGAAGTTTGCTGATGATACGAAGACAGGTGGACAGGTAGGTAGTACTGAGGAGGTGGGGAGGCTGCAGAAAGATCGAGATAGTTTGGGAGAGTGGTCTAGGAAATGGCTGATGAAGTTCAATGTGAGCAAATGCGAGGTCTTGCACTTTGGAAAAAAGAATACAAGCATGGACTATTTTCTAAATGGTGAAAAAAATTCATAAAACCAAAGTACAAAGGTATCTGGGAGTGCTAGTTGAGGATTCTCTAAAGGTAAACATGCAGGTTGAATCCGTGATTAAGAAAGCGAATGCAGTGTTGTCATTTATCTCAAGAGAATTGGAATATGAAAGTAGCGATGTGCTACTGAGACTTTATAAAGCTCTGGTTAGGCCCCATTTGGAGTACTGTGTCCAGTTTTGGGCCCCACACCTCAGGAGGGACATACTGGCACTGGAGCATGTCCAGCAGAGATTCACACGGATGATCCCTGGAATGGTACGCCTGACATACGAGGAACAGCTGAGGATCCTGGGATTGTACACATTGGAGTTTAGAAGGTTAAGGGGAGATCTAATAGAAACTTACAAGATAATACATGGCTTGGAAAGGGTGGACGCTAAGAAATTGTTTTCAATAGGTGAGACTAGGACCCATGGGCGCAGCCTTAAAATTAGAGGGGGTCAATTCAGAACAGAAATGCAGAGACATTTCTTCAGCCAGAGAGTGGTGGGCCTGTGGAATTCATTGCCGCGAAGGCCGGGACGCTAAATGTCTTCAAGGCAGAGATTGATAAATTCTTGATGTCACAAGGAATTAAGGGCTACGGGTAGAATGCTGGTAATTGGAGTTGAAATGCCCATCAGCCATGATTAAATGGTGGAGTGGACTAGATGGGCCGAGTGGCCTTACTTCCACTCCTTTGTCTTATGGTCTAGGCCATGGGTCTCAGAAATGCTCAAATTTGTCTGATTTAAAATTTTGCATTTTTTTTATTTCTGAAAGAGGATTCTTGCTGTCAAAGCTTTTTGTTTTGTACCCATCAGGACAAATGCAAGAACACCAGATTTGAAAGGGGACAGCAATTTATACTACTGGAAGATCAGCATGATGATTGCTTAAGTCATTACCATAGAAAATGCACAAAGGAACAGATTTCAGAACTTGTGTTGAAGTTCTCTAAATGTAGCTCTGCTCAATTAACTAAAAGCTTGGAGGATATTGTTCCATGGAAAATGCATCGTGGAACAGTATCCCCGAAACTTTGTTTTAATTAAACAGGTTCAATGCCTAGACAAACTCCTTTAACCTGGAGAGGACAGACCATGCATTTAAATGTATGTAGTTTCTGTCAAGTACATGTGAACCCCATTGCAAGTTCAACTTATCTTGGTTGTTAAATGTGCACATTTGGAATTATTCAGTAAGGGCTGCCCAATCACAGAATCACATCTAATATTAGACTATGCTCTGAGTTTTCCGGCTATGGACTGGTTGAATATGGTCAGGACTCTACTTTTTTTGTGAACAACCATAAAAATGGTCATTAGTTATTTTTCACCAGCTGCTGAGATATATGCCCTATGGATCAGGCATCAAGCTGGAGTCAATATTTACATAACATGAAAATTTATAACTATCAATAATTTTCAGTTTTCAGTGTTATGGATTATTAAGGATTGGGTGCATTTTATAATTCAGCGAAGATGATCCAAGAAATTTTAAAGCAATAGAAAATGAAAATGAATTAGTCAGGAACTATAAAAGCTTCTGATAGTTATGATGATTGATCTTTGAATTCAGAGGAGATGTTTATGTGACCACGGTCTGGATGCGCAGTCAGAAACCGTTGTATTGGAAGTCATGGTGTCATGGACAGATGTTACTTTGTGAAGTTATTCACAGTCAAAGAAAATAGAGGTTTTGTCACTTTTGAAAAGAACTGATGAGTCAGAGCTCTCCAGCTCCTTCAGTTGAATGCCACATACCGTCAGGTTTCCCTTCAGCATGTGTTTGTAGATCCTGCACAGCTGATGGTTTTTTTTGCCTAATAGTAAGTCTTCATTCAGAATTGTCTCAGAATCTTCTATTCAGATTGCAAATCCTTCCCAGAGCAGTTGGTCTTTCAGTAGTCATAGAATCATAGCTACGTACAGCACGGAAACAGACCCTTCGGTCCAACTTGTCCATGCAGACCAGATATCCTAAATTAATCCAGTCCCATTTGCCAGCACTTGGCCCTTATCCCTCTAAACCTTTTCTATTCATATATGCATCAAGATGTCTTTTAAATGTTGTAATTGTACCAGATTCCACCACTTCCTCTGGCAACTCATTCCACACACACACACACCATCCTTTGACTGAAAAAGTTACCTCAACACTTGTCAACTGGGCTTACTTAAAATTTTGAGATTTGTAATCCAGTCTTGCTGATAGATGCCAAGAATACATCGAAGAACATGCATGTTAAGATTGTTCCAACAGCTTTGAGCTTCCATTATAAAATCCAGGACTGTCAATCATAAGGAAGAGAAGTAACGGAAGGAGCATTGCTAGTTAAAAAAAAAATCAAGATGTATATTCGAATGCTACAGTGGTTTAGTAATCGGGTACAAAGCCTTTGAATGCCTGGCTCACCTTGCTGAGGATAGCTAGTATTTCTTTGTCCCTCCTGGTGGTACAAGGTGTTTAAAGCTATCATCATTCTCCAGCTTTCTATCATTGCTGGAGACACTAAGTTGAACAGTGCTGGAATTTCACTGGTATAGAGCCTCAAGTCTTTCCAAGACTGATCAATCAAAACAGCTTTGAAGCCTCTGAAAATCTGCCAAACATGATCTGCAAACTTCTCACTTTTAGGGCCACTTGGACACAATTGTTGGCAAAAAGGCTTCCTGAAAGACTTTCACAGAAATTTTGATTTTTTTTTCACTGTGATGTTGTTGGTCCAACAGTGAGCTGTCAAATGATATCATAAATACATTCCCTCTTAAAGATATTTGGCAGTGCAGCTAAGGACAAAGGTGAAAAATAGGTTAAAGGCGTCTCATGGTACAAAGTATTACTGTTTCACTCTGAGATCTCAATCAAATTAGAGGAAAGTTTGTATTGGTATACAAGAGGGAAACAATCAAAAAAGACAAATGTCGGCCTTTTATAGGCAGAAACAGGCGAATTTACATTTGGAAATATTGAAATGGCAGAGAAGCAAATACTTTTCATCTGTCATAAGAGGTAAAACATGAAAAATCTAGGAATACACAAGAACCAAGAGACCAGCAAGTGAGAGAAATTGGAAGAAATTAACTTATTTTTAAAAACAAGTAGTAATGGAGAAATTAAGGAGTCTGAAAGTTGTGAATCACTGTGACCTGATCCCAAAGTTATAAGACATAACTATAGAGATAGTAGATGCATTGGTGGTCATTCTCCAGAATTCTCTGAATTCTGCAATGGTTCTTCCAGGCTATAATGTAACCTAACACCTCAATGATTAAGAAGGGAGGAAGAGATAAAACTGGTAACTACATACCTGTTAATCACATTAGTAAGGAAAATGTTTGAATCTATTATGAATGATGTGATAAATGGAGACCTAGAAAAAGATGGTAAGATTGAGCATCACCAACATGGATTTATGAATGAGAAATTGCTTTAACAAACCTTTCAAACAGAAAAGATAAAGTAAACCAGTGGATGTGGTGTATTTGGATATTCAGAAATTTTTCAGTAAGGTCCCTCACAGGAAAGTAGAAAGTGAAATTAGAGCACATAGGTTGCAGATAATATATTGGCATCCACGGAAGGGGCATAATGAAGGGTTCAACAGACTGATGCCTTGGATGGCAGCATTGCTCTTTAAGGAGAGATTGAGGAGACTGGGCTTCTGTTCTGTTGAGCTTAGATGAGAGGTGACCTCTCATTCTTAGAGCTTAACATGGTAAATGTAGGAAGGATGTCCTCTTGATGGGAGATCTATAACCAGGAGATAGTCTCAGGATAAGAAATAGGTCAATCTCAGTATAAGAAGTAAGATTGGGGTTAGGAGTAATTTCTTAACTCAGAAGATAATGAATCTTTGGAAATCTCTACCTTCAATGTTGTAGAGTCTCCATTTTTGAATATTTTCAAGCCAGAAATTGATACATTGAGATATTAAAATGTCAATAATTTTGCATGAAAATGTCATTGTAGTACAAGATCAGCTATGATCTGGTTAACTGAGCAGGCTTGAGGGGGCAAATGGTTCTGATTCTCCAGTTTTGATTTTCTATATTCCTCTGAAAATCTAGTTCTTAATTTGTTTTAAAATATAAATTTTGGTTTAGGAATTTTTCACATAGATAAGCAGGGCATTTGATGTTGAACCTCATAAG
This sequence comes from Hemiscyllium ocellatum, assembly GCF_020745735.1. NCBI lineage: Eukaryota > Metazoa > Chordata > Chondrichthyes > Orectolobiformes > Hemiscylliidae > Hemiscyllium > Hemiscyllium ocellatum. The sequence continues at coordinate 98,761,546 of NC_083409.1, forward strand.
CAGCCCTGAAATAAATGCAATTCAAACAGGTTTGGAGTTAATTATAGATAATAGTTAAAATGCATTTGTCTTGCACTGTCAGAATTGACAGTGAGAAACTAAATTGCTTATCTTCTCTAAGTCTGTTTTGGAACCAAGTAATCTGGAGGAAAGAGTCTCAAAAAATCCATTAGCAAGAAAAAAAATTATGTTGTAGGTTAAACAGTTTATTTGTAATTTAGCCCAAATTATACCATGTTGCCTTTGCTATGGTGTTTCAGGGTTGGGACCTGGTTAGATGTTCGTTGATTAATTTATCTGTGTATGTTTGCTGACAGAAGCAAGCAGTTCAGTTTGAATTTTGTGAGGGAAGAACAGTTGGAAGATGTGCTCTACCTTGCAGCTAATAGAGATCTATACTGGTCCTGCAGCAGACTAAGAAAAAGCAGATTATATACAGTAAGTTCAAAATCAAGCTAAGTAGTTGAAAAGTTCACTGTTGTTAGGTCTGTAAAGACAAACATGGGGGATCACTGAACATAAAGCTAATGCAAGGATCCCCAAATTTGCACCAATGGGCGGCACGGTGGCACAGTGGTTAGCACTGCTGCCTCACAGCGCCTGAGACCCGGGTTCAATTCCCGACTCAGGCGACTGTGTGGAGTTTGCACGTTCTCCCCGTGTCAGCATGGGTTTCCTCCGGGTGCTCCGGTTTCCTCCCACATCACAAAGATGTGCAGGTCAGGTGAATTGGCCATGCTAAATTGCCCATAGTGTTAGGTAAGGGGTAAATGTAGGGGTATGGGTGGGTTTCGCTTCGGCGGGTCGGTGTGGACTTGTTGGGCCGAAGGGCCTGTTTCCACACTGTAAGTCTAATCTAATCTAATCTAGGAATGGCTGGGATACTAAGGCAAATTATTCTAGAGAGTTGTGACCGACCTCTTGGGTAATTAGATTACTTACAGTGTGGAAACAGGCCCTTCGGCCCAACAAGTCAACACCAACCCTCTGAAGAGCAACCCACCCAGACCATTCCCTACATTTACCCCTTCACCCAATACTAAGGGCAATTTAGCATGGCCAGTTCACGTTACCTGCACATTTTTTGGACTGTGGGAGGAAACCGGAGCACCTGGAGGAAACCCACGCAGACATGGGGAGAATGTGCAAACTTCACACACAGTTGCCTGAGGTGGGAATTGAACCTGGGTCTCTGATGCTGCTAACCACTGTGTCCCAATGCCGCCCTATTCCTGTATTATTGTCTGAGCTTTTGCATGGATTAAAATTAAATTGGATGGCTTGATACTTGTTCATACCATTATTCAATGAGTAAACAGAAGCGATTGCTCAGTATTTTCTGCTGGAACATCAGGATCAATATCAAATCAATAGATACTTGATGACCAGCACAGACATGATAAGCCAAAAGCCTATTTTTCTCCATGCTGTAGAAACATGTAGTGTCAATGAAACCTATACATAAATGGCGAGGAATTCAGCACATTAGACATCATCCTATAGCAACGCATTTTAAATGGACTAATATGTTTCCTGTGCCAACAGTACCTTGTGTGTTTTTATGACCTCATTCTCTAAAAGCTATGATGTCTGTATTTGGACTGAACCTTCACTCAGGTGAGGGGTTGCTGCTGCTTTGACCACACTTGAGTTCCTCTGAGTAGAAAAAAAGATAGACAAGCATTTTTTACAGGGACTAATTCGTGCTGGCAGGAAGAATCAGAAATTGGGATGCGTACTTCAAAACAATTCCTCTAACAAGTGAAGAAAAAAAGTTTGTGGATGTGTGTTAAGTTTCCAATTCTGCTGACAGTAATGAGAAGGCCCTTTAAACATCATAAAACTTCATAATCTCTCTGATTCTTGATTTTTAGAGCACCATGCTCTGGAATGTCACCATGACACGTGGCAAGTAATGTTTGTGCCCAACAAATGCCAATCAATGCCCATCTCCAATATAAGGCAATCTAACCACCACCCCTTAACATTCAATGAATTCCTCCACTGTCAATGACCTTGGGGGTCACCAGTGACCAGAAATTGAACTGGACTCGCCACATAAATGCAGTGGCTACAAGAGCTGGTCAGAGGCTGGGAATACTAGTAACTCGCCATCTAACTTCCCAAAGTCTGATAATAATTTACAAGGCACAGTTAGGAGTGTGGTGAAATACTGGCTTGGATAGGTACAGCTCCAAGAACACTCAAGATGCTTGATTAGCATCATATCCACAAACATGCATTCCATATATCACCAAAACTTAGTCCACACTATTGCTTCTATTTACACAATGCATTGCAATTATACACCAAAGATCCTTAGTACCTTCCAAAACCCATAAACACTTCCATCTGGAGGACAAGGGCAGCAGCTATATGGGAACAAGACAAACTGCAAGTTTCCCTCCAACTCACTCAATATCCTAACTTGGAATTTATCACTCTTGCTGGGTCAAGATCCTAGAATTCCCTCCATAAGAACATTGTGGGTTAACCTATAGCAGCTATTCAAGAAGGCAGCTCACCACCACCACCACCTCAAGGGCAACCAGGCATCAGCAATAACTGCAGACCAGCTGTTGATATCCACATCACATGATCAAATTTTAAAATGCCCACCCCAAAAAAGACATTTATGTCTACCTCATTTTCTTCCTTCAAGATCACTCTTTAAAGCCAAACTGTATGACCAGGCTTTTAACCAAATAACTCAAGTGGCTCCAGTGAAATATGTTGGGACATGTTTAGCACATTATTGAGGTTATATGAAGACAAGTTGCTGTGTTTAGCTGTTTCCTTTTATCTGACTGTTGAATAGAAACAGTACAATTGAAAATGTGTTGCTGGTTAAAGCACAGCAGGTCAGGCAGCATCCAAGGAACAGGAAATTCGACGTTTCGGTCATAAGCCCTTCATCAGGAATGAGGAAAGTGTGTCCAGCAGGCTAAGATAAAGGGTTGGGAGGAGGGACTTGGGGGAGGGGTGATGGAGATGTGATAGGTGGAAGGAGGTCAAGGTGAGGGTGATAGGCCGGAGTGGGGTGGGGGCGGAGAGGTCAGGAAGAAGATTGCAGGTTAGGAGGGCGGTGCTGAGTTCGAGGGAATCAACTGAGACAAGGTGGGGGAAGGGGAAATGAGGAAACTGGAGAAATCTGAGTTCATCCCTTGTGGTTGGAGGGTTCCCAGGCGAAAGATGAGGCGCTCTTCCTCCAACCGTCGTGTTGTTATGCTCTGGCGATGGAGGAGTCCAAGGACCTGCATGTCCTTGGTGGAGTGGGAGGGGGAGTTGAAGTGTTGAGCCACGGGGTGGTTGGGTTGGTTGGTCCGGGCATCCCAGAGGTGTTCCCTGAAGCGTTCCGCAAGTAGGCGGCCCGTCTCCCCAATATAGAGGAGGCCACATCGGGTGCAGCGGATGCAATTGATGATGTGTGTGGAGGTGCAGGTGAATTTGTGGCGGATATGGAAGGATCCCTTGGGGCCTTGGAGAGAGGTAAGGGAGGAGGTGTGGGCGCAAGTTTTGCATTTCCTGCGGTTGCAGGGGACGGTGCCGGGAGTGGAGGTTGGGTTGGTGGGGGGTATGGACCTGACGAGGGAGTCACGGAGGGAGTGGTCTTTTCGGAACGCTGATAGGGGAGGGGAGGGAAATATATCCCTGGTGGTGGGGTCCGTTTGGAGGTGGCGGATGATACACTGTACAAGGAGGTTGCTAGGTGAGAACCAGTGGGGTTCTGTCCTAGTGGCGGTTGGAGGGGCGGAGCTCAAGGGCGGAGGAGCGGGAAGTGGAGGAGATGCGGTAGAGGGCATCGTCGATCACATCTTGGGGGAATCTGCGGTCTTTGAAGAAGGAGGCCATCTGGGCTGTACGGTATTGGAACTGGTCCTCCTGGGAGCAGATGCGGCGGAGACGAAGGAATTGGGAATATGGGATGGCATTTTTACAGGGGGCAGGGTGGGAGGAGGTGTAGTCCAGGTAGCTGTGGGAGTCAATCGGTTTATAGTAGATGTCTGTGTTGATTCGGTCGCCCGAGATAGAAATGGAAAGGTCTAGGAAGGGGAGGGAGGAGTCTGAGATGGTCCAGGTGAATTTGAGGTCAGGGTGGAAGGTGTTGGTAAAGTTGATGAACTGTTCAACCTCCAGTCATCGATGTAGCGGAGGAAAAGGTGGGGGGTGGTGCTAGTGTAGTTGCAGAAGATGGACTGTTCCACATATCCTACGAAGAGATAGGCATAGCTGGGGCCCATGCGGGTGCCCATGGCAACTCCTTTAGTTTGGAGGAAGTGGGAGGATTGGAAAGAAAAGTTGTTCAGAGTGAGGAGCAGTTCAGTCAGTCGAAGGAGGGTGTCGGTGGAAGGATACTGGTTGGTATGGCGAGAAAGGAGGAAGCGGAGGGCTTTGAGTCCTTCGTGATGGGGGATGGAGGTGTATAGGGACTGGATGTCCATCGTGAAGATAAGGCGTTGGGGACCGGGGAAGCGAAAATCATGGAGGAGGTGGAGGGCGTGGGTGGTGTCCCGAACATAGGTGGGGAGTTCTTGGACTAAGGGGGCCAGAACCGTATCAAGGTATGCGGAGATGTGTTCGGTGGGGCAAGAGCAGGCTGAGACAATGGGTCGGCCGGGGCAGCACGGTTTGTGAATTTTGGGCAGGAGGTAGAAACGGACGGTGCAGGGTTGTGGGACTATGAGGTTGGAGGTGGTGGATGGGAGATCCTCTGAGGTGATGAGGTTATGGATGGTCTGGGAGATGATGGTTTGGTGGTGGGAGGTGGGGTCATGGTCAAGGAGGCAATAGGAGGAGGCGTCCACGAGCTGGCGTTTGGCCTCAGCGGTATAAAGGTCGGTGCGCCACACTACTACCGCGCCTCCCTTGACAGCCGATTTGATGGTGAAGTTGGGGTTGGAGTGGAGGGCTCCACGTTCCGAGGGTGAGAGGTTGGAGTGGGTGAGAGGGGTGGACAGGTTGAGTCGGTTAATGTCGTGGTGGCAGTTGGCTATAAAGAGATCGAGGGCGGGTAAGAGGCCATCATGGGGTGTCCAGGTGGATGGGGTGTGTTGGAGGCGGGAGAAGGGGTCGTCAGAGGGTGGGCGAGAGTCTTGATTGAAAAAGGCACGGAGGCGAAGGCGGCGGAAGAATTGTTCAATGTCTCGCCGTGTGTTGAACTCATTAATCTGAGGGCGTAGGAGAATGAAGGTGAGGCCTCTGCTGAGGACTGATCTTTCATCCTCAGAGAGGGAGAGGTCTGGAGAGACTTGGCAAGGCTGGGAGCTAGGACCTGGTGTGGGACTGGAGCTGGGAGTGGGGGCGGGGTTAGGCGCAGGGGCAGGGACGGAGATCGACATGGGGGCGGGGTTAGATGTGATGACCAAGATCGGTGTGGGGGTGGAGTTAAGCGTAGTGACGGAAGTCGGCGTGTGGGCGGGGTTACGCGTGGTGACGAAAGTCGGCGTGGGGGCGGAGACACATGAGGCGTTGTGGTCATGCAGGTTAGTCATGTCACTGGGGGCAGAAGCGGCTGCGGCGACGGCAGCCGAAGGGGCGGAAATGGTTGTGGCGACGAAAGAATACCGTACAGCCCAGATGGCCTCCTTCTTCAAAGACCCCAGATTCCCCCCAGACGTGATCGACGATGCCCTCTACCGCATCTCCTCCACTTTCCGCTCCTCTGCCCTTGAGCCCCACTCCTCCAACCACCACCAGGACAGAACCCCACTGGTTCTCACCTACCTCCGTATACAGCGTATCATCCTCCGTCATTTCCGCCACCTCCAAACGGACCCCACCACCAGGGATATATTTCCCTCCCCTCCCCTATCAGCGTTCCGAAAAGACCACTCTCTCCGTGACTCCCTCGCTAGGTCCACACCCCCCACCAACCCAACCTCCACTCCCGGCACCTTCCCCTGCAACCGCAGGAAATGCAAAACTTGCGCCCACACCTCCTCCCTTACCTCTCTCCAAGGCCCCAAGGGATCCTTCCATATTCACCACAACTTCACCTGCACCTCCACACACACATCCATTGCGTCCGCTGCACCCGATGTGGCCTCCTCTATATTGGGGAGACGGGCAGCCTACTTGCGGAACGCTTCAGGGAACACCTCTGGGACGCCCGGACCAACCAACCCAACCACCCTGGGGCTCAACACTTCAACTCCCCCTCCCACTCCACCAAGGACATGCAGGTCCTTGGACTCCTCCATCGCCAGAACATAACAATATGACGGGTGGAGGAAGAGCGCCTCATCTTCTGCCTGGGAACCCTCCAACCGCAAGGGATGAACTCAGATTTCTCCAGATTCCTCATTTCCCCTCCCCCCCCCCCACCTTTTCTCAGTCGATTCCCTCAAACTCAGCACCGCCCTCCTAACCTGCAATCTTCTTCCTGACCTCTCTGCCCCCACCCCACTCCGGCCTATCACCCTCCCCTTGACCTCCTTCCACCTATCACATCTCCATCGCCCCTCCTCCCTACCCTTTATCTTAGCCTGCTGGACACACTTTCCTCATTCCTGATGAAGGGCTTATGCCTGAAACGTCGAATTTCCTGTTCCTTGGATGCTGCCTGACCTGCTGCGCTTTAACCAGCAACACATTTTCAGCTCTGATCTCCAGCATCTGCAGACCTCACTTTTTACGTGTCCTTGATATTAAGGCAGTATTTATCTGAGGCAGCATCAAGAAACCCTAGCAAAACTGGAATCATTGAGGATGGGGACAACTCCTTATTGGTTAGAGTCTTACCTGGGAGGGTGGTTCTGGTTGTTGGTCAGTCACCTCTGTTCCAGAGCAGGGGTTCATCAGCGTAGATATTTTCCAATACACCACTACTGCACCATAAGAACCCAAGTCAAATTCCTCAGGATAGTTATTTTTAATCAACCTGTTCAGACATGTTGCAGTACATGTCTGTAGCAGGTGGGACTTGAGACTGGATGTTCTGGTCCAGAGGGAGGGACACTACCACTGTGCCACAAGAACCTCCTGTTGAGTTCATCAGGATAGTTTCCAAGGTCCAACTATCTTTAGCTGTTTTGTCAATGACATTCCATCCATCATAAGGTCAGAAGTGGGGCTGTTCGTTGATTGTACAATATTCAGTCCCGTTTGTGATTCCTCAGATATTGAAGCAACCCATGTTCAAATGCAGCAAAACCTCGACAAGTAGCATTTATATCCTGCAAATGGCAGGCAATGGTCATCTCTAATAAGAGAAAATGTAACCACTACTCTTTACATTCAATGATGTTATCATCATTGAATTCCCCCATTATTGACATCCTGGGGAGTTACCATTGACCAGAAACTGAACTGTACCAACTATGTAAAGAGCAGGTCAGAGGCTAGGACTCCTGCAGCAAGTAACTCATCTAACTCGTCAAAGCCTGTCCACCATTTACGAGGCACAAGACACGAGTATGATTGAATGTTCCCTACTTGGCTGGATGATTGCAACTCCAACAACACTCAAAGTTTGATAATATCCAGGGCAAAGCAGCCCACTTGTTTGGCACCACATGCATAAATATTTAATCCCTTCAACACAGATGGTCAGTAGCAGCAATGTGTACCATCTGCAAGATGTACTGTAGAGATTTGCAAAAGATCTTTAGCACCTTCCAAATTTGCTACCCTTGTCCTTCTAGAGGGTAGTGGAAGCATGGAAACGCACCACCTGCATGTTGCCATCCAAACCACACACCATCCTGACTTGGAGATATGTCACTGTTTCTTCAGAGTTATTGGGTCAAAATCCAAATTGTTCTTCCCTTCTGGCATTGTATGTCTACATACATTAAATGGAGTGCAGCAATTCAAGAAGGTAGCTTATCAGAAGTGCTCAAGGGCAACTTGGGGTTGGTGAGAAACGCTGGCCCAGCCAGTGATCCACACAACCCATGAGTGAATGCTGAGCTAGGTCAGATGATGAGAACTGCATCTTTCTGCTTATTCCTGTCCCAATAATCACTTGTAGCTGAGTGTTAGTTATCTTCCTCTTTGTGACCATGGTGTGATTTGAAGGCCCATTGCAGTGACCTGAACACAGCATCTAAAGTAATATTCCAGGAGAAAACAGAAGGGTGTTGCACTGTCACGTGATGTTTTTAGGTTGAGATGTTAAGCTGAAATCATCTCGTCCATCTCTGACAGGGCTTTAAAGATTCCATGCCTTTGAAGAGCAGGTGTTCTCTCCCTGATATCCTGACCAATATTTGTCCTTCAGCAACATCACCAAAACCAAGCATTTGGTTATTATTATGTAGTTTTTCATAATACCTTGCTGTGCACAAATCCTATATCACAAGAGTGACTGCACTTCACACAGTACATCATGTCTGCAAAACACTGGGAGTTCCTGAGATAGTGAAAATCAGTTCAAAGGTGGATGTCTTTATAATACCATCTTTAGAAAGGCCAAATGTCTTTAGCAATGAAAAAGGAGTGTCTCATGATGTAAAACATCACTACATATTCATTTAAAACATTTCCTTTCCAAAACATCTTGAGTTCCACTGGTATTCCACTGAGCTTTGCAAAGCTGGTGGACTTTTGCTTTCTTCTAGACACCATATTGATTAATCCAATGAATTTGGGAGGAGAATAAATTCACCACCTCACTCCTGCCTCTCCCTGACTCCGACAATGTGACAATTTAGACTATCTTTTCAAAAGGAGTTAAATTATGCCATGGTAAATATTGAAATGCTTTCCCGTGTTTCAATTACACACAAATGCTTTTTCTTGAATTACACACTTCCTGTGGCGGAGAAAATGTTTCCAGCCACAGGGTAGTTGTAGAGTTTAGAGGAACATCTAACTATATCTTTGAACAGTCCAAGAAAAATGCCAGGATCAATACCAACATCATTGCAATCTCCAACCTGACCAAAGGATTTGAAGCAGTTAATCACGAGGCTCAGTGGATTATGTTTCAAAGGTTTGGATGTCAAAGAAACTTCTCAATCCTGCAACTGCATCATAATAAAATGACTGAAATTGTCTTGAGTAGGACATCTAACACGGCACCTTTAAAAATCTAGGCTGGGTCAAGCAAGGCTGTGAGATAATCCCATTACAATCTACTTGATAGTGGCTATTCACTCCATTGAAGATCAACTGCCCTCTGGTGTCAGTAATTAAAACTATCTACAGAACAACCTCGGTTATCCAAACATCAAATATCTGAATTTTGGATTATCTGAACAAGATCAAGGTCCCATAAAAGTGTTATCCATTGTCCGAACAAAATACTCCCTGCCCCTCTCATTCGGATAATCGAGGTTGTTCTATAGTTTTTAGATTAGATTACTTACAGTGTGGAAACAGGCCCTTCAGCTCAACAAGTCCACACCAACCCTCCGAAGAGCAACCCACCCAGACACATTCCCCTACCTTTTCACCTAACACTACGGGCAATTTAGCATGGCCAATTCACCTAACCTGCATATTTTTGGACTGTGTGAGGAAACCGGAGCACCTGGAGGAAACCCACGCAGACACGGGGGGAGTGTGCAAAATCCACACAGTTGCCTGAGGCGGGAATTGAACCCGGGTCTCTGGCACTGTGAGGCAGTTGGAAAATACTTTAAAAGAAAAGTGGAAAATGCGTTATTCTTAGTTACCACAGAAAAGATCATCATTGATAAGAAGACCCAACTCTGGATGAGCTACAGTTCAGCTTTCTATAATCTACAACAGTAAGTATTTAACACCAAAGATCTCTGCAAGTCAGCAAATATCTTAGTGTATAAGGCAGTTGTCATCATTGCAATCTTGTATTGCAATAAGATTTTGCAAGAGCACTAGATAAATTCTAACAGCAGTGCCTCCACTCAATCTCTGAGACTCAATGCATAATGGTCAAGCAGTGCTACGTTCGTATGAAGTTAGCTGTTCAAGCATTCAAGCAAAGCTTCTACCAATTTAACTCAATTTAAATGGCCAACATTCCAAGGGAGGACAATGAAAATACTTCAAATCCACTGGGACAGTTTGTAATCAATGGGATGCTGGATCTATACTGAAAATAAAAAAATGCTGGGAATCACAGCAGGTCAGGCAGCATCCATGGCAAGAGAGCAAGCTCATGTTTCCAGTCTAGATGATTCTGGATGTACATTTGCTCGCTGAGCTGAAAGGTTCATTTCCCCAGATGTTTCATCACCCTGCTAGGTAATGTCTTCAGTGGGCCTCTGGGCAAAATACTGCTGATAATTCCTGCTTTCTATTTATATGTTTCTTTGGATTGGTGATGTCATTTCCTGTTCTTTTTCTCAGGGGGCTGGTAGATGGAGTCTAACTTGATGTGTTTGTTGATAGCATTCCAGTTGGAATGCCATGCTTAGAGGAATTCTCATGTATATCTCTGTTTAGAAACCCAAACATATAAACCCAAACGTGGAGGAATCGTAGATCTAGGTGGGTAGGGTCTGGACAAGTGGAGAGAGGATGGAGTCAAGGTAGGAGGAACTGAGCTTGGTGGGGCAGGAACAGACTGACACAATAGTTGATTTTGTATTTGACCTGTTCAGAGATGTTATTACACATCTTTGGACAGGTGTGTATCGGCATAGGCATCCTGGCTCAGACATAGGGACACTAACACCAAGCCACAAGAACCTTTCAAAGTGACTCTGAAACTCTTTAAAGTGTGGTGACATTGACATTAATGTTTGACCTGACATTGTTACCAATCATTCAGACTGGTGACAATCCGTCCATAACCTGCAACACACTTTGAGCTTCAATGTTATAATAATAACCAGCAGAGAAGGAAGGAAATCCTGCATTCGGGATCCCATTTCAATATATAGGACTCTACAAGATAAGAGTAGAAGTAGGCTATTCAACCACTGAGAATTCTCTGCCATTCAATAAGATCACAGCTGATCTGTTAGTCCTGAAGTCTACTTTCCTGCCTTATCCCAATAACCATTGCTTCCCTTACTGATTTTAAAATCTGTCCATCTCAATCTTGACTATACTTAATGTACCCACCTCTACAGGCCCTTAGCAGTAAAGAATTGCACAGATTGAATCATCTGAAAGAAAATGCTCATCTATTTTAAATTGACAATCCCTAACTCTGAATAAAGGAAACCTCTCTACATCTATTCTGTCAAGAACCTTGACAATCTTTATGTATTTAAATAAGGTCTCCTCTCATTCTTATATTCTCCAATAGGTACGAGACCAACCTACTCAATCTCTCCTCATTAGAAAATCTCTCCATAGCTGGAAACAACCTGGAACCTTCTCTGAACTGCCTCCAATGCCAATGCATTTTTCCTGAGGTATGGAAACCAAAACTGTTCACAGCATTCCAGCTGTAGTCTGACGAATGCCTTGTATAATTTTAGCAAAGCCTCCCTACTTTTACACTCCATTCCCTTTGAAAGTCGGATGTCCTGCCCCATCTGTCAAGAATTGGCGTATTCTGTGACATGAAGAAACATTGCAGAAACTCAAGATTATGATTAGCCATCATCTCAAATAGAAGGATACTGATAACAATGACGCTTCAAACAGTATTTCAGGGCAGTAAAACATTTTGGGACATCCCTTAATTGTAAAACATGGAACATAAATGCAAAAATGAATTTATTGTGACATCAATATTGCTGTCATTTCCTGAAATCCTGAGCAAAGTGAAAGGGATGACACCTGGTGTAATACATCCCTATATATTCACACAATAAATATTTCCTGTCCATTATATCTGGAACACGAACATTCAACGGATGCTCCAGCGTGTAATTGAGCCAAAACTAATTAACCAATATTGACAGAATCAAATTGCTTAAAATCAAGATATATCCATTAATTTCTCTAACCTCATTTAGCATCTATTGATGCCCTTGCTTGTGTGGAATGACTTCATCACTTTTGGTGAGTAGGTAAAAATACTTTAAATTCTATAATCTGCAATTTGCTATTTGGACCTAGCACAATCCCTCGGTGATTTTTTTTTAAACAATACTGTAGCTTTGCCTTGTGTTGTTTATCATGATGTGAATATCCATCCTGTTTCAGACTGCACTGGACACAAGCTCACCTGGTTTTCTATTCATGACAAATGTTGTTTGTCTTGACTGTATGGTAATTGACTGCCTTGCAGCACCAAAAGGACCAATTGTCAAGCATATCATCCACTGTAACTGACAAGTGCTCATCACTAATCCTGATTTGTGAACTTGGAAGTCAGCTGCTACAAAATTTACTCCACAGCTGAATAAATGAAATATTCCAGATTAAAACAAGTAAGAATGTTGTGAAATTTGAAAGGGTTCAGAAAAAATTTACAAGGATGTTGCCAGGTTTGGAGGGTTTGGGCTACAGGGAGAGGCCGAATACACTGGGGCTGTTTTCCCTGGAGTGTTGGAGGCTGAGGGGTGACCTTATAAAGGTTTATAAAATCATGAGGGGCATGGGTATGGTAAGTAGACAAGGTCTTTTCCCAGGGATGGGAATCCCAGAATTAGTGAGTATAGGTTTAGGGTGAGAAAGGAAAAATGTAAAAGGGACCTAAGAGGCAACTTTTTCAAGCAGAGGGTGGTGCATGAATGGAATGAACTGCCAGAAGAAGTGGTGGAGGCTGGTACAATTACAGCATTTAAAAGGCATCTGGATGGTTACATGAATAGGAAGGGTTTGGAGGCATATGGGCCAAATGCTGGCAAATGGGAGTAGATTAGTTTAGAATATCTGGTCTGCATGGACGAGATGGACCGATGGCTCTGTTTCTGTGCTGTGTATCTCTTTAACTTTATGACTCTGCAAATGGTGGTTTATTTGATTCAGAAAAGTTAAGTCAGGTTGTTAATGGCAGATTTGTGGTAAGGAATATAGACGTAGTTATAAATCATTCACCCCCTTGAACCAGTTCATCATTCCTGAATCCATTACTCTCCTGTGATCAATACCCTATTGATACCTTGCCTTACAATAACCTACCAATCTCAATCTTGAAAATTTCAATTGACCTGTCACCATTGCCTTCAAAATATCAGGGTCCTTGTGACAATGCACCATGGTGTAGAAAAAAATGCTTCCTGAACTTTAATTCTGTTTGGCCCACCTGGCCCTGACAGAGGTAATTATTTCCTGTGTTTATCCTATTATGTTTCTGTTGTATAAAACACATTGGTTAGATCACAGTTCAATCTTATAAATTTAAAGGAATACATGTTACATTCCTTCCACATGCCTTCAGAAGTTATCCTTTTAAACTCTGGAATTATTCTGGTGAATCTATACTGTAACTCTTCCAAAGCCACTATATCTTTCCTGAGTGTCTGGTATCCACACTGTATTTGTATTGCAAGTGAAGTTTATTTTATTCATTCATTGGATAGGAGGATCACTGGCTGGCCAGCATATATTGCCCATCCCTAGTTGCCCTTCAGAAGGTGGTGGTGAGCTGCCTCCTTGAACTGTCGCAGGTCAACTGGTCTGGGTTAACCCCCAATGCCATTTGGTAGGGAATTCCGGGAATATAATGGAGCAACAGTGAAGGAATCGTGATATTTTTCCAAATCAGGGCAGTGATAGGCTTGAATGAGAATTTGCAGGTGGTAGCTTTCCCATGTATCTGCTGCCTTTCTCCTTCTAGATGGAAATGGTCATGGGTTTGGAAGGTGCTGTTTCAAGATCTTGGGTGAATTTCTGCAATGCATCATGTAGATAGTACACACTGCTGCCACTGAGCATGAGTGGAGGGAATGGATGTGGTACCAATCAAGCACGCTGCTTTGTCCTGAATGGTGTTGAACTTCTGGAGTGTTGTTGGAGCTGCACCCATCTGGACCCATGGGTCGTATTTCATCAAACTCCTGACCTGTGCCTTGCAGATGATAGACAGGCTTTGGGGAGTCAGAGAGTCAGTTACTCACCTCAGTATTCCTAGCTTATGACCTGCTGATATAGCTACTGAGTTTGTGGTGAGTCCAGCTAAGTTTCTGATCATTGGTAACACTCAGGATGTTGATAGAGGGGGATTCAGTGATGACCGTTGCATGTCAAGGGGTAGTGATTAGATTGGCTCTTACTGGTGACAGTCATTGACTGGTATTTCTATAGCATGAATGTTACTTGCTGCTTGTTAGCAAATCTGGATATTGTCCAGATTTTGTTGCATTTGAACATGATCTATTTTAGTATCTGAGGAGTTGTGAATAGTGCTGAACATTGTACAATCATCAAAGAACATCCCAACTTTTGATCTTAATGATGGAGGGAAGGTTGGTGATGAAGCAACTGAAAATGGTTTGGCCTAGGAGACTATCCTGAGGAACTCAGATGTCCTGGTGCTGAGGTTACTGACCTGCAACAATCATGACCATCTTCCCATGTACCAGGTATGACTCCAACCAGAGAGTTTGCCCTCTGATACCCATTGATTCCAGTTTTCTGAGCATTTCTTGATACCACACTCAGTTAAATCCAACCTTAATGTCAATGGCTCTCATCTCACCTCTGGAATTCAGCTGTTTTGTTAATTTTGAATCAAGGGTGTAATGAGGTCAGGAACCGATTGGCTCTGGTGGAACCTAAATTGGGCATCATTGAGCAGGTTATTGCTGAGCAAGTGCTGCTTAATAGCTTCCATCACTTTACTGATGATCGAGAGTAGACTGGTGCGGCTGTAATTGGCTGGGCTAGAGTTACCTTGCTTTTTAAGTACAGGAGAAAAAGTGAGGATTGCGGATGCTGGAGATCAGAGCTGAAAATGTGTTGCTGGAAAAGCGCAGCAGGTCAGGCAGCATCCAAAGAGCAGGAAGGGCTCATGCCTGAAATGTCGATTCTCCTGCTCTTTGGATGCTGCTCGACCTGCTGCGCTTTTCTAGCAACACATTTTCAGTTTTTAAGTACAGGGCCTACCTGGACAATTTTCCATATTGGTCAGGTAGATGTCAGCATTGTAATTATACTGGAGGAACTTGGCTAGGGGAATGGCAAATTCTGAAGCAAAAGTCTTCAGTACTATTGCCAGAATTTTGTTGGGGCCTGTAGCCTTTGCAGTATCTTGTGCCTCCAACCATTTCTTAATATCATGTAGAGTGAGTCAAAACAGCTGAAAACTGGTATCAGTAATGCTGGGGACCACAGAATGAGGCCAAGATGGATCATCCAGTCAACACTTCTGGCTGAAGATTGCCGCAAATGCTTCAGCCTTCTCTATTTCACTGATGTGCTGGGCTTTTCCATTGTTGAGGCTGGAGATATCTGCGGAGCCTTCTCCTCCAATGACTTGTTGTCTGCTACCACTCACGACTGGATGTGGTAAGACTGCAGAATTTTGATCTGATCTACTTGTTGTGGGCTTGCTTAGTTTTGTCAATCACTTGCTGTTTATGCTGTTTGGCGTGCAAGTAGTTCTGTTTGGTAGCTTCACCAGGTTGATACCTCATTTTTAGGTATGCCTAGTGCTGCACTTGGCATGCCCTCCTGCACTCTCCATTGAAACAGGGTTGGTCCCCTGGCTTGATGGTAATGATTGAGGGGAATATGCCAGTCATTGTGGTTATAGATTGTGCTGGAGTTCAATTCTGGTGCTGTTAATGGCCCATGGCACCTCATGGATACCCATCCTTGAGTTGCTAGATCTGTTCAAAGTCAGTCCCATTTAGCATGGTGACGGTGCCACACAACACAATGAAGGGTGTTCTCAATGTGAAGGTGGGACTTCATCTCCACAAGGACTCTTAAAAGTACTGTCATGGATGGTAATACACGTTTTACATAAAGTTTTGCACGGAAGTCTGAACAAGACTCCATAACTGCAACGTCACTTCCTCCCTGTTAAATTGAAACCTCCCTTAGGTAAACACAACAATCTAGTTGACATTTGAGTACATTTTTATACTAATATGTGAGCTTCTAGTGATTTGACACCTAAATTCACTTGTTCCTCCACACTCTTGGCCCCTTGCCAGTTAGGAATATATTGCAAATTATCTTTCTCAGATCTGAAGCGAAATCTCACACTTCCCAACATGAAACTCAATCAGCTATTATTTTCCACACCTATAAAACTGTCCATATCCAATTGCAACATCCTCCTCCTATCCACTCAACTTACTGTGCCTCCTAACTTAAAGTCATTTGAAAACATAGAGATGTTCAGAGAGCTGTATATCTGTCAGGAAAGCTAGAAAAGTAGATTCCTTAAAAAGGACAGCAGCAATATTGATATGAAATTGGCTGAGTGATGGGAATATGAAGAGTTGTGATTAATGCTTTTCCAAGCTGGAGGGTTGAGTTCCCAGGGCTCAGTATTAGGATATTTGCTTTCCCTTATGTATAGTAATGACTTAGATCTTAGTGTACAGGACCACAATTGCAAAATTTGTGGATGATTAAAAAAACTTGGAAGCATTGTTAACTATAAGTAGGAGGATAATTTAGAACTATAGAAGGACATAAAAAGGTTTGTGGAATGTGTGGCCAATTCGTAGATGAAGCTCAATGTCGAGAAATGTGAAGCGATTCAAGTTGGCTGAAGCAAAGAACACGAACAGCCAATGTAATTCAAAGGGTGCAATGCTAAAGTGGGTGCAAAAGAAAGGGGACCCAGATGAATATTTGCATATGTCACTGAACAGGACAAGTTGAAAAAATGTTTAATGAAGTCTCCATTGGGTTCCATTGATAGGGGTGGAGTATACATGAGCAAAGAGGTTTTGTAAAACTTATATTGAACACTGTTGCTGGTTCTGTGGAAGGATCAGTGTCCCTGAAACATTAACTCTGATTTCTCTCCACAGGTGATGCCAAACCTGCTGAGCTTTTCCAGCAATTTCTGTCTTTGCTGCCATTTCAGTTTGTGTCTTTCACCCAATTCTGGGCATCACACTTTAGGGAAGATGGCATTAGGGGGATTGCCAAAAAGATTAATGAGTGTGTTTCTATTTAGTTTTATCATATGTTATTACTATTTGACAACTTAGAGTTCAGTCGTAGAATAAAATTGATTTTAGTTTTCTATTCTTTGAAGATATGGGTAAGTGAAGAACTAGGGGTCACAGTCTAAGAATAGGGGCTAAGCCACTCAGGATTGAGATGAGGAAGAATTTCTTCACCTAACCGGTTGTGAAACTGTGAAATTCCCGGCCACAGAGACTGTTGGGGCCAGTTAGTTAGATATATTCAAGAGGGAGCTGGATGTAGCCCTTGTGGCTAAAGGGATAAAAGAGTATAGAGAGAAAGTAGGAGTGAGATACTGAAATTGCATGATTAGCCATGATCATATTGAATGGTGCAGGCTCAAAGGACTGAATGGTCTACTCTTGCACCTATTTCCTATGTTTCTAGGATATGACGTTAGTTTAAAGGTCGGAAGTCATTTTCAATATTGAGTTCAAAACAATATTTACAAGTCATGTCATTTCAGGTAAGTGATCAGCAAGAATACTTGAAAAATATTTGCTATGCTGTTTGCAGAATTGAATTTTACAAAAACAAGAGAAAAGGAGGCAGAAGCAGATTCATGAATGGGCAAGAGGGCCATAGTGGCAGAGGTGGTGTTTTAGCAGTCTCCAAGCAGCCAGGGCTGGTGAGAAGTCCTGAGAAGTTTAGAGGTTAGTGAGCAGAGAGCTCCAAAGCAATGGAGATGTCAGAAATAAAGAAATGAAAGGCTGCTAAGTTTATGGAACCCATGTTAAGTAATAAGGAGCTGAGTTAGTTTTTTCAAGGGACAGTAACTGAAGAGAATAGCATCCAGTGAACCATTTGCAGTAAGGAAACTGATTACAGCTATGTCAGCTTAGCAAGAAGTTTTAGTGTGATTCTAGGGGTGACCCATACTGAGTTTAGAGTAAAAATACACTGTGATAAAACAGGATTTTTTTCCTGATATTTGTAGTAAGATCATTCCAATAATTCTTGTCTAATGTAATACAGTCTGTGTTTTATTTCCCTGTTAAATAAACTTTGATCTTTTATTTAAAAATACATTGGCAGCCCCTTGTGAGTACATAGAGTAACTGGTCTCTACAGTAAACAGAAAAATGGAAATGATTGACCGTCAGGCTCGGTTTCACCCTGGGATCTGACTTGTTCAGCATTATCATTTGCCAGGATCACAACAGGTTCTAGTGATGAGGAACTTCACTCATGAAGATATATTGGAGAAGGTAGCACTCTGAAAAAGATCCTGAGAGGAGAGCTGTTTAAAATCATGAGGGTTCTGAAAGAATAGATAAGGAAAAACAGTTCCTACTTATGTTTGTTACTCAAAGCAATGCAGAAGCAATACGAAGAAAGTCTTTCTTTTTTGTGTGGCTATTGATTAGGATTTAGATTTCACTGTCAGAGTGTTGTGGAATCATGTTCAATTGAGGCATTCCAAAGGTAATTACATAGTCATCTGATAATGAAGAATGTGAGAGTTACAGAGAAAAGGTGAGGCTCTGGAACTGGATGGTTGCTCAGTCAGAGGGCTGGTGTAGACAACAAGAACTGAATGATGTCCTTTAGAGCAGCGACGGTTTTGTGGTTCTGTGAGGTACGTAAGAGAAAAAGAAACCAAAGGATATGTCGATAAAGTGAGATAAATAGATTGAGTGGGAGGAAGCCCATGTGAATCACAAACACCATGCTGACCCATTTTTGGTAGCACACTCTATCATCACCAGCCCAGAAAGCGACTGTTTTAGGAGCACCTGTTGTTCTCAAATGTTTTGAGCAGATCAAAGCAACTAACAGTATCTTGTTAACACAATACTTTAGGAGCAGAAACATGAAAGATAGTTTTCGGATAATTAAACCTGTGTTTATTTCTATTTCAAATATTTGAAACATTTTTTGGTTCACACAGTTGTGGTTAAGCAGTCTAATGTCTTCTAGATCCAAAAAATTCCAAATTTCAGGAATAACTTAGTCCTAAACATTCCAGATTAAAGAAGTGACAGTTCATTCTCTCGTACCAAGTCTCTCTACTTAAAGGTCAATACTATTCTCTCATCATTTATCTGTTAATATAGCTAGGGAAAAGCTGAAGTTCCAGGCCAGATCCTTACTGAAAACCATTTGTAGGATTCTTGCAATCAGAAAATTAACCCTTTATGTCTCCTGCCATCCAACTCATTACTGACCACTCTCAAAAATCAATTCTGAATTCCAAGTGCTTTCATTTTTACTAATAGTTTCTTGCATTGAATCTTATCAAGTGTCTTCTGGATGTCTATTTGGACAACGTCCATAGGCACAATTCTATCCAACATATTAGTGTCCTCTTCAAAAAATTCAACTAGATTGATCAGACATAACCTATTCTTCGCAAATCCATGCTGACTCCTTTGATCAACTGCTACTTGTCCAACTGCTCAGTCAATCTGTCTCTGATGATAGATTCTAGTAACTTCCTCACAATTGATATTAAACTGACAGATTGGCTGATTTACTGTCATTTCTCAGGGTGAATTAATGTTTCATGAAATTGACTGCAGGAAAATTGTGACCAGCTTCTTTTTTGATTGATAGCTGCTAAAATCCACAGACAAGATTGAAAGTCGTGTTTCTAACTAAAGCAAGAAAATATCGTCCGGATTTCTTAACCTTAGTCTTCTTCCTCAAATCAGTTCCAAATAAATTCCCTTTATTTTGTCTTTGTTAAATTGTAATTTGGGAGCCTCAATCATTCTGTTATCTTCTGTTATGTTAAAGCAGCATTTCTGAATATGTTATTTCTGACTATGTGTGATTTTATCCAGGAAACTATTTGTATCTTATTTGTCTCATTCAGCCAATTAATTCTACCTCTCAGGTAAACAAAGGAGGGCAAACAGCCCATTTTTGTTTGCCACAATATCCATTGATTTGAACTGATTCCTGGGATTTCACCTCCATTATTCAATTAAATGTCCATTCCCCATGTCAGTCAGTAATTAAAAAGGAGCACTCTAACATTAACGCTAAATATGCTATTTACTACTTTGAACCTATGCACCTTTGCTCATGTTTACAATTTAGCTTGTAGCAGTTTACTATCATTTCCGTACAGTATGCAGCTTGATATACCAATATAAAATCATCTGAGTTGCATTCTTTCAACATTGAAAGTATAAACTTCTCCAGTGTACCTTACACATGGGTAGAAGTGAACAGAACTGACACGCCTGGAAAATTGTTTGAATGGTAGGCAATGGAACATAGGGATAATGGGTAGATCCTCGAATTGGAAAGATGTGACCAGTGGTGCCCCACAAGGATCAGTGTTAGAGTCTCAACTATTTACATTATTTACTTGTGTGACCACTTTCAGGCAGCTATGGACTTGCACCCAAAGATCCCTCCGTTTATCAATGCTGTTAAGGGTCCTGCCATTAACTGTATACTTTCCCTTAACATTTCATCTCCCAAAGTGCAGCATCTCACATAGTGGTATTAGGCTAAATATCAGTGTATGTTGAAAGAGATTTGGGGTTCTTGTGCATAGATCTTTCAACTGTTATGAACAGGTGCAGAAAATAATCAAGAAAGCTAATGGAATCCTGGCCTTTATGTGTGGAGATCTGGAGTACAAGGATACAGAAGTTATGCTGCAATTATGCAACATCCTGCTTAGTCCTGACTTGGAGTAGTATGAGCAGATCTGGACGCCACACCTCAGGAAGGATATATTGACCTTGAAAGGAGTACAAAATAGGTTTGCAAGAATGATACATGGATTTCAGGAGGAGAAATTGTACAAAATAGGCCTGTTTTCTCTAGAATTCAGAAGGTTATCTGATTGAAGTCTTCAAGATATTAACTGGAAAAGACCGAGTAGATAAAGAGAAACTACTTCCACTGGGTTCCTAGATTCTAGAACTAGGAGTATAGTCTGAAAATTCAGGAGAGATGTTCAGAAGAACTTTTATAAATAAAGGACAGTAGATGTTTGGAACTCCCTTCCAGAAATGGCAGTAGATGCCAGATGAGTTGTTAATTATAAATCTGAGAGAGAAAAACTTTCGTTAAGCACAGATATTAAGGTATTTGGGCCAAAGGCAGGTATATGGAGTTAGGCCATAGATCAGCCATGATATCAGTGAATAGTAGAAGAGATCAGATCCTGCTCATATGTTAAGAGTTCAATTTTCTGACACAATTGATCAGGCGTGGGTGCTTCGATCTCTGGTCTACTGCCTGGATGTCTGTTCTGTTTCTTTGTGATCCAAAATGGATATAATAACCAACGTGTAATTGTATCATACAGTTTGAATAAAGCTTCCTCTGGCTTTTATTTTCTGGTTTTAACTTTACAGTCAACATTTTTTCCTCTGTTGATTGATATTCTGTTGTATTAGATGTGTTGATCGTGACATTTCCTAATTCTTGAATTTCTTTCCAGTTCAGTGGTGTTCAGGAATATTAAGTTTGTCCATATTATTTCTGCCCTCTGTATACCTCTGAGTGTGAAGTTGTATAAGATTTTTTTGGGGGGGACACAGTCTTTAATTTAGAGTAAACTGTATGAATGAAGGGGGTTCTGTGACTTGTACTGAATTCTAGTAACAGTGTGTCTAGATGGCTTGGTTGTTAAAGATTGATGGGGCAGTTTGTTTTATTGGGAAGTAGGTTACAAGATGTTCACACCAGAGCATCCAAGCTGACAGTGGATAGACTGTTAATTTTCAAAGTCTCAGGAAAATGTTATGAAATTTCAAGTTTTTAAATGGTTATTCATTAAATTATTTAGCTTCAAGATAAAATGCTTTTGCTAGTCTAAAGGATAGCTAATTTCTACCTAGATACAAGGCCCATGTGATTCTTGTTGCCATGAACTTTGAGAGATGGGGTGCAGAAGAGTCCATAGAAAGCCATTGTTGGTTTGGCTCGTAGGATGTTTTCTTAAAGACACATTCAATTCTGCCAGAATTTGATGAAGAAAGCTGAGAGGTAGCATCTCTCTGGTTCACCAAATGACTAGGAGCTCACTCTTGGAATAAAGATACTGATCTCAACAATATTTAAATGCAACTGGAAGACTCACTTGACCTTGTCTAGAGGGAAGAATCTCCAGGTGAACTCTGTGTAAAAGCCAGTTTAGGGATGAGAAGTTATCAATTGTGAAGAGGAACCGAAGGCAAGCATGGGGATTAAGAATTATGTCGGACTGAATCTTAGAGAATAGAGTGTCTTCTTAAAGAATGAAATAAATATAAAGGGAGATCTTCAATCATATTAAGTAACTAACAAAGGGCTTTTTTGTAGATTAGTGTATATCATAGAAAATATTACTTTTTATTTGTAGACGACACTAAAGTCCTAAAACTGATGACCTTGTCATGCAATTCCTTTAAGTTGGTCACTGGGAATTTGAAATTCATGTTTAAAGTATTTAGTCTTCATCAGAATCATAGATAGAGTCTGAACTTTTGCCTCTTCATCCACCCTCATCTCCAAACAATAGGTGTGAGGAGCTCAAAGTATTTTTTGATAAAAGATCGACAGTCTCTGATCAGCAGCCATTGCTGTTTCTCTCACTTCCCCTAGTCCACTTCGACAAACTGCCTCTGAGGTTCCTCTGGCATAACACTGAATTTTCATTTTTCTTTAGTTCCTCTCCTACTGCTTCTCCTTTCATCTCCAAACTCAAATTGTCAATGAGACTCACCTCTTGCTTTCTAGATTCTAACCCTGCTTAACTGCTGATCATCCAACTTTCTTTCCTGGCTCCAATGTTAGCTGATATTGTTAAATGTTCTCTATCCTCTGGGATGTTGCACTTTTGCTTCCATTTTGCCATCATTATCCATCTCCTCAGAAAGCCAAACTTTGAAGTTTTCATCCTCCTAAACTGTGCTCATTTACAATTCCATCACCCCCTTTCCAAAGTTCTTGAATTTATTATTACTCACCAAATCCATGTCAATCTGCCTTGGTATTCCATATTTGAATCCTTCTCATCTGATTCTGTGCATACAGTAGCATAGGATCAACTCTTGCCAAAGTAACCATTGTATCTTTTGTGATTTTGACAAAGTCAGCTTTGACCTTCAAGCTTCTACTTTGCTCTGTATCCTCTGAACATGAAATTCTGCACTTACAGATCTCCACTGCTGTCCTATGGATGGAACTGATGCAACCTGGTTCCATTATTATTGATCCAATCACTTGTGCTTCTACCCTCACTACCTTCCTGTTAGCTTTGGTGTTCCCCAAGGATTGATTCTTGACACCACCCTACCTTCCCCCTACCTCTGTTTCTCTTTATGCAATCTCTTCCCCTCAGGATTGAAAACTAGATCTATGTTTTAGTCTAAATTGGGAAAAAAATGCATTAAAATATTAGGTAAATGTAAAGGTCTAACCCTTCCTTTCAGCTTTTAAATTAAGATGTGAAGTTCTTATATAGGAATTAAATTGAATGGGACAGGCATGCACATGACATGCTTCTTGCTGTTTGTATAGAATATGTATAGAAACACATTATAAAATGTGAAACTAACAGACTTCAACCCACTTTTCACTTCTCCTCTATGTATCTGAAGCTGATTATGTAAAGATTTTGCTAAACGTTTTGGTCACTTTGTTCCTGCTGTGAAAGTGTTGTGATGTTTCCTGAATTTGGTGCCTCTGTTCTGGATAGTTGCGCATACTTTAAAAAAAAATCACCAGCTGATGGAAGTTGGTGATAATTCATTTGCATTTTATAATTGATGTCATCTTCTAGTGTTACTATTTTCATGTTACAAAACTCTTTAGAATGATGGTTGTGAGTGTAGTGCTGGAAAAGCACAGCCAGTCAGGCAGCATCTGAGGAGCAGGACAGTCAACATTTCAGGCATAAGCCTTTCATTAGGAATGAGGTTTGTGGGGCAAGGAGGCTGAGAGAGTCCTTACTTACTCCCTCTTTAAAATGATGCTCTACCTTACACCCAATCTAGTATTGACGACAGCTATAATGCTTGCTCAGTTAACAAAATGACACTATTCCAACTTTCTTATTGCTCCATGTTTAGTATTTTTCAGTTAGAAACCAGTTCCCTAATCTGCATTTAAAAGTACTAGCTGAGGGTGTTCTGGATCTGAGGACAGGATATTTGACCTTGCATCCTTGCAAATTTTAATCAAGGCTTTTAAAATATCGTCACTCAGTTATCAGAAACTAATGCTTAAAAATTCTGGAGTCAATTAAAAAATAGCAGATCACTTGGGAAACAGTGACTGGATTAGACAGAGTCAGCATGGATTTACAAAAGTGAAATTAAATTTGACGAGTCTAGAGGTAGTTCTCCTGTAATGCCATAGTTGCATTCCCATGCAATGCTGTGTTGTAGAAAGTCATGCAATAGAAATAATGGGGCCTATGGGAAAAACCAGGTTGGGGTGAACTACCAAAAATACCAGTAAACATCAAAACAAAAATAATGGTTAGCCTAGCATAAATGATAGCACAGTCTAAGTAAATTTTGATCTGTTGTAACTGACCTGTTTTATGACTCTGAATAGTGTAATTCAACAGAACCTTCAACTAATTACTCTTGATTAGCATCTATACCTGCTGACTGCCCTACATTCCAGCCAGTCTTCTGATCCCATCCAATGGTAACACTGTATAAATCAGATCTCAATGAAACCTGCCTTGATAGATTAAGGGTTGAATTCTGCTTTTTGCTAAGTGTGTGTTTTGTCAAGTTTTTTGGAGGGTTTCACACTGATGCTTGGGGTTATCACATTATTTTACAAAACCTGCCTGATTTATTACCTACCCTATCCTTTACTGTCCCCCTCTCATATTCTAGCACCACCATACCATGTGCCAAAACAACTCACCTCTTCCTGGATATCCCAGACTTTACCAACATCCAAGGTGCAACACCATTTTTAAAAAGATATTGTGCACCCAGACAAGAGCTGTCACATGTGGTTCTTGACCTTGGCCCTGGACATGGCAGACAATGGAAAATTGGTGTCTCTCTTTGTGGGCAGTGACATGGAGATACTACCGATGCAGTTGGGGTGATGCAGAGGCAGAACATACTTTTCTCTCAAGCCAACAGAGGATGCCATTCTATTGGAATGACGCCAACCTGAACCAGGGTTACCACCCAGAGCAATGCAGTCTCAACTATCTGAAGGAATGCACAGAACATAGGAAGGAGATCAATAACCTTCTCCACTCTGCCAGTGAGAGTGCCACCATCTCCTCATTGATACCTCCAACTCTATCTCTGCTACTATATACCCAACATTTCCTGCAATATCTTCCCCACTCACTGTCATCCTCGCTAACATCTGACCCTGTCTAACCCTGAATCTCTTCTGCATCGCCTACTCACCCCTAGAGGACACCTCCACCCATGCACCAAAAGTAACAGTATGCCACTCACCTTTCTCTTCCTCCATCCTGACTCTGAACCCCCGAGCAGCTGACTGACCATGCCCAAGCCCCTGTGTTGGTATTTATTTGTAGTAGGTTACCATAATGATTAGTCACTGAAACAGATTCATGAGTCTGCAGATATTCTTTAACATCTAAACAAATTTTTTTTTGGAAAAACAAGCTCTGAACACAAACAACAAAGAAAAGTTTCAAACTGTGCCTCAAGACTGTCATTTTACTATGAGTCAATTCCAGTGAAATTTCACTCTTATCTCAGCTCTTTAAGTTTTTAAATTAACAGATCACTCCTAGATTCTTGTCCTCAGGCTGTAGGTTCATTTTAACAATGCTTTTCCAAGTCCACTAATACAAACATTTCACAATGGTTTTCACGGCGAATGGGAGTT
Organism: Hemiscyllium ocellatum; assembly: GCF_020745735.1. Taxonomy (NCBI): domain Eukaryota; kingdom Metazoa; phylum Chordata; class Chondrichthyes; order Orectolobiformes; family Hemiscylliidae; genus Hemiscyllium; species Hemiscyllium ocellatum. The sequence goes on from NC_083409.1 coordinate 98,787,262, forward strand.
CACTTTATTAAAAAAACTGGTCAGCGATTCACAAATTGCATTACAGACAAATCACATTTAATACACATGTATTATCGGAGAACTAGCTATACTGGAACTTCAAGTAGAGTTGATACGGGTGACCCAGTGGATGTGGTTTACTTGGACTTCAGAAGGCATTTGAGAATATCCAATTTAAGAGGTTAGCATGTAAAATTGAAGTGCATGGGATTGGCGATAATCTACTGACATGGTTAGGGAATTGGTTGTTAGGCAGGAAAGGTATTTTTCTGGAGGACTAGTGGGGTACTTCAGGGGTCAGTGCTTGGACCCAAGCTATTCATAATATATATTAATGATTTAGAACTAAATGTAATAACTCCAAATCTGCAGATGACTCCAAGTTGGGTGGGAGGGTGAACTGTGAGGAAGTACTTCAGTGTGATTTGGACAAATTGAGTAAGTTGGCAAATGCATGGTAGCTGAAGTATATGGATAAATGTGAGGTCATCCATTTTATTTGGCAAAAATGAGAAAGCAGGTTATTAGCTGAATAGTGCTAGATTTGGAAAGGGTGACTTGCATCAGGAACTGGGTGTCTTTGGACACCAGTTGCTATTTGTAAGCATACAGATGCAAGTAGTTTGTTGACCATCATAGCAAGAGGATTTGAGTACAGGAGCAGGAATGTCATGCTGCAATTGTGCAGAGCCTTGGTGATAGCACATTTGGAGTAATGGGAGGTGTTAGTTTCCTTATCTGAGGGAGGATGATCTGGATGTGCAGGGAGTGTAATGAAGGTTTACCAGGCTGATTCCTGGTATTGCAGATCTGATGTATGAAGAAAGACTGAATCAATTAGCACTGCATTCACTGGAGTTTAGAAAAATGAGAGTGGATCCTAAGTGAATACTTTGTGCAGGTATTTCCCAAAAAGAGGGAATTGGTAGAGGATGATTTAAGGAAAGGGAGTGTCAAGTTTTTAAGGCAAGTTGCTATTAACAAGGAAGAGGTGTGGTCTGTCTTAAAAAGTATTAAGGTAGATAAGTCTCTGGGTCCTGATGGGATCTATCCCAGAATATTGATGGTTGCAAGAGAATGAATTGCTAGAGCATCCTCTTTGGCTGTTCTCTAGTCCTCTGGGACCTCATCTGTGGCCTGTAGTCCCGTTGTTTAAGAAGGGTACAGGGATAATCCTGGAAATTACAGGCCTGGGAGTCTCACATCGGTGGTAGGGAAATTATTTAAAAAGATTCTCCGGGACAAGATCAATACGGCATTTAGAAGCAAGTGGACTTATTAGTGATGGACAGCATGTTTTTGTGTGGGGGAGGTTGTGCCTCACTAACTTAATTGAGTTGTTTGAGAAGGTGATGAAGATGTTTAATGAGGGAAAAGTACTTGTTGTCTACATGGCTTCAGTAAAGCCTTCGATATGGTCCCTCATGGCAGACTGGTACAAAAGGTGAAGTCACATGGTATTGGGGTGAATTGGCAAGTTGGATACAGGACTGGCTTTGACATAGGAGACACAGGGAGAGGTAGAGTGATGCTAAGATTGGTAGAGTTGTGGATAGTGTGAAGGATTTTCAGAGATAAATGGCAGAATATAGATCAGTTGGAGGCACGGGCAGAAAAGTGGCAGAGTTTAAGCCAGACAAATGTGAGGTGATGCATTTTGGAAGGTCAAGTAGAGGTGAAAATTATACAGTGAATGGCAGAACACTTTGGAGTATTGATATACAGAGGGATCTGAATGTGTAGGTCCTCAGACCACTGAAGGTGACAGTACAGGTAGATAAGGTAGTAAAAGAAAAGCTGATGCCATACTTGCCTTCACTGGAAAGGGCATTGAGTATAAGGATAGATGAGTTATGCTTTGTGGATTATCAGTTAGGCTATACTTGGAATATTGAGTATAGTTCTTGTCACCACACTACCGAAAGGATGTGGTTGCTTTGGAGAGGATACAGAAAAGGTTTATCAAGTATTGGAGATTTTAGCTATGAAGAAAGGTTGGATAGACTGGGTTTGTTTTCACTGGAATACAAGAGGTTGAATAGAAGTTTATAAGATTGTGAATGGCAATGGGCAGGATGGAAATTATGCAGCTTTTTCCCAGGGTGGAGGTGTCAATTACTAGGGTACACAAGTTCAAGGGTGAGATGGAAGGGGTGGTTGGGGGTGGGGGAGTTTAAAAGAGATGTGCGAGGCATTTTTCAGACAAAATGTGGTGAGTGTCTGGCACACACTGCCAGAGGAGATGATGGAAACAGACACAATAGCAGCATTCAAGAAGCACCTGGACAAAAACATGAACAGCAAGGGAAGAGAGGGATACACATTCTGTAAGTGAAGACAGTTTTAGTATGGAAGGAAAGATGTGGTGCAGGCTTGGGATGGCCAAAGGGTTTGATCCTGTGCTGTATTATTCCTTGTTCTATTTCATACAAGGCTATATAAAAAAAATCCTACCAGGAGTGGACAGGGTAAATCTGGGAAGGTTGTTGCTGATGATTGGTTTGTCCAGAACCAAGGTCACAGGTTAAGAATACAGGGATGCCCACTTGGGACTGAGATGAGGAGACATTTATGACATACTTAGAACAAATAAATCTTTGGCTCAAGATCGAATAAAACAAAAAATGATAGTGATCCATAGTGTGCTCTGACAATAATTTGTTTTTCCTGAACGCAGCATTATAAAAGAACCATCTCCCTGTAACATGAATGAGAAGCTTTTGGAAGTCAAGATAAGGAATGCTAACTACTGTTACTATAAAGACAAATGAGAAGATGTAATAATCTGTGGAGAGTTTTTAACAAAGGAGTTGTGAAGAGATTGTGGGTACAACATTAAGCCCATCTTAACCAGGGGAAAGCTTTAGTAAAACAAAAAAATGTTAAATAGTATCAAATAGACGATTATTAGGAAAATAGTAACTAAAGTCATTGTGAACGTTTGAGAATTGCAGAGTGCTTAACCTTTGGTTAAAGCAATACGTGGACAGGAAGACCAGAGATGCCGTGAAAAAGACAGCATTTATGTACTGTAGACATGATTCTTGGCTGAATCCCTGGTTTCGGGTACATTCCGATGTTGGTGTGACAACATATAGCCTGTAGACAACCAGTTCACCGAAGAGTGGATGCAGAGCACACCATTTCACAGAAGGTTTGAGCTCCCATAAAAAGTGCATTATAAATCCGGAGCAAAAGATCCTCCCAGAAAGTTTGTCAATTAAAGTCTGGGTTAAAGCTGAGAACCACTCTGACCCTTTGAATTCAACTTTTGATTGCAAGGACTTTAAGGGAACTCATTCCTAAGACAGAAAATAAACAGGGCGTTGAAAAAAATCCGAATTGGAATTCCGTCTTATTGATACCCAGCTTCAGACTGAAGATAGTAGACGCTTTGACACCCCCCTCCCCACCCTACCCCACTTCCCTTTGTTTACAATCCAGCCATGGTGAGGTCCTGGCGGTTTTTTTCGCATTGGTGTTAGTGTTTCTATTCTGCAAAACCGGTAAGTTCATGCTGGCAAGTGGATGGTGGTCTCACATCCGAAGTCCCCACATGTACATCTTTAACCGTCTATTTGTAAAGGCCTATATAAAATAAGTGGTTTGATAGTTACAAAAAAAAGATAAAACGACTAGATTTGGACAACAGCCTGCATGAACAATGTGTCAAGTGATGTTTGTGTGGAAGCCTGTCTAGGTATTAACTTCCTTGTTGAGTAAAGGAAGTGTTAATTAAGTGACACAGGACTCCTTTTTACTCGGAGTGATTGCGTTGTTTGGCTGCTTCATTAGTTGCATCGAGTGTATCAGGGACATGACAGAAGGACCAGAGCCCAGATGAGGGTAGAAGTCGTATTGTGACCAGACAACAACACATGGAAACTAAATAAAAGAACATGTAATGTGATTTAAGTACCATGACGAAATTCTATTAAAGGCAGCATGGTTACCGAGACAAGAAAGAAAGCAATCTCTAAAGAGATGTATTTCTCCTAGCGATGAGTACACCAACCATCTGGCTCTGAGTCTAGCCTTACAGCTTACTATAGAAAAACTCAAGTCTGTAAATAATGACATAACCCCTGAGGGATCTTACTGTAGTCAAAACTGTATATCCCAAGAAATCCCCTAAAGATGAGACGGACTAAAACGTCTGGATCCCTTTGCCAAAATGCACATTTAGGTTTGATTTTTTTTAAGGCATTCTGAAAATAGTTGTTTGTTTTCGCAGTGATTACAGTTTATTGCTTTCAGAAATGCTGCACACTGCAATCTGAAATAAGCGGCCAAACCATTATCTGGAGTATGTTTTTATTTTTTTTTAAATTAACAGATGAATTTAACGCAGGAAGTAAGTTGCTGTAGGTGGTGACAGGATTTGCTGCTGGGTCCATTGAAAGCCTAATGCGTGTTAAGCGAAACACGAGTTACACATTATTACAAGGTAAAGTACCATTGTTTGCAATGCTGCTGCTGTTATAATGAGAATAATGAACATGCGATTTGATTAAGTAAATATTTACATGTGAAACCTTAAGTATTCCCACAAAGTACCTTGGTGTATTATCTGCAAAACAAAGGCATAGATTGTGTAAATGTCAGTGTTTCATACTTGTGTTTCTATAAACCACTGCAGGATTTATACAGCTAATGACAGAGCCCTGGAGAGTATTGCCAAACGGCGACCTAGAGCTGCAGGTGCACCGTTCGTTGAAAGTGGAGTCACAGGTAGACAGTGTGTTGAAAAAGGCGTTTGGGATGCTTGTCTTCATTGGTCAGAACATTGAGGCATAGCAGTTGTGATGGCATGTTGCAGCTGTACAGGACATTGGTGAGACCACTCTTGGAATACTGCATGTAATTCTGGACGCTCTTCTATAGGAAGGATGTTGTTAGACTTGATCGGGTACAGAAAGATTTATAAAGGATGTTACCAGGTTTGGAGGGTTGGAGCTATTGGGAGATTGAATAGGCTGGGGCTCACCCCGACCCCGGAGCTTCAGAGACTGAGGGGGTGACAGTTATAGAAGTTTATAAAATCAGAGGAGCGTAGAGAGGGCCAAGGTCTTTTTTTTCCAGAGTGGGGAAGTCCAAAACTAGAGAGCTTAGATTTAAAGTGAGAGGGGAAAGATTTAAAAATAACGTGAAAGGTAACTTTTTCACGCAGACGCTGCTGCGAGTGTGGAATGAGCTGTCAGAGCGGTGGAGGCTGGTACAATTACAGCATTTAAAGGGCATCTGGATGGGTATATGAATAGGAAGGGTTTGGAGGGATATGGACCAAATGCTAGTAAATGGGACTAGGTCAGATTGGGATATCTGGTCTGCACGGGCGAATTGGATTGAAGGGTCTGTTTCCGTGCTGTAGAACTCTAACTGATCGTAGCGTGAACTAAAAATAACCCTTAACCACTGCACTTATTCGCCACGTGTGAAACATAATGACCAGTGAGTTCTTCATTTTATTTCGAGAGTTTGTGGGACTGCATTATCATTTATAATCTGGAGAACAGATTGGGATCCGGTGTTACTCGAGGCCAACACAGGCGATGGTACAAGAACAGTCGGTCAGTGGCGAGACCCTGAGCCTGAAAAATCGATGGGTTTCCATTATCAGGTTCGGGCGGGTCACTGGTCTGTCAATGAGCTGTTAGAGGTGGTGGACAAAGGTGAGCTTGGCCAGTCAATCGGTGCTGACAAGAGGATAACATGCTGACAGCCAGAATGAACAAGTCAGGACACAGATTTGCACTTCAGCTTCTGCCCAGAGAGATTTTCCAGCAAAGACCACTTACATCGCTGAGCATGCTCAGTTCAACAGAGACGTGGACAGCCCCTGGGTGCCCGACTGAGGCTGAGTCTACCCCGACCGCTGAACACTTCCAAACACGCAGCAGTTATTTTCATGGAGTCAATAAAAAAAAGTTACGGTTTATCATTTTAACTCAACATCTACAAACGATTCACCTCTGATGGTGCTCTGTTGAAACGCAATTGACATAGTTTATCTTTACTATAACCTCATAAACCTCCTTAAAATCTGCTTGTTTCTTTCATCAACCCATTTCCCGAACGCATTCCATTACACATTGAAATTCCGTGAATAATTCACTTACATTGCTGGATTACACCTCTAGTTCACCAGGAACCATGCTCCTGAATGACATTAGCTTACATTTCCATTCAACATGATCAGAACCGCACTGAAGGTCAGCTGTCTAAATTCACTTCTCCACTTTTTCGGGACTTAGGGGCGATTATTTTTGTACATGTTAAGTTTCTTTGGAGCTGTTCTTGCTTGTGTACAGGGGGAAATGCTTTGCGCTTGGTACTTAAATTAGCGCCTTAATTTTGATGATTTTATCTAATCTGCAGCCTCATGTTTAAATGTGTTTAAAATGCTTCCGGTTATGTTACGGTATTGTTATCAGGAATACATCTACACAGAGAATGGGTTTAGCAGAAAGCTTTTGCAGGACTAACCATAATTAAACATGTTGTGCGAAAACTTGCGCTAGAATTAAAGGGAATTGGAGTCTGAAAATTTGGCTTCAATGCTTTCCGTCTCATTCTGCATTTAATCTACCAATCGTAGTCGCAGGGGCTGCAGGGAATTCAGGTTAATATGTTGACAGACTTAACAATTCAGGGTCATGTTGCACAACACGCTTCACTGACTTGGTTGAGTACAACCCCCTGACAGGTTCTAATCATCTAGTGCCCTAAAGGCAGAGGTACAGATAGGATTTTAATTACTGCATTAAAGACAATTTTGCCAGTACAAAATTGAGACATAATTAAGGCTCAGAATTTTAATAATTGTCTTAGCTAATTGGGCAGACAAGTATTTTATTCAGCAATTGTTAAACCCTGGGACGATTAGATAATTAGTTTTTCAAAATGACTAAATTGTGCTCTTGATTACAAATTACAGATGAGGGTAGGGCATCGACCGTGTCTCTACAAGTGAATTAAATGAAAAAAGATTAGTTTTTTTGTTACAAGGAATGTCTGTATTACATCAGTGACATTAGTTCAAGTGCATACAATGAGAGTCAGTTTTTAATCGAAGTATTTGTGCAAGAATTCTAGGGATGGGCTAAATGTACTGACATTGTGTGTTTTCTGAAGCACTAAATTTCAGATTCAGACAAATGAACATAAATACATTGTGTTGAAATGTAGCCACTCTATTATTATAATGTGCCCAAAGGCGTGCACCGCCAGTGTGCAGTTCTTTGCTGGCGTGGATTGATTTGTATGATCAGAAGCTCCAGTATACATTTCTCTGCTCATACCGATGACTTGATTTCGTGTCATGACAGGACTCTAACGTAGAGATAATGCGAATCAGTGCATTTAAGCTTAGATCTGGCTAATGTCTAGTATGGTTACTAACAACATCACAGTGAAAAGCGGAAAAAACAAACTGCTTGTTCATCTACACAATACTGACCTTCTATTTTTATTTCTCGGGTAAATGAATTATTGCAGGAACAAATGGCTGTCTTTTTCCTACGCTCATCACGTCAGTCAAAGAGAGTTGTTTGTTAGGTCGGATTAGATTCAGTGTAGTGAAGTGACACTTTCTTAATGCGTCTTTATATTGTGTCGTTTTTTTAAACTCTATTGCCAACAAGCTGGATGTGTCACACTTTAAACAGTGAGGCTATGCTATGGCTGATGTTAATTTCATGGGAGAGACGTTGTGGCGGAATTATCCGAGCACTGTATTGATAGCTGAAGACCTAGTCTTTGAGGATTTCTTGCTGTGCCCTGGTACACGCTGATCTTGTTGTTTGCTGTTGGTGTTACACAATACAACAATTCCCTCCACGGTGTTTAAACAATGATAGCAATTGCACACAGGCTTCCTCGCAACAATAGGATCCGAGTACCCGGGAATAATGATGATTATTTGACGACTTCGGCAGATTGTCTTGTGTTAGACTCTGGCTCCTGCAGCACCTCTGGCGAGACCATTATTTCGTATTTAATTACTCGCTAAAGCATGCCTTTAGAAGCGGAGATAGGTGTGACAGGGAGCTGGTCAGTAAACAGCTGCCCCACATCGCCAGAGGCAAAACCCTGACCTCCTTTTCCATCCTTCCTTTCAATGAATATGAGTGGTCAAGCAAAACATGATATTTTTTGTTTTGAAGGTTAGGGAATGTAGAATTTATATTTTATGTCTGTTAGTGGGTGCGCCTGAAAAAAAATCGCTCTAACATTCCGGTTTTTGATGCTTCTAATAGGAAGTACCTTGTGTTACAATCAGAATCCACACGTTTTAAACGAGAAGCGAGATTTTCTCAGACAGTATTATAAGATTTTAAAGTCACCTTTAAGTCAACAGGAACTAACTCGATCTGGTCTTTTCTGCCCATGAAATATACGAGAGATCTGGCGCTCAGTGGGATATTCATATATATTGTGTATGAAATAGTGTTTTATTTATATATACAAATAGTGTGTTTACAGCACCATAGTCAGAAAGATTAATTGCAGAAATATTATCTCTCCTGTAAGAATTGGGGGTGTCAATTTATATCGCAGCAGGAGGGATAACTTATCGTTTCAAATCATCTCCAATCTGTAATAAAACAACTCGGGTCCACTGACCACAGCTCTGCTCCCGTGATAACTATAGCTTTATTTGTAGATAACTATAGCATTTGGTGATTGCTAACACTTTTTTGAGATGTGGTCTGCTTTCTCTTTGTCATCGGGATTCGCCGGTTCATCTGCAAATCCACAGCCAGACGCGAGAGGGTGCTCGACATTTACACGGAAGCGAGGGTCTCTCTCTCTCTCTCCAAAGTAATGCATGGGGTTGCTTTACAAATGTACACGGGGTGCTGGAGTTTGACAAAGTAATCCGTAAGATACAAACGGCGAGCGTTTTTAAATTCTCCTGTAACCTTTCCACCGTCTAAAACTCGGTTACTTACTGTTCTGCAAGCACTTGGTAACAAAATATCTAGTGAAGCGGTTCCACTGTTAAGATGACTCAAAAAAGAAATAAAACGATTCAATGTAGGTCACTTGTTCCTGTGTGGCAACTTCTCCTCCAGAACCAGGTCGTCTTAAAGGCTTTCATTGTCCTTTCATTATAGGGCCAAATGCAGTATCGGCTGATCCTTCGGTAGCCCTGTTAAAACTTACCTCCGATTCTGCACATTTGCTGGATATTTTACTGTAACTTCGCGCTACCCAGGATCCTAGCTGCAAATAGCCATGAAATTCACTGCACCTAGGGGCAAAGTAAGTAGCAAACATGTTTACAATGAGTTTAATTCCAATACAATTCTAACATGGTTTATCTGCTCTGTGCAATGCCGCCAACCAGCCTCCTTGTCTGTTTTATAAACTCGGAATCTTAACGTGTGTTTCTCGGAAGAAGTGGAAATTGTGAATATATTCCCTATCGGCAGAGTTGTATTGACTTTTTTTTCTGGGTAAAAAAAATCAAAATACCAAGTGATAGCCAACCCGCAAATGCATTGACCATGATTAAGGAGAACCTTAGCAATAAAATTAATTACTGGGCTCAACAAAGTGCAAACAATACGGCAAAGTTGTTTGTCCATTCGCCTCCTGTGTCACACTCGGGCAGCAGGAGAGACCCTTCGGCTGATCTTTTAAAACGAGCCCTTTTTTTTAAAGAGTTTGACGGGGATCAGAGAGGGGTTTGCTCGCCGCCACAGTGACTGGGCGGGGGTGGTGGATGGGGTGTGTTCGTTTCAGATTTGTGAGCAGAACCGTGAAAACTTCAGACAGTGATCATTGCGAACTGTTGTTCAACTAAATGCCGGAACCTTGATGTCAAACATCACTCGAGAGGAGGTTCCCTTCTCCCCCCGCCCCAAAGGCCGCATGGTTTTGTCACCTCTGACCTTAAACCTTCAATAGGGCCGAGGGAGCTGGAGCACCCAGCCGACGGTACAAAAACACCCAATCAGTTTTGTCTTCGCGAAAGATAAATATTTACAGAAATTGGCGGATTTATCGAACCAAGAAGAAATCTATTGCACTCAAAACTGCATTAAGGTGCTCTCAAACTGAGGGATTCATTGCACACCCCGTTTGTACTGTGTGAATTGTACTGTGTGCTTGAATTCAGTCGCATTTTTGGAAGGGTCGTGGTGTGTTCAAATCGCTCCTGATGAACCACAGAACTGTGTTCATTGGTCAGGGCTCAAGGGAATCTCTTCAGTGTATCTTCAATGGCACAGGCTGGCTGCGTTTTGTTGAGATTCCAGCATTGTTATGAATTCAGGGGAAAGGACATGACATTTTAGACAGGTTTATATATCCTGCCTGTCACCATTACCCCAGAGCGTTTTACGAGCAATGAAGTGACGGGGGAGTTTTGAAACAAAAGCAAAAATTTGGTGGAAATCTGCTGGAAGAGAAAAACCGAGTTAACAGATCCACGATCTCAACTGGGAGGATGTACTGAGAAGCCGGGACATCATGAGTCGCCCCCAGTTAGTAGTTTGCTTTAGTATAAGTACTTCTGCATTTTCCGATCAATCTGTTCAAAGACTTTTTTTTTCATTTCGAAATATACCTTATTCACAAAAAAAAACCCTTTTGTATGTGTGCAAAGTCACAAATGCAGTTCTGTTCAATTTCATAGCAAGGAAGCAGCTGAAAATGTGTTGCTGGAAAAGCGCAGCAGGTCAGGCAGCATCCAAGGAGCAGGAGAGTCGACGTTTCGGGCACGAACCCTTCTCCTGTTCCTTGGATGCTGCCTGACCTGCTGCGCTTTTCCAGCAACACATTTTCAGCTCTGATCTCCAGCATCTGCAGTCCTCACTTTTTTTCCTAGCAAGGAAGCAAACAACATTGGAGTTTGACTCTATCCAAACAAGTCAAAGGCATCTTCTTAAACATACAAGATGTTAAGACCCTCCCTCCAGAGCAGGTAGGAGTTGAACCCGGGTCTCCAGGCGCAGAGTTTCTGCTAAGTCACAAGAACGCCTTTGAAGTACAGGAGCCGTCATGTTGTAGGGAACACAGCAAATCTCCCCAAATACCAACCAAGTGATAACTAGACAATGCATTTTAATGATACTATTAGTGAGATAAATGTAAGTTTAAAAATCACACAACACTAGGTTATACTCCAACAGGTTTAAACTTAAAATATAAACCCTAACTATTCATTTAACCTGGTTCAGTGTTTTGTAGAGGAGTAAGACAGCATTATTTTCTGGATCAGTGGTGCTGGAAGAGCACAGCAGTTCAGGCAGCATCCAAGAAGCAGCGAAATCTGCCTGAACTGCTGTGCTCTTCCAGCACCACTAATCCAGAATCTGGTTTCTAGCACCTGCAGTATTGTTTTTACAGCATTATTTTCTGGGTCTGTAGATTGTGAAGGAGCAAATATGGCCTTTACAGTGATATGTACTTCTTGTCAGATGTGGGAGTTTAAAGAGAGTTTAAGGTTTACTGCGGATTAGATCTGCAATAAATGCTGTTGGTTATGAATCCTATCAGATTGAATGGATCGGTTGGCGATACAGTTAGAGGCAATGAGGAATTTGCAACAGCAACAGTATGTGATGGATGGCAGATATAGGAAGGGGGAAAGTCTCAGATATAGTTACATAGATGGGCTAACTCCAGGAAAGGTAAGAGAGGTAGGCAGCTAGTGCAGCAGCCTTCTGTGGCTATCCCCATTTCAAACAGGTATGCTGTTTTGGAAAACGTAGGGGTGATGGATTCTCAGGGGAACGTAGCATGAACAGCCAAGTTTCTGGTATTGAGACTGGCTCTAATGCAATGAGGGATATGTCGGGTTCCAAGAGATCAATTGTGTTTGGGGACTCTCTAGTTGAGGTACAGACAGACGTTTCTGTGGCCAGCAGAGAAAAAGCAGAGTGGTGTGTTGCTTCCCTGGATCAAGGATGTCTCCGAGAGGGTGCAGAATGTTCTCACGGGGGAGAGGGGCCAGCAAGAGGTCATTATACACATTGGAACCAACGACACAGGAAGGGAAAAGGTTGAGATTCTGAAGGGAGATTAGAGAGTTAGGCAGGAATTTAAAAAGGAGGTCCTCGAGAGTAGTAATATCTGGATTACTCCCGGTGCTATGAGCTAGTGAGGACAGGAATAGAGGATAGAGCAGATGAATGCATGGCTGAAGAGCTGGTGTATGGGAGAAGGATTTACATTTTTGGATCATTGGAATCTCTTCTGGGGTAGAAGTGACCTGTACAAGAAGGATGGATTGTATCTGAATTGGAAGGGGACTAATATACTGACAGGGAAATTTGCTAGAACTGCTCGGGAGGATTTAAACTAGTAAGCTGCGGGGGGGGGGGGGGGGGGGGGGGCGGTGGTGGGAGATAGTGCGGAAAGAAATCAATCTGAGACTGCTACAGTTGAGAACAGAAGTGGGTCAAACAGTCAGGGTAGGCAGGGACAAGATAGGACTAATAAAGTAAACTGCATTTATTTCAATGCAAGGGGCCTAACAGGGAAGGCAGGTGAACTCAGGGCATGGTTATGAACATGGGACTGGGATATCATAGCAATTACGGAAACATGGCTCAGGGATGGGCAGGACTGGCAGCTTAATGCTCCGGGATACAAATGCTACAGGAAAGAAGGAAAGAAAGAGAGGAGGGGGAGTGGCAGTTTTGATAAGGGATAGCATTACAGCTGCAGAAGTGCTAGATGTCTTGAAACACATAAAGATGGATAAATCCCCAGGACCTGATCAGGTGTACCCTAGACCTCTGTGGGAAGTAGAGAAGTGATTGCTGGGCCTCTTGCTGAGATATTTATATCATCAATAGTCACAGGTAAGGTGCTGGAAGACTGGAGGTTGGCAAACGTGGTAAGAAGGGCGGTAAGGACAAGCCAGGAAACTATAGACCAGTGAGCCTGACCTTGTTGGTGGACATTTTGTTGGAGGGAATCCTGAGGGACAGGATGTACATGTGTTTGGAAAGGCAAGGACTGATTAGGGATAGTCAACATGGCTTTGGGGGAACTCATGTCTCACAAACTTGATTGAGTTTTTTGAAGAAGTAACAAAGAGGATTGATGAGGGCAGAGCGGTAGATGTGATCTATATAGGCTTCAGTAAGGCATTCAACAAAGTTCCCCATGGGGGATTGATTAGCAAGGTTAGGTCTCACAGAATACAGGGAGAACTAGCCATTTGGATACAGAACTGGCTCAAAGGTAGAAGACAGAGGGTGGTGGTGGAAGGTTGTTTTTCAGACTGGAGGCCTGTGACCAGTGGAGTGCCACAAGGATCGGTGCTGGGCCCTCTACATTTTGTCATTTATATAAATAATTTGGATGTGAGCATAAGAGGTACAGTTAGTAAGTTTGCAGATTACATAAAAATTGGAGGTGTAGTGGACAGTGAAGAGGGTTACCTCTGATTACAACAGGATCTGGACCAGATGGGCCAATGGGCTGAGAAGTGGTAGATGGAGTTTAATTCAGATAAATGCGAGGTGCTGCATTTTGGGAAAACAAATCTTAGCAGGACTTACACACTTAATGGTAAGGTCCTAGAGAGTGTTGCTGAACAAAGAGACTTTGGAGTGCAGGTTCATAGCTCCTTGAAAGTGGAGTCACAGGTAGATAGGATAGTGAATAAGGCATTTGGTATGCTTTCCTTTATTGGTCAGAGTATTGAGTACAGGAGTTGGGAGGTCATGTTGCGGCTGTACAGAACATTGGTTAGACCACTGTTGGAATATTGTGTGCAATTCTGGTCTCCTTCCTATTGGAAAAATGTTGTGAAACGTGAAAGGGTTCAGAAAGGACTTACAAGGACGTTGCCAGGGTTGGAGGATCTGAGCTACAGGGAGAGGCTGAACAGGCTGGGGCTGCTGTTTTCCCTGGAGCGTTGGAGGTTGAGGGGTGACCTTATAGAGGTTTACAAAATTATGAGGGGCATGGAAAGGATAAGTAGGCAAAGTCTTTTCCCTGGGGTCGGGGAGTCCAGAACTAGAGGGCATAGGTTTAGGGTGAGAGAGGAAAGATATAAAAAAGACCTAAGGGACAACTTTTTCACGCAGAGGGTGGTACGTGTATGGAATGAGCTGCCAGAGGATGTAGTGGAGACTGGTACAATTGTAATATTTAAAAGGCATTTGGATGGGTATATGAATAGGAAGGGTTTGGAGGGATATGGGCCGGGTGCTGGCAGGTGGGACTAGATTGGGTTGGGATATCTGGTCGACATGGACGGGTTGAACCAAAGGGTCTGTTTCCATGCTATACTTCTCTATGACTCTGAGGTTTAACTGGAAGCACTGGGTGGTTCCAAAAGCCAGTGCTTCCAATTTAACCTGTTGGACTATAACCTGACATTGTGTGATTTTTAACTTTGTCCACCCCGGTCCAACACCTGCATCTCCAAAATATGAGTTAGAACACCAGGAAGTTGACACTGTTACCCATGGAATAGTGTGGACTGTTGCGATCAGCCAAGGACATGGGATCCTCAGTAAATGTCTAATCCGAAATCTGACACATCTAACAGTGCAGCACTCCTTCAGTGTTGCTTTGAAGAATTAGTTGAGACTATGAGCTGAAGTCTTTCAAAGTGACATAAACTTCCAGTGCTGCAATTGCTTGAAACCTGACAGCTCCATGGATAGGGAAGATTTAGAGAGATATGGGCCAAGGGTAAGCAAGTTTTGTTTGGGAAACTTGGTTGGCATGCATTGGTTCAACCAAAGGGTTTGTTTCAGTACTCTCTGACTCTCACTGTGAAATTAATGTTCAGCAGCTCTGGTGGTATCTATGGAGAGAGTTTCACCATCATTTCCAGAAATCATGGCATTACACTCAAAAGCAAGAGTATCAAGTGTGGGAGGAGCAGCTCAGCCCCAGAATATCTGTTTGGTATGTGGAGATCTTAATGCTAGCTAATCTACCATAACCTAATATTTAACAAAATCATCACTTCTAGTTTAAAGCATGTGGTATCGATGTATGCCGGAGGAAGGAGTTGGGTGTGTAAGGGTGGGATGGCTGTCATGTGTCTGGGGGAGCGGTCAGATGCGAGTGTGAGGGTGAAGGCATTGGCTGTGAGTGTGAACGTATGGATGGGGGGGCAAGGTATGAGTGTGCAGGAGGGGCATTTGGTACTAGTGAGAGGGAGAGATGTTGGGTATGAGTGTGTGGGGGAGATGTTGGGTGGCACATGTGTGGGCGAGGTGTTGGGTGTGGGGGGGTAGGTGTTGGGGGTGTGGGGGGTAGGTGTGGGGTGTGTGGGGGGGTAGGTGTGGGGTGTGTGGGGGGGTAGGTGTGGGGTGTGTGGGGGGGTAGGTGTGGGTGTGTGGGGGGGTAGGTGTGGGGTGTGTGGGGGGTAGGTGTGGGT